>NW_022196903.1:41665471-41743814 GCF_008632895.1 Mastomys coucha
GTTTGTGGGTTCATTTCTGGGTCTTCAATTCTATTCCATTGATCTACCTGCCTGTCATTGTACCAATAGCATGCAGTTTTTATCACAATTGCTCTGTAGTACAGCTTAAGGACCTGGATTGGGATTCCACCAGAGGTTCCTTTATTGTTGAGAATAGTTTTGGCTATCCTGGGTCTTTGAACATATACTTTTTGACTTCTCTGGGCATTTGGCACTCATGTGATACATAGACATATTCACATGAAAAACATTTACATGCATAAAATAAATCTACATTTTAAAAAAATATGGTGTTGTGTCTTAGTACAATACAAGCCCCACCCACCGGCATCATGCTAAGAGGAAGGATTCATGACATTTTTTAAGCCATCTTGTGAATTCATGCCATTGTTTCTGGAGATGAGCCTGCTTTAAGATGTGTCTTAAGGTCTCTTCAGAGCTTCAGAAAAAACAGTTTCACAAATGAACAGCCAGTCTCCCTCTCTGTGTTTCTCCCTTTCCATCTCTCTGAGGAAAGTGAAAACCTTGCACCCCATCTCTCAGCTTGAGAAGCATAGCATCAGCTACCTTCTAGACATGTGTGGTGCTTTGGGCCACACTTCTAGACTAACTTACAGAGAATGAAGTATTTTCTGTGCACTATGTCCAACTGTTTCAGGGATGCAGGTGATTTCCTCATGCCTACTGAGTGTGAACTTTCACTGTGATTGATCTCAACTCGTAGACCCATGTAATCAAAGTGCTAAACCAAATTGGTACCTCTCATTTAGGGCTGCCCTGTGTCTCCTACAGCACTGTGAAATACATAGGCCTTGACAGGGTGGCTGCTGTTGTTTTCTCCTTCAAATACATCCAAATAGAAACCTCCAATCTAAATAAAACTGAAATGTGACTGGTAATAGATGGCTTGCTAGGATAAAAATTGCAGAGAAATTACGCATCTCTCTTAAACCACAGGTTTAACATAGAGAAAAACAAGGGAACCATTTTGAGAGTCAAAACTCAATATCAGAGTAGACATGTTTCCAACTTAGATATGAGCACATCCTCTGAGGTTTCTGGGAAATTTTCATGAACTAAAAAAAAAAGAAAGAAAGAAAAAGGAATCAGTTTTTGAAGGCAGAAATCTTATTCTACTGTATATAGTGTTCATAATTAATTGCAGGAATACAGGATTTGCTGGGTAATTGTTTTGCTCTCAGCCATATGAAGTAAAGATTTACCATATTGCCTCTAGGGATAGAGACTTTAAACAATTAATTAGGAGAAAGTTTGCTACAAAGGCAAGCCTTTTCAATAAACCTAGGCAGAAACAATTAGAGGCACTTGTTACTGGAGACCACTTTCTATCCCCACCAGAAACAGCTCAGGAAAAGGGAGCTGACAGGCAGGACACTGCAGTCACAAGGCACTCTTAAGATGCAAATGTAATTTCTTGCCACTTCAGAGGTAACAGAGTCAAAGATGAGAAAGCAAGAGAGGAAAAGATATCCAAGCCCAGGTCAAGGGCACTATGAGGACAGAGACAAAGACAGTGAGAAAGAAAGAAAGTGGAGGTGGTAGGGTTGGAGCCTCATGACTATGCACATTTGTTCCTTGCAAAAGGCATTATCTATGCCAGAGTAATGGAAAGGCCACACTGCTGCAAGAATTTCACAATCCAGGAGCTCAGCCTGCTGTTCTCTCACTCAGAGAGTTAATGCAGCCCTCCCTGGCTGTATACTGAATCACTACCTATAAAACATTTCCAGTAAGTTCAGTGGGCTGGGCAAGGGGAAGAGGAAAGGCCAGTTTTCCTTGTGAGAAGATCCCCAGGCTGCAGGGAGAGTAGAAAGATTGTTTATCTCCCTTTCACTTTCCTGCCTCAGGGAGGTAGGAGATAAGAAACAGAAAGGTCCCCAGAACAGGATCTGAATCTAAAGGAAGCCTTTGTGTTCAGTCACTCCTTGCTTCTTCCCATTCCTGGCCCCTGTGAGGTGGTTTGCAAATTTATTTCACATCTAGGTTTAGAAAGGTCCGTGTGGTTCCTTTAGAATCCTCTTATCTACCACATTCCATTAGACTTGATGTGAGGATTTGAATGAGAAAGAAAACATCTCTTATGTTCTTGGGGGTGCACAGGTCTAAACATTTACCAGGAAGACATTGAAGATAATCTTTCTGTTTTCAACCTTAGAAATCGTTTCTTGCAGCATTCTATGTACCAAAGATCTTTTGGCTCCATGCCTAACCAGAGGCTCACCAGGATACACACCATCCTCACCCCAATGCCTGTGTTAGAATGCTCCATACTACGAAAGTGTCTCAATTACCCACTTTATCCTCAGTAGGAAAAGCTCTGCTCTCTCAGGGTGGTGGAAGATAATTTGGTAGCATATAGTCATCTCACCTGACTAATTCATTCTAAAGTGTGACAGATGGGGGCCTGAGGAATGCCTAACTAGACAAAGGCAGTCACTGAGAAGCAAGAAATACTGGGGACAAGGAGCCTCCAACTTCTTCATCTGGCTTACTAAATTACCAAGGATAGGCTGGATTTACAATACAGGTTCTAAAATCTCAACATCCTAAGACAATAAATAACTCATGCTACTTGAGTGAGTAGATCCTTCATCTTCGTGGTATTCTCTCCTCAACAGTGACCCTGCTTGCTCTCTTTCAGAGTCAATATAGACATCACTTAAATCTCTTTTGCCCTCATATCGCCATGGTTTAAAACTTACCCATAGGCTCCAATCTAACTCTGAGAGTGACTAAGAAGAGTAGCTTTCCTGTTAGGCCTATAGGAGAAAGCACGTGTACACTCTGTATCCTTCCTGCCACAGCAGTGTCTTCTGACAGTGTATGTGGATCCAAAGCTAGGGAAAGGCAACAGCAGATAAAAGCTTCTCTCCATCTTCCTAACAAGCTGTATTTTGTGATTCTTGAGCTCTTAACACTTTATTCCATCAAATGGAATAAATGGTGACTGAGCAAAGGAGGTTGGCTTTGTACCAGGAAGATGTTTAAAGCACTTATAAGAAAATAGAACATGGATAGGTCATTTCAAAGTCATTTCCACTGCTGGCAGGCATCAGAAGAACAATATAGATAAAGGATGCCTTGGTTAACATCAAATCGTTACAGGTTCACTTTTGTACAAATTAAAGGATGCAGAGAGTTAATGCAGAGGGACCTTGGATCTGCTGGGAAAACTTGGCTTTCTTCCATTCCCTTGACTTCTCACAAGTCAGGTAACCACTTAGCTAGGCTTTAGTGACATAGGACTTTGGAATAGGTACTTCTTATTCAGTTGTTAGTTTGTTCTATGGTTTGGTGGGACCAGTACAAAAGCTCAACCCAATGGCCTCCTTTAAGTTTTATTCAACATTGTTTATACTGAGGGTTGATTCTGGGAGTGAGAGACATAAAGAGTAGCTAGGAAGAGTGTGATCAACCTCACTTTTAGAAGAGGTAAGGTATTTCCTAGTTCTGACTGTGAATTTCTCAAAAATAAAAATCTCTGATATACTTTAATGTCCTCAGCAATAACACCTGCCAAATGCCTAGGAACAACTCAGAAGTTAAAAACATACATCAAGAGAGATATTAAATGCTATAGCTAAGTTTGACCTTGGACCCAGATTCTGACTTTACAACTAGTAGGAACCCAAGTAGAGAAATTTTATAGCCCTAAACTTTGCAACTCCCTTATGGAATTACAGATCCCTAGAACCTACTTTCCTAAGATTCTTTGCTTCCTCATTAGAAGCTCTTAACTCTTTAAGGACTTTTCTTATATAACACTCCTTGCTTCTGGCTTGCCTTACTTCCTGCTACCATCACCATTGAAAGTTGTCTCCTAACTCAGCAAAAGAGAGAGGTTACCTGTGGGCATGTGTTAAAGGATCACATTCCTTCCTTTTCCATTCCTACCTTGTCATTAACTAAGTCTACTACTTGGGCTTTTCCCTATGTGTTTTTTTCTATAATCATAGTCTTCTCAGAATAAACATCGAAGGATTAATACCAGAAGATATCCCAGAATGTATAAATTTGTTTACTAGTAGTAAATCCTGAGAAAATGCTCCAAAGTTTTTCCTTCCATTCCCATTTTCTTACTATAACAATATGGGCACAAATATTCAAGGCACACACATGTCCAAGTGTGAAAGTGCATACACACACACACACACACACACACACACACATATTAAGAATATCTTAAACCAAGAACAAAAAGCCCAGCTTCCTGTGGTAAATGGAGGAGTCTCAGAAGTAAGCCAATGCTGACTTTTCATTTCATAGATGAGTGAAATAGATTGCATGAGGTTCAGTGACTGGTCCAGAATCTCACACATGGTGTATAGTAAAACACACGTACAGATAACTTGATATTAACCCATGGCTGGGATAAATGGTAGGTAGGGCCTATGAGGAGGCTTAGACTGATACTCTGAGCTTTTCTCTCACCTATGAATTTCTGAGTTATAGCATCATGTGGTGTGAGTCCTAACCAAATCTACCTGCTATGATCTCAACCTATCTGAAAACCTTAGTATACAGTCCATAGCCATGCAAGTCAGAGCACAGGGGCGTAAAAGCTTCTCCTTTTCCCTTTGCTTCCATTTCTAGCAAAGACTTTGTTTGTTTTTAGCTTTTATTTTTTTTTTAACCTGTGTCTTGCTTAATGTCCCAGTCTCCTCTACTATTACCATTGGCTGCTTGCAAGTGTAGAGCTGGCAAGACTCTAGGAAGGACCCAAGACAGTGAAATTTTCAAGCTCACAACCTAGACTCATTTCCCATTAAAGAAAAAGCCCCAGGATGCAACTGAGGTCAGGTCCAATTAACAAAGTCAGCAATTTGTTAAGTGGAAGAAAGCCTTTGTTTATATCTTCCAGCCTCTTTGGTGAGTTTCAAAAATTAGAAATGATGGGCCATTACCCTGGGAGGACTCAGTGCTTTAATATTATTTGATCATTCCACTTCAGCATCAGCTGAAAATTCACTGTTGAAATGGAAAGCAAAATGATTACAATTGGAAAAAAAAAAGAGTATTTTGTAGCTATATGGTGGGTGTGTGGGTGTGAATATGTATGAAGATGTACATTTGTGAATGCATAACTGATTTTCTGGTTCATGGTTTCAAATGCTGCCTATATTTGAAAGAGTGTCATCCCGTGAGGTAATCAGTGTGAGGAATGGTTTCCAGGCAGGGCTTTGCTGATGAATCCTATGACATCTTATTCTCTTCTTGTATCTTTTTCAGAACTGGATACTCTCTACAAAAATGAGAGCATTCCCACATACAAGGAAGAATTTATTTTCCATGACTTGGATCCCCCTGGTCAGATTCCTTTGCTGAACTTTTCTCACAGATCTCACTATTCACAAAAGAGAACAAGGCTTTACCTATTGATTTCATAACTTCTGCTGTGGGACACTCTGGGAATTGAGAAAAGCAGTAGATAAAGATTTTAGCCTATTCCAGATTGTACTCCAGGAACTGAATCCTACCCATGACCTTTACAGGGGGCAGGGGGGAATGACACATGACCCCTGGGATCAGTTACCTACAGAGCAAACTTTCTTCCAAAGCCCAGGAGGCAAGGCTGGGAGTTTGGATTCCTAGTGGGAAACTAAGTGTAAGAGCTCGGAAACATTATAGAAGGGTGTTCTGCATCTTTTAAAAATTACTTCATAATTTCATACGTGTAGCTGATTAATTTTTGATCATTTTCATTCCCCCATTACCTTGACTAAGGCTATGTATGAGCAGGCTATAAACTCTGATCCAGATTTGGAGCAGAGCTTGAGATGCTCCAAGGAGTGGTTGCCCTGGTCACTAATGGGCCATGCTTAGAACAACAATATTCAAGGCAGCATGAGGAAGACATGCTTTGGAATCAAGCACTCCTCGAATCAGATCTCAGCTCCCTCTAGGCACCTACACCTTTGAATAAGCTCTTATCCTCTCTGGCCTTCTACTTGCCACATTCAGCCTTTCCTCCACTAGAGATGAGAAAACCAGAACTCTATCACTAGTTTTTTTTCTTAGAGTCCCAGGCTCCTCTACTATTCCAAACAGCCCAATTAGTAACACTGATAGTTGAGACTCTCAAAGCACTAGTGACCTGCACTTCCAACCCTTATGTTATCAGTTCATTGTGTAGAGAACAGCTCAGAAAACAAAAGCCTGTCTTGCTACCCCTTATTCTCTAGTGTCTATCTTCCACTCTTATGCATTAGTAACGTTTTCTGTTACTGTGATAAAATACCCTGACAAAGGCAACCTAATGAAGAAAGTTTGGCTCACAGTTCAAGGGTACAGACATGGCAGCAGGAGGTTGATGTGGTTAGTTACATAATTCCTCAAGAGGTAGGGTGATGTTAGTCCTCTGCTGCCTTCTCCTTTTATTAACTCTAGGAGCCTAGCCCATGGAATTTAGGGTCCCACAGTTAAGGTGCTTCAGTTAACTTAATATCTAAATAACTTCTCACATGCTTGCAAAGAGGCTTCTCTCCTAGGTGGTTCTAAATATAGTCTAGCTATCAATACTTCCAACCATTCCACCTTGACTCTGTGCCTATTCTTAGAGAAGCCTCGCCTTGTATGATGTGTATGAGCATCGCCGGCTAGTCTTTTCAACATGGAAGTATAAGGACAATGAATGGAGCTCAGAAACATTGGCTGAGCCTCAGGGCTGTGCTATCTGTGCACACAGCCTCTCCTTTTCTTCTCCTTCACTGTCTCCTACTTGTCCCCCTCTTTGCTTGGCATCCTCTGTGTCTGCCCCTCAGAGGATCTGGAGGATCCTATAGAATACAGTGTGAACCCAAAGAGTAGTCACAAACAGCTGCCTCTCATCTAGCTTGGGGCTCAGCAAACACTTTCCCTAAAGGACCAAGAGGACATTGTGTAGTTTTTGTGGGCCAGTGATCTCTGTCAGAAATCCTCAGTTCTGTCACTCAAAAGTTGCCATTGGCAATGTGTAAACCAAGCAGCATAGCTGGATGCCAATAGCATTTTATTGATACAAACAGGTAACAGATTGAATCTGTCTCAAAGGTCATAGTTCGCTAACATTGGATCTGCATGTTTGAAAACTGAGATCTGTGCGTTGGTTTAAAAATGTATTGAATTGTGTCAATGTTCTTTTTTCTGTTTTAATGCGTATTTTATGTTTTAATGCAGTTTTTAAACCCAGTTATAGCAACTACCACTCATTGCTATACTTTGAATAAGAATGTGCCCTTTATGTGAGCTATATCGCTATCTTCCTCCACACACAACTATTTTTATTGGATATTTTATTTATTTACATTTCAAATGTAATCCCCTTTCCCGGTTTCCCCTCTGGAAACCCCCTATTCCATCTTCCTTCCCTCTGCTTCTATGAGGGTGCTCCCCCACTTACCTACCCACCCACCCACTCCCACCTTCCCACCCTGACATTCTCCTACATTGATCAAGCTTTCCTCGGATCAAGGGCCTCTTTTCCCATTGATATCCAACAAGGCCATCCTCTGCTACATATGCGGCTGGAGCACACAGGGCACAGGAATCGTGGAGCAGCTGGGGACAGGATACTTCCAGTCTCCATCTGAGTCCCAGAGCTAAGGCTGTCCCACAGGCCTCTGTGCCCAAACCCCACCAGAATAGAGCTGGTCTCCCAGGGGTGCTGTCACTCCTAAGCCCAGAGGTGAGATCATCACACATTGGTATTTCAACCTGCATCCATGCAGTATCACACATATACTCAGCATCTATACAAGGCAATATATATATAAAAAAAGCATCACCTATATTTCTTGCCTCAGGATGACTGAAAGGAAGGTCTCAATGGCAATGTAGCCATAAGTCAGACATGGTGAAACATACATTATACTACAACACTTATAGAACAGGAGGATAGTATGTTCAGTGCTACTTAGCAAGATCCTGCCTCAAAACAGAATCAAACAAAGCAAAAACCACATAAATACTCTAGATAAAATGTTAAGTTAACTTGGCAACATAAGGCTTTTCCACTTAGTATCCAGAGAACGTTTCCAAAGCTTTCAATTAATTATCTTATGTTTTGTCTTACAACCATCTGATGTTTTCCATCACATTTATGATGCAAACCTCCAAACACATCACAAGGATTTGCATGACCAGACCTGTCCCCCAGTCATGCTTCATCCCTCCATTCTAGTTCATAGTCATCTCGTAACTCCAATATGCTGTTCTTGTGGCCACTTCCAGAACTTTTACTTGTCTAGTTTCCTCTTCCTGAAATTTACTGGCATAGGCCTCACCTTCATCTCATGGTGAAGTTTTCAGTGTTGATCTCAAAGGTCTTTCTCCATCCACTTTACTAGAACAGTCCTCATCACCACCTGTCGTATTTTCTTCACAGATTTATCTCTGTAAGACACAACACAGTTCTGACATCAGCTGTCCAAGTCAGTATGGTCTTCACAAAAGCAGGTTCCCAATACCATCTATATGCTTCATGGTCTGGCCAGCTATATAAATTTGGAGATTCCTATACTCTCTTCAGGCTCATAATTCATTAAAATGACTCACATAATTCAGGAATATACAATATTCATATTTACATTATGAGAAACACAAATCTAGGCTTATCAAGAAGAAAAGATGTATAGAGTGATTTTGTGAGAATCTAATGCACAGCTTCCATATTTTCTTCACTTGGAGTGAGGGTGTGTCATTCTCCTGCCACATCAGTGTGCATCAAAAGCCAACAAACAAAAAATTCATCCAGCTTGAGTTTTTCAGTGATATCATCATATATAACATGAGTGTCTATAGCATTGTCTGTGTGGCACAAATTCAACTTCCAAGGGTCCAGTCCCAGGAATCTAGAGCAAAGACTAGGCATACTGTTTCTTCTACATCTATCTCTTCATGTGCTTACATTTTCACTCCCATTCCCCGTCAGCAAAAGTTGCTGGACTCCTTAGGCAAAGGTAAAAATCTCTGAGCCAAGGATGATTTCTGCCACATTGAAGCACTCCAATGCATCCATTAGATGAATACAAATGGTTAACTAACCACAAGTGATTTAAATAGACACTGGATTAACAGTGGAGGCCATGCAGCCAGGTACTGTGTGATAAATTGCACAAATCTGGCACCGACAATTCTTGTTCCAAGGGTACAAGAGAGGGGCATTTGATTTATATGCAAAACTATTTTTAACTTCCACAAGCTTTTTGCGCATTTATTCATCTTAACTAAATGAAAACTTTTATTCTTTTGTACTCTGGAAATCCCTTGAATCTGATGATTATCTTCAAATTAAAGATTAAAACAAAACTCTTTGGCTAAGTTTTTATACTTTCTCTGGCAATTCTAAATTAAGATGCACATGAAATATTGAATTTATAGAACCCATTGTTTAATCTAAATTAGATTAACCCTCTTGGCCCCTCACAGATCCAAGTGAGCATTCCATGCTTTTGTTTATCCATGACTCAAGGTTATTACTGACAAAATTACAATTAGTCAGTACTTCAAACCTATTGTTTAGGTGCAAAGCTGTGAGCTATAAACCACCTCACTCTGGTGTAATTAAAACTATGTTCCAGTTCACCTACTTTAAGATGCCTACTTGGCTCTATATAAAGCATCCTTTCACAGTCCTAACTACATGCAGTCCTCAGAATCTTGAAACTTTATGGAAACAAACTTTATAGCTCTCCATAAAGTTTTCTGAGAGTTCTTTAGTAGTAATCTTATCATCATCAAGATTAGAAATAAAATATAATAAGTCACAGGAACAGTGGAGAACTTTTATAGTTACAGCTCTCCAAAGGCTGAACAAAGAGAAACATCAGTTCATTGGGGACTAGCCTGGGCTATATAGCAAGGCTCTACTCTGAAAGAGAAATATCATTAAATCATAAGATATTTACTATGTTCTTTAAAATAAAACCTGATTCAAAATTCAGAAAATCTATACACATAAGAAATAATGCATTTACACTTGTACCCATCAACTGCCATGACAAACTGCTATTAAGAATGAATGTTTAGGGAGCAAAGAGATGGCTCATCAATTAGGAGCTCTGGCCACTTTCCTAAAGGTCTAGAGTTCAATATTCATTGCCCATATGGCAGCTTGTGACCTCCCTTAATTGTAGTTCCAGGGGATCAGACTCTCTCTCCTGGCCACATATATATGAGGCATACAAACTCATGCAGACAAAACAAAATGAAAAAAAATTTAAAGAATGAATATTCAGTCCCAAAGTAAGAATAAAGAAAACTCCTATTATACTCACTAATTTTCCAGTTATTAAAAATTTTAAATTTAAAGTAAGTGAATACCTGCAGAGTGCTGCTTGCAGAGTGCGGTACTAAACCAAAACAATATTCTCTCAGTCCCTAAGTGTGACTAGAAAAGGAGCCAACCAAAGAAGGACCATTGAGTTTGGATGAAGAAATGTCCTCTTCCCATGAAGACTCTAGCCCTGTCTCTTCCATGCAGGGTTTTCTGAACTCACTCGGAAAGAAGACAATGAAGAGGCTCAACAGTGTTTTCTGTAATCCCCTTGTCTAATGCACTGAGTATTCCTTAATCCAATTTTAGTAGATTACTCTAATCAAATGTTATGGTATTTAAACCTGTAGGAATTTATTTTATTATGCTGAATTGGATGCAAATTTAAGAGTTGTACTTAAAATATGGCCTTTAATTTAATGGAAATAAGATATATGTATCTGTTCTGGGTTTTGTCTTGTTTTTCCGGTGATATTCTGAGAGAGGAAGATAATGAGTTTGAGAAACCATGATGTGCTATGTGATAGCTCCGTTTTCCTCTTTTGGTTTGGCCAAAGATATAAAGTTAGCCTGAGAAGTCTTTACCTAAAACAAAAGGAAAAGAAAAAAGAAGGGAGGAAATAAATATTTGAAAAATACTGTGTGTTATTATATAACATCTAGAAACTGAATCTGTGAGAAAAAAAAACATGCATGTTAAAGCTTGAAACAGTCATGGATCATGGATCTTTATTACTTAAATGAATTTCTTCTTTATTTATACACTTTAAAGTGACAGAAATTTCCTCTTAACTCTTCACATTACATAAGGAAAATCCATCTCTCATTGTTTAAATATTGTGACCAGTTAGATGTACTGAAATTACGTTTGTGTCTTCATGACAAAAAAAAAAAAAAAAAAACAAATTAAAAAGTGGGACAATTTGGTTGACTTGTGCTGATGATCCCAACAAGAAACTATTTGAATTTTTTGTGTCAGCAAGAAATTAAGCCAAACTTCAAGGTGGCTTCCATAATAAAGCTGATGTTAATGCTACTCTTTTGGGGTGTGGAAGACAAGAAACCAGAATCTCACATTTGACTTTCAGTGGTCAAATTACATCTGACACTTGCCATTCTTTTTTTTTTTTTTAAAGATTTATTTATTTTATGTGTATGAGTACACTATAGCTGTATAGATGGCCGTGAGCCATCATGTGGCTGCTGGGAATTGAACTCAGGACCTCTGCTCACTCCGGCCCTGCTCGCTCTGGTGTAATACACTGTAGCTGTCTCTAGACGCACCAGAAGAAGGCGTCAGATCTCATTATGGATGGTTGTGAGCCACCATGTGGTTGCTGGGATCAGAACTAAGGACCTCGGAAGAGCAGACAGTGCTCTTACCCGCTGAGCCATCTCACCAGCCCGACACTTGCCATTCTTGCTGGGTGCAAGACTTAATATGATTCAACAGGTTAGGGAGCTATACAACAATTAATTTTTGGAAGCCTAACAAAAGACAAACAATTATGAACATCAATTCCTACAAGAGTCTATGTTAAAAAAAGTACCTAGCCCATATTGCTGTGGACCACACAACTTTAGTAGCCATGCCTCTCCCAAGCTTCTTCCTTTTCCACCCTAGCACACAAGGAAAATGTATTAGGGAACCAGGAAAATGTGAATTTCCTTTATTTTTAGGAGAAACTCATTTGGTTTTAGGAGAAACTCACATCCTTCCTTTTGGTACCATTACACACACACATACACACACACTGACCTTCAAAGTTTAGTATTCATACTTCTTCTTGTGACACTCCTCTCAATCATAAGCCTATTTTGTCAAAGCAACCACTATTGAGGGCTTAAAAAAGATGGAGATTAGTGTCATTAGATATGAAGAAAAAGGCAAATGAGATAGAAATTTGAACTTTTCTGTCCTGTGGCCAGTGGCAACAATGGCTGTTAGAGGTAGATAACTAACCATCACTGAACTCTATGAAATCCCTGTGAACCACAAGATCTTAATCTATAACAGGCTTAAATCTAGAATTTGGGACTTTGTTTCAAATGGGGAATCACTTTCTCATTTAAAAGCTAAAACATTGAATTGGTGATGAGCTGATCTTTCATTTAGAACAGATTTAGGTATGTATACAAGAGAACTCCGTAACAAGTTTGAATCTGTGGCCTTTTGAGTGGCATTTGCAAACCTTATATATTACACTGAAAGCCTTTAAGAAGTGAAGAGAGAGCTCTCCTCTCTGCAATCTGCTCCTCATTGTGGATAAGGCAGGGCACAGAGAACCCATAACTTCCCCATTTTTGCTGGTTATGGCTCTTAAGCATTGTTCCTAAGAAGAATTTTCCATGATGATGAGGCTTAATAGTTAATGAAGATTTTTCAACTGGAGTTGATTAAGGGAAGCAAACTTGAGTGACCTTTAGGTCACCTCTGATTAGGTCATGAGAGTTCTTATCATATGTATGACAGAGATCTCACAGATGATAATGGACCATGGGTCTATGAAAGAGTATGTGCTTAATCCATGAGAAGTCTTGGGTTCAGTTACCAGAGTGTCCTTCCCTGGAGATCATAATAGAGTTGAAAACTTCCTACTGCATAGTGACACTATGGCTATCCTAGCATGGAAGGTCAGAGCATAATCCTAATGTTTATAGTGATACTAGAGTCAGCAAATTGATTGTACTACCAGCTATATGAAAATATAGGATATAGAGTTTTAAAAGGTATATAATCTTTAATAACAAGTATGTTGTTGGCTTATATATTTACTCTATTCTGCTCTTTATTGTTTTAGAATGTATCTTGTGCTTATATAAGGCTCACTGTAGAGCAATATGACCTGTTACACCAGTAGCAGCTGACATAACTCAATCTAAGAAGCCAAAGTGAATAAATGTCCACTAGTTACATATTAGTCATAGATAATTGTAAGCCGCCTTTCCAGTCCAGCTGGACATAAAGAAGAGGCAAACAACGAGCTCTTCCCCATGCAGTTTTATTAGGATCCTTGTAATCTTGCTTGTTACATCTTACTTATTTCTACTTACATTTTATTAGTTACATCTTGTTAGTTATATCTTACTTATTACTATTTCTACTTACTCCTATTCCTATTCTTAGTTCTATTCCTATATCTTACTTCTATCCTTACATACTTACTCCTATCTATCATACTTCCTCTTCTATATCCCATACTTTCTCTTCTACCCCATCACCAGCCCTAATTCTACATACTTACTTACTATCTCTACATACTTACTCTTCTAAATCTACATCTTACCTCTAATCCATCGCCAGCCCTAATTCAACATACTTACTCCTATCTCCACATACTTACTCTCTCCAGTCTCTCTCCAGCCCCTAGCCCTTGTGGGTTAAATACTTTCCCTGGTCCCAATCAGCATCAGCTACGTGGCAAAGCATAATAGGCTGCGGGAAATCATGCCAGCTTGCATCACAAACTGGAGGCACTCAGCTTCTCCAACTAAGGGCTTGATTATCAATGCTCTCTGCTCTGGCCGGAAACCAGGTGTTTAAAATATATGTATATAGGGTGGCAGCTGCAGCTCCCCACAGATAATAATTTCTAAATATTAATATAGTGTTTTGAGGTAAGTAATAACAGACAGTTGTTCAGAAAAAGAAAATGTTTCTAAAGACAAGTTCAAGCTAGTTGAGGAAATGCTGGAATGGAAGAAGTAGGGACCTAAGTCTTTGTTCCCCAGACACAGTCCCAGGTCCTCTGGTTTCTTAGGTCTGTTGTTTGCTTGTAGATATGACATGCTATAACAAAAAGGCACAAGGCAAAACCAGAAAATGGAAACAGTCAAACAATGGCAATATTTAGGAGAGGGCCAAGTCCAAAGGAAAGTAGAAACAAATTTCTAAGACCTTCTGTGATTTGAGTTAGATTAAAGCATGTTTTAATTTTCCCAGCAGGGAATTGTGAACTTTCCTCCAAAGAAACTCACCAGGGACTCAAAACTCTGAGACTGTTTTAGAGGTAGGGGCAACACTGGTCCTGATAGCATACCTATCATGCACTCAAATCTTCTAGAGGTAAACACCAGCTTTATTGTTTGTGTAAACATTTTGGACCCCACAAAGAACAATTCTTACTCATCATTTAGGTCTCCTGAAATCCACATTCCAGGTTTAGTCATGAGCAGCTTTTCAGCACAGGAAGTTGCCACTCCCTATCCAAACCTTCTGCACATTTAGGACCTATGTTTTTCCCATCCCTTTGGTGAGAATCTTTTCCTATCTTCCTATCTAAGACTTCATTAATCTACATGTTCCACTTTGCATGTTAACTTTCCCACCATTTAAACAAGTCTTATCTAGAATCTTAAAACCAGGGCCAAAACCAAAAGCAAAAAACAAAACAAAACAAACCTTGTAAATGTAAATGCCATTTTTTATTTCCCCAGATGAAGGGATGAGATGAAAACTGTACCCAAAATACATGGCTTGGGCTGAGTTCAGAGCATTTCTATTTAACTATCTCTAGGCCTAGACCTGGAAGCTTCGAGCCTCCATGCAATCTAATCTTCTACAAGTCTGTACCCTAAAGGCTTCAGATTCCAGCCTCATCTACTAACCTAAGTCTAGAATGTCTCAGCATCAGAGACTACTGAATAAACTCACCTTTTCTAGCTCTTTCTGAATTCTTGATAGCTGGTTCAACTTAGCTATTCTGGCTCAAATTCCTCTCCAAGCAAATTGATGCAAACTGTCTTCTCTCAGCTTCTAACTGAACTCTGCTTGGAAAGACTGACTGAACTCCACAGACTGAACTGCTCTGAACTAAACTCAACTCAACTGAATCATCTCTCCCTCTATGCTCTTTAAGTAGCCTTTCTTTTCTGTTCTCACGAGAGTTGGGCATATTCTATCTCTGATTCATTTTATCAAATCTTTTTCCTATTCATCACTTTGTTTGCCCCTCAAATAGATGTCATTGTTTGGAATGAAAACACACACACACACACACACACACACTAAAGATATGTCTCAAGTCCAGTCAGAGAGATCAAAGGTGTATGGCATGTCTGCATTCCCACTGGATCATATCTGTGAATGTGGATCATTGCCAGAGCAACCATGTTGCTGGATTAAAGTTTCTCTACAAAAACCTGGTCCTATTTTCTCCAAAGCAATCATCTCTATCTTGCAGCCTGGAACTCCTGCTGTATCCACTGCTGGATTGGACCAGATACATAGTTTGCAAAGCCAGGTAAATATGAGTATGAAGGATGGTTCCATTTTAAAAATATAAATTAAAAAAAAAAAAGCAAAAACAAAAAACAGCTGAGCACTCAACAAAATGTAAAAACCCTTTTAAGCAAACACCAGCCACACCTTCATGTGGTTACATGCTGATAAAGGTCAACTTTAGACCCTGGATATTTGGGGCATGGCAGACCTATTTGAGGTGGTCTTATAATTTTTCTTCTTCAGTTGACTTGAACTGAAAGGAACATTTTCATGGTAGAAATCAAATCATATGTGAGAAAATATAAATACTAACAAGCCATATTGCATTTTTTTAATGTTTTCTAAATTTGTCAGATCAAAAAAATTTCCTGCGGTCCTTATCAATTCCAGCCTCCTCCCCCGCCCCCGAGCTTTTGCTTCATATTAACATAATGGAGCTGAAAATTTTATTCTTAAGAAGCTGATGGAAGAGTTTTGTGACCAGGAAATTGTAGAAACTTTAGTTAAGCACTCAACATTCAGGGGCATACAGACCTGAGCTCAAATTCTCCATTTGTAAGCAGTGTGACATTAGGACCATTATTTAACTTCACAGAGTTTAATTTCCTCATCTGCAAAATAGAGATAATTACGTTTAGTACAAAAGGTCACTATGGAAATAAAGCAAGGCAAATGTATGTAAGGAGCTTAAAACACTGATTGATGCAGTTAGTTCTCAATGGTGGTAGTTCTAAATATTATACAAAAAGACGAGACCTTCTTTTAAAACTGTCAGTTTTGCAAAACTAGATAAATTGTGCTTCAATATAAACCACCAAAGGCAACCATTATTGCTTATTTCTGTCAAATTAAACTCATTCAGAAACAATGAGTTACAACCTGAAGTGGATTATCAATGGCAAGCATACTTCAAGAAGTTATTATACGTGGCTTGAAAGTCTGGGTCCCCCCTGGTTACATACACTGAAACCTAATCATGAATGCAATGGCGTTGGGAATAGATTTTGGTAGCCTAATCATGAACTCATTCTCCCCGAATGATGTTAGATGTCCTAATGAAGGAGACCTCAGGAGAGATCCTTCACATCTTCCAGCATATAAGTGCAAAGGATGTACCATCAATGAGTCTGAGAGTGGTCCTCATCCACATGACTCTTCAGGGATTTCTCAGCTTGCAGAACCATAAAAACCACATCCCTATTGATCATAAGCCTCCTTCCCAGTTTATCCTCCTTTGTTCTACCAGTCCAAGCAGAGGAAGACAATCATAAATGAGGTATGTGAGAGGCTGCAGATAGAGTCATTAAAAAAGAATGTTGTAATAAAGGAATTTGGTATCTAGATCAAAATAGGATCAATGACAATGTGTATCTCTGAAGAAACCTCATAATCACCTTATTAGAACACTGAGAGGGAAATGAGAATGAGGAGAGGCAATTCCAGGTGGAGAACTTGTGGGTAGGTAGATAACTTAAACTCAGGAATAGTGACTTTCAAAATCACTAGAACAAGGGGTTCCTATAGAAACCACAGGAAGCATGTATAATACTTAATGAGAAAATATAACCTGAACTGGAACCAGAAAAAATGTTACAAATGCTAAGCTGCACTTGCAAACTATGTAGATTTGCAGGCAGTGGAGAATTTGTGAGCCTGAAATAGGAAGGGGTGAGTGAGCAATCTTGGAAGGTTTAATTTAATAAAAATGTTTAGTTCTTCATTTATGCTTAATTGCAAAGATTTATATTCATGCCATTTATCTCTTCCTAATGTGTATTTTAAAAATGAAAGGAACATGGCTAATAGAGAAAAGGAGGGAATTCAATGAAGGGTTCATAATAGGTCCACATCCAACAATGGCAGAGTACAAACACACATTTAAAACTTATTGTTAGATCCTCATAATAGAAACCGTTCTTTAAGATTTTTTGAAAAGTCTCAAGTGTTATGCAAGCTGCCGTAGCTCATTTCCTGATGCTATAACTAAATAAAACAAATTGAGTATTTGTAAAGAATAAATGTGTATCCTATTCTAGGTCCTAAAGGCTAGAATGCTCAAAATAGACTAGTCTTTTTTTTATTAGATATTTTCTTTATTTACATGTCATACGATCTCTTTTCCCAGTTTCCGCTCCAAAAAAAAACAAAAAACAAAAACAAACCACTGTTCCCTCCACCCTCCCCCTGATCACTACCCCACCCTCTCCTGCTTAATGGCCCTGGCATTCCATTACACTGGGGCATAGAACCTTCACAGGGCCAAGGGCCTCTACTCCCATTGATGACCTACTTGGCATTCCTCTACTATACATATGCTGCTGGAGCCATTAGTTCCACCATGTGTACTCTTTGGTTGGTGGTTTAGTCCTTAGGAGCTCTGAGGATACTAGTTAGTTGATATTGTTGGGTCCTTTCTCTAGCTCCTTCACTGGGGACCCTGTACTCAGTTCAATAGGTGGCTGTGAGCCTCTGCTTCTGTTATTAGTCAGGTACTGTCAGAGCCTCTCAGGAGACAGCTATATCAGGCTGGATTGTCCTTCTTTCAGTCTCTGCTCCATAGTTAGTCTCTGCAACTCCTTCCATGGGTATTTTGTTCCCCCTTTTAAGAAGGAATGGAGTATCCACATTTTGGTCTTCCTTCTTCTTGAGTTTCGTGTGGATTGTGGATTGTACTTTGTATATTCCGATCTTCTGGGCTAATATCCACTTATCATAGAGTGCATACCATGTGTGTTCTTTTGTGATTGGGTTACCTCACTCAGGATGATATTCTCCAGATCCATCCATTTCCCTAAGAATTTCATAAATTTATTGTTCTTAATAGCTGAGTAGTGCTCAATTGTGTAGATGTACCACAATTTCTGTATCCACTCCTCTGTTGAGGGACATGTGGGTTGTTTCCAGCTTCTGGCTATTATAAATAAGGCTGCTATGAACATAGTGGAGCATATGTCCTTATTACATGTTGGAGCATCTTCTGGGTATATGCCCAGGAGTGGTATAGCTGGGTCCTCTGGTAGTACTTTATCCAATTTCCAGAGGAACTGCCAAACTGATTTTTAGAGTGGTTGTACCAGCTTGCAACTCCACCAGCAATGAAGGAGTGTTCCTCTTTCTCCACAACCTCTCCAGCATCTGCTGTCACCTGAGTTTTTAATCCTACCCATTCTGACTGGTGTGAGGTGAAATCTCAGGGTTGTTTTGATTTGCATTTCCCTGATGACTAAGGATGTTGAACATTTCTTTAGGTGCTTCTCAGCCATTCGGTATTCCTCAGCTGAGAATTCTTTGTTTAGCTCTGTACCCCATTTTTTAATAGGGTTATTTTGTTCTCTGGAGTATAACTTCTTGAGTTCTTTGTATATATTGGATGTTAGGCCTCTATCAGATATAGGATTGGTAAGGATCTTTTCCCAATTTATTGGTTGCTGTTTTTTCTTATTACCAGTGTCTTTTTGCCTTACAGAAGCTTTGCAACTTTATGAGGTCCCATTTGTCAATTTTTCATCTTAGAGCATAAGCTATTGGTGTTCTGTTCAGGAAATTTTCCCCTGTGCCTATGTGCTCGAAGTTCCTCCCCACTTTCTTTTCTATTAGTTTCAGTGTATCTGGTTTTATGTGGAGGTCCTTGATCCACTTGGACTTGAGCTTTGTACAAGGCGATAGAAATGGATTGATTTGCATTCTTCTACATTCTAACCGCCAGTTGTACAAGCACCATTTGTTGAAAATGCTGTCTTTTTTCCACTTTATGGTTTTAGCTCCTTTGTCAAAGACCAAGTGGCCATAGGTTTGTGGGTTCATTTCTGGGTCTTCAATTCTATTCCATTGATCTACCTGCCTGTCACTGTACCAATAGCATGCAGTTTTTATGACAATTGCTCTGTAGTACAGCTTAAGGACCTGGATGGTGATTCCACCAGATGTTCCTTTATTGTTGAGAATAGTTTTGGCTATCCTGGGTTTTTTGTTGTCCCAGATGAACTTGCAAATTGCTCTTTCTAAGTCTGTGAAGAATTGAGTTGGAATTTTGATAGGGATTGCATTGAATCTTTAGATTGCGTTTGGCCAAATGGCCATATTTACTATATTAATCCCGCCTAATCCATGAGCATGGAAGATCTTTCCATCTTCTGAGATCTTCTTCAATTTCCTTCTTCAGAGACTTGGAGTTCTTGTCAAACAGATCTTTTACTTGCTTAGTTAGAGTTACACCAAGGTATTTCATATCATTTGTAACTATTGTGAAGGGTGTCATTTCCCTAATTTTTTTTCTCTGCCTGTTTATCCTTTGTACAGAGGAAGACCACTGAGTTGCTTGAGTTAATTTTATATCCAGCTACTTTGCTGAAGTTGTTTATCAGGTTTAGGAGCTCTCTGGTGGAATTTTGGGGGTCACTTAAGTATACTGTATCATCTGCAAATAAAGATAATTTGACTTCTTCCTTTCCAATTCATATCCCTTTGATCTCCTTTTGTTTAATTGCTCTGGCTAGAACTTCAAGCACATTATTGAATAGGTAGGGAGAGAGTGGGCAGCCTTGTCTAGTCCCTGATTTTAGTGGGATTGCTTCAAGTTTCTCTCCATTTAGTTTGATGTTGGCTACTGGTTTGCTATATATTGCTTTTGCTATGTTTAAATATGGGTCTTGAATTACTGATCTTTTCAAGACTTTTATCATAAAGGGATTTTGGATTTTGTCAAATGGTTTCTCAGCATCTAATGAGATGATCATATGTTTTTTCTTTGAGTTTGTTCATATTGTGAATTACATTGATGGATTTCCATATATTGAACCATCCCTGCAAACCTGGAATGAAGCCTACTTGATCATAGTGGATGATCATTTTGATGTGTTCTTGGATTCCATTTGCAAGAATTTTATTGAGTATTATTGCATTGATATTTATAAGGGAAATTGGTCTGAAGTTTTCTTTCTTTGTTAGGTCTTTGTGTGGTTTAGGTATAAAAGTAATTATAGCTTCATAGAAAGAATTGGTAGAGTACCTTCTGTTTCTATTTTGTGGAATAGTTCGAGGAGTATTGGTATTAGGGCTTCTTTGAAGGTCTGATAAAACTCTGCACTAAATCCATCTGGTCCTGGGCTTTTTCGGTTAGGAGACTATTAGTGACTGTTTCTATTTCGTTATCAGATATGGGACTGTTTAGATCGTTGACCTGATCTTGATTTAACTTTGGTACCTAGTGTCTGTCTAGAAAATTGTCCATTTCATTGAGGTTTTACAGTTTTGTTGAGTATAGGCCTTTGTAGTAGGATCTCATGATTTTTTGGATTTCCTCAGTGTCTGTTGTTATGTCTCCCTTTTCATTTCTGATCTTGTTAATTAGGATACTGTCTCTGTGCCCTCTAGTTAGTCTGGCTAAGGGTTTATCTATTTTGTTGATTTTCTCAAAGAACCAGCTCCTGGTTTGGCTGATTCTTTGAATAGTTCTTTTTCTTTTGAGTTGGTTGATTTCAGTCCAAAGTTTGATTATTTCGTGCGTTTGACTCCTTTTGGTTGAATTTGCTTCTTTTTCTTCTAGAGCTTTCATATGTGCTGTCAAATTGCTGGTATATGCTCTCTCCAGTTTCTTTTTGGAGGCACTTAAAGCTATGAGTTTTCCTCTTAGGACTGCTTTCATTGTGTCCCATATGTTTGGGTATGTAGTGGCTTCATTTTCATTAAACTCTGGAAAGTCTTTAATTTCTTTCTTTATTTCTTCCTTGACTAAGTTATCAAGTTATTGAGTGGAATATTGTTAAGCTTCCCTGTGTATGTGGGCATTCTATTGTTTATGTTGTTATTGAGGAACAGCCTTAGTCCATGGTGATCTGATAGGATGCAAGGAATTATTTCAATCTTCTTGTATCTGTTGAGGCCTGATTTTTGACCAATTATATGGTCAATTTTGGAGAAGGAACCATGAGGTGCTTAGAAGAAGATATATCCTTTTGTTGTAGGGCAAAAAGTTCTATAGATATCTGTTAAATCCATCTGTTTCATAACTTCTGTTAGTCTCACTGTGTCTTTGTTTAGTTTCTGTTTCCATGATCTGTCCATTGCAGAGAGAGGGGTTTTGAAATCTCCCACTATTATTGTATGCGGTGCAATGAGTGCTTTGAGCTTTAGTAAAGCTTCTTTTATGAATGTAGATGCCCTTGCATTTGGAGCATAGTGGTTCAGAATTGAGAGTTCATCTTGGTAGATCCTACCTTTGATGAATATAAAGTGTCCCTCTTTATCTTTTTTGATCACTTTAGGGTGAAAGTTGATTTTATTCGATATTAGAATGGCTACTCCAGCTTTTTTTTTGGAACCATTAGCTTGGAAAATTGTTTTCCAGCTTTTTATTCTGAGGTAGTGTCTGTCTTTGTCACTGAGGTGGGTTTCCTGTATGCAACAAAATGTTGGGTCTTGTTTACATACCCAATCTGATAATCTATGTCTTTTTATTGGGGAATTGAGTCCATTGATATTAATAGATATCAAGGAAAAGTAATTGTTGCTTCCTGTTATTTTTGTTGTAAGAGCTGGAATTCTGTTCATGTGGCTACCTTCTTTTAGTTTTGTTGGAAGATCACTTTTTTTGCTTTTTGGGGGATGTAGTTCCCCTTCTTGTGTGGGAGTTTTCCATTTATTACCCTTTGAAGGGCTGGATTTGTGGAAATATATTGTGTAAAGTTGGTTTTGTCATGGAATACTTTGGTTTATCCATCTATGTTAATTGAGAGTTTTGCTGGGTATAGTAGTCTGGGCTGGCATTTATGTTCTCTTAGGGTCTGTATGACATCAACCCAGGATCTTCTGGCTTTCATAGTCTCTGGCGAGAAGTCTGGTGTAATTCTGATAGGTCTGCCTTTCTATGTTACTTGACCTTTTTCCCTCACTGCTTTTAATATTCTTTCTTTTTTTTTATGCATTTGATGTTTTGACTATTATGTGGCAGGAGGAATTTCTTTTCTGGTCCAGTCTATTTGGAGTTCTATAGGCTTCTTTTATGTTCATGGGCATCACTTTTTTTTTTAGGTTAGGGAAGTTTTCTTCTATAATTTTGTTGAAGCTATTTACTGGACCTTCAAGTTGGAGGTTTTCACTCTCTTCTATACCTATTATCCTTAGGTTTGGTCTTCTCATTTTGTCCTGGATTTCCTGGATATTTTGGGCTAGGAACTTCTTACATTTTGCATTTTCTTTGACTGTTGTGTCAATGTTTTCTATGGTATCTTCTGCCCCTGAGATTCTCTCTTCTATCTCTTGTATTCTGTTGGTGATGCTTGCATCTATGGTTCCTGACTTCTTTCCTAAGATTTCTATCTCCAGAGTTGTCTCTCTTTGTAATTTCTTAACTGTTTCTACTTCCATTTTTAGGTCCTGGATGGTTTTGTTCAATTCCTTTACCTGTTTGGTTGTGTTTTCCTGTAATTCTTTAAGGGATTTTTGTGTTTCCTCTTTAAAGGCTTGTACCTCTTTACCTGTGTTCTCCTGCATTTCTTTAAGGGAATTATTCATGTCCTTCTTAAATTTCTCCATCACCATCATGAGATATGATTTTAGATTCAAATCTTGCTTTTCCGGTGTTTTGGGATATCCAGGACTTGCTGTTGTGGAAGTACTAGGTTCTGATGAAGCCAAGTAGTCTTGGTTTCTGTTGGTAAGATTCTTGCGTTTGCCTTTCATCATCTGTTGATCTCTGGTGGTAGATGTTCTTGCTGTCTCTGGGTGGAGCTTTATCCTCCTGTGGGTCTGTAAGCCTGTGTCAGCACTTCTGGGAAATCAGCTCTCCTCTGGTAAAACCCAGATGCAGATGGCTGTGGATCAGTTGTCTCTCCTGAGTCCTGGGGTTAGAACACACCCTGGAGACAGGTTCTCTACTTGTGGGAAAGGTGCAAAGAGGGCTGTGGATCTGTTGTCCCTCCTAGGTGTAGTCTGAGGTAGAAAGGATCCTGTCCCAGCTTCCCTGCCACTTATGAGGCCTGTGCCTCCTGCCTGGTCCCATCTTAGAAAGTCACCAGAGAGTAAATGGTAGATCTCACCAGCATCCTTGTGTTTGAGCTGAAATAGATTAGTCTTATATGACGAGATTCTTACTGTAGGTGGGGACTCCCTACATCTATAATGTGTCCAAAGTGACATGGTACATTATACAGTGAGATAGAATGTTCTATCTCTAGTCTTACTATCTTTATTTATGAGACCACAATCCCCTTGAATTACTGTCCCATGCTTATGGCTTCACGTACCATAGATTGTTCCACATAGACATATTCTGCATTTAAATGCTGTAGTGGGATTAATTTCCAGTCTCCTCATGCCTCACAATGTAGATTCTATTTTAACTTGGGTCTCTAGTATTTTTAATTTATATGTATGCATATGTTTATGTATATATGTCATATATGTGCAGGTACATGAAACGGCTAGAAGGGAATGTCAGATAAGTGTTGGAGTTACAGGTAGTTATAAGCCACTTAAGGTCAGTGCTAGGAGCCATGATTGGGTCCTCTAGTAGAACAGCACGTAATCTTAACAGCTGAGCTATTTCTATAGCCCTTCAACATGAATCTTGGAGAGAACATTCAACAATTAACAAAGACTTAGTTGTATGAATCTCTCAGAAAAGAGATTATTTAATATATCCATAAACTATGGATGACAATGACTTTCCTGGGTTTATTTTTATTTATATATGGTGACTATTATAGATTAGTGTGCCCCAAAAATGAATGTTGATGCCTTAATCTGCAGGATCTGTGAGTGTGATCTTATTTGGAAATAAGGGATCCTTATGGATATAATCAAGTCAAGATAATGACATACTAGTTCTGGGTGGGCCAGACCTTTAGAACTGGTGTCCTTCCAAGGACAGAAAACAAATGACTATCACCTACAGAGAAGACCTCAAGAAAACAGAAGTAGATTTCCCCTCTTTCCATGCCTCCCAGCTTCTCTCCCTACCTTTTCCCTCTCCTAGATCCACTCTCCCTCCATTTCCTTTCAGTAAAGAGCAGGTCTCCAAGAGACAACAACCAAACACAACAAAACAAGGAAAACACCCTCATATCAAGCTAGACAAGGAAACTCAATAAGAGGAAGACTTCAAGAGCAGACAAAACCTATTTCCACTGTTACGAGTCCCATAAAAACACAGAACTAATAGCCATAACACATATGTAGAGGACCTGGTGTAGACCTATGTAGGCCCCATGCTTGCCACTTCAGTCTCTGTGAGCCCATGTTGCCCTACTTAGTTGATTTGGTGGGTCATGTTCTCCTGAAGTCCTCCATCCCTTCTGACTCCTACAATGTTTTCTCACCCTCTTCTATGGGGTTCCCCAAGCTCCAAGGAGAAAGACCCATTAGAGACCTCCAATTTAGACACCCTCTCTGCATAATGTCTTCCTGTGGGTCCCTGCACCCATTCCCATCTGCTACTGCCTCTCTGATGACAACTAGACAAAGCATCAATATATGAGTATAGTAGAATATCATTGGTAATCATTTCACTGATTTGGGGGTGGGAGGTAGTTGTGTTCTATCATAGGTGTCTGGCCTATCTGATCTGATGGCTATCCTGGCCATCTGGGCAACTTAGGACATGGGCTCCCTCTTGTGGCTTAGGCTTCAAGTTAAACTAGACATTCATTGGGCACTCCCACAAGTTCTGCATCATTACCCAGCCTATCTTTCAGGCAGAACAACCTTGTCTTGTTCCTTATTTTTATGGATTTTCCTTGAGTTTCTCTCCACTTAATGTGATATTGGCTATAGGTTTGCTGTAAATTGCCTTTAGTGTGTTTTGGTAGGTCCCTTGCATCCCTAATCTCTCTAAGACTTTTATCATGAAAGGATGTTGGATTTTTCAGAGGCTTTTTCAGTATCTAATGAGATGATCATATGTGGGGGTTTTTTTTGTCAGTTTGTTTATTTAGTAGATTACAGTGACAGATTTTTATGTGTTGAACCATCCGTGCTTTTCTTGATCAAGATGGATGATCTTTTTTACGTGTTCCTGGATTAGATTTGTAAGTATTTTATTAAACATTTTTACTTCATGAGTAAAATTGATCTTGGGGAAGGAAAGGCCAGAGAGAGATGGTTTACAGTACTAGAGGTGACCCTGGGTATTTGATCTGGGGAAAAAACAGAGTGGAGAAGGTCTGTGGGCAGTCTATTTGGTCTTTTGGCAAGCTTGGCTTTTTGGTTGAACAGGGGGTGTTCACTGAAGTTGGAGGCTGGACACAGAGGTGAAGGGGAAAGAGGAAGTCACCGGGTGATGGTCAGTGGGATCCACAGGAGTCTTGAACAAGGGGAAGGGGAGCTACAGCTGATACACTGTTGCAGTGCCAGGGATGGCCCTGAGGATTTTGTCTGAGGGAACAAAGAGAGTCCAATTAACTCATTTCAATCAAAACTAAAATTAACAAAAGGAATCTGAGCACTATAGCTTGCAATACTAGTACTCAGGAGACAAAGACAAAAGAATCAGGAGTTCAAAGTCATTCTCTGCTACATAGGAAGCTTAGAGGCTACCCTGTGTTACATGAGACCTTGTCACAAAATGACTATAAATTTAAAAAAAAAAAGTTGAAGAAGAAAGGAAGATAAGAGATGTGAAAAAAAGAGGTGGAAGTGGGGGCTATTGGAGAGGGGTCTGCAAGTCACTGGGGACAGTTATCCTGACCTTGGTGGAGTTCTCCTGTACATCTTGATTATTTCTCACAAATGGTATCATGAAGAAGAAAGACTATCCACTTTCCTTGCTCTGGCTTTCTATCCTTTTAAATGATCTTCTCCTTCTCATGATCTCTCCTTCTCCTACTCTGTTAATTCTACCAAGAAGCCTTCATCCTATCAAAGCATGCCCTTTTAATCTCCACAATTGTGAGTGACATAAACCTGTTTTCTTTATAAATTACCCATCCTCAAGTAGGTCCTTAGAGTAATAAGGAAAAAGAAGAAAGAAAGATGAATACAGCTCTCTGTGCCTGTCCACAGGAGGGGAGAAAGGTTCTGTGGTGAGGTACTGGAAAGATGATCACAGTATTCTATACAGGGAGTCCTATGACAGTGATTAGAGGCAACATCTGTTGCATATCTATGTGTGTCATGTGTAGTTAAGCACTCCACAGATTAATTAATTTAGTCCTCATGAGTATTCTAAGGAGATAATAGTGTTATCTTTAGTATGCAGATGAGAAAACTGAGACAGATGTAGTAATTTGCTCCATCACGTACTAAGTGACAGAGCTGGACTCTAACCCAACTCAGTCTCCAGGGCCCACACTCTCAGCCTTCAGAGTTTAACAGACCTACTTAGCACAGCAAAGGCTTCCTGGCTGCATACTAGTAGACTCCTGAACCTACAGTCCTGTGGACAGGTGCATACTTTCAAACTTGTGCCAGAAACCCAACTGGAGATGCTGTCATGTCACCAGCCTAATAATACATCCATTACTTGAATTCATGTTTTAGTATCTTGTAATCAACGTGGCCAGTTAAAGAATGGCATGAGAGCCTTGATCAGTAAAGTGCTTGCCATACAAGCTTGCAGACATGAGTTGAGAACCCCAGAATCCATGGAAAAAGTCAGACATAGTGGCATACACCTGGACCCCAGCACTGGATAGCTGGAGACAGATTTTTGGACCTTACTGATCAGCCAGCCTGGACAGTTGGTAAGCTCCAGGTTTATAAGAGACTCTTTTTCACAAAGTAATATGGAGAGTGATAGAGAAAGATACTGGATGTTGGTCTCTGACCTCTGTATGTATACACACATGTGTGCACACAAACAGAGAGAAAGAGAGAGAGAGGCATATACAGACACACATACTCACACATATGCACACGGACTCACAGACATACCCACACCCATGTACATGTGTACCATAAATGGATGCATATACCACACAGACATGCAGACATGCATAAAAACGACATTCAAGAACTAGAGCAGTATTTGCTAAAGCTGATATACAATATGTGTCTGTGTATATGTGTATAATTGTGTGTGTTCACTCAGGTTGAAGAAAAGCTGTATATTAACATACATTTGAACATATAATAATAAGCTATATATTTATTTATCTATCTAGTTGTAGACTAGAAAGAGAATTTAACATACTTTAGAAGAATTATATAGAAGAATTACAAAAATACTTGTGTATATTTTGCTGGTATATTTGCTTCAAGTTGGCCCCCTTTAACATTTCAGCTGGTAAATGAGGCTCATCAACTAGCAGAATTCAGAAATAAGCTTAATTATTCATCAACTTGCACTCACCTTGTATTTCATGGCTTTCCAAATGTCTGTACATTTTTTATTAAATGTAAGCCATTTTATGCCTACAGAGTCTATTCCTGAAGAAAAATGATCTTGCTTCTAAAAACGACCATTAAGTTCACAGATTCTCTCTCTGCGGCTTGATGCTATCTGGCAGTATAATTAGCTTCATGTATGGTTAAATATTATGAGAAAAGCCAAGTGCCTCCAAATTCTCCAAGATGCTTATAATTTGATGATTTAATTGCTTTCTTCCCCATCAGTTCCTACACCTACCCCAGCCCTGACTTTTCATTTTGGAAGATGATAACCATATGCTATTCAAGCTGATAGCAAATGCTTATCAAGAATTGCCATGAAGTTTTAACAGACTGAATGCATATTTAAAACAAGCTTTTCAGTGGCTCCTTACCTTTTCTTGAATTGTAACTTCAACCTTATCTATGATCACTATTGCTATAAAATATGTATTTTCACATAAACACAAAATTTTGCATATCAATTTGGAGATTCTAAAACTGGGAGGGTCCTATGTAATCTCCAGGCTAAAACTCATCATTGAAATTATGCACTTTGCCCCCTCACCACCTTTTTTCATTTTTAAAGGCTAATGAAGTTCAGGACAAGAATGGGTCTTTTAATTTTTTTCATCAATTTTATTATATTTTTCATTTCTCTTAGCCCCCTTTGTGACTAGCAAATAAGAAAAACTATGATATGTGTGTAGTGATTTTAACTTATTAATAATTTCATACACACATGTAATGCAAGTCAATCATATTCACTCCACTCCCCTTTTCCAATTCCAGATCCTCCTTCATATTTCCTTTTCAGATTCATTCTCTCTTTTTC
This sequence comes from Mastomys coucha, assembly GCF_008632895.1. Lineage (NCBI taxonomy): Eukaryota > Metazoa > Chordata > Mammalia > Rodentia > Muridae > Mastomys > Mastomys coucha. The sequence continues at coordinate 41,694,107 of NW_022196903.1, forward strand.
TCTCACACACACACTCTCTTGCCTACTGAATCCAGTTAGTGCTGCAACTATAGATGTGGATGGGGCCATCTCCTAGAACATGGCCAGCCCACTGGGTACCATAGTACCTAAGGAAAACTAATTCCTCCTCCTCTAGAAGCATCAGCTGTCAATAGCTCTTCAAATAGGAGTAAGGGTTTGTATGTTCCTCCCCTTCTATGCTTGAATGTTGACTGGCTCCATCTTGTACAGAAATCACGATTTCCTAAGCAGAGGAGTGCAGTAGGGGCTGCTATGCCCCGAATACACTGCCTTTCCCTAGTCCTCTCTGTTCTTTATCTGAACACTTTATCTTCTCAAGGAGGTCATGAGATCTCTTTCATGTACGTTATGTTAACATGAGATGCATATAAACATGTTTTAAACCACAATGAAACAGATATTCCAACATTCTGAATTCTTCAATCATTGTATCATCCCTAGGACATAATTTCTAAGATGTGATTATATCTTATATTTTTAAAGTGCATGCCCCAGTTGATATTGTGTAAGTTATATAGGTGTAAAGTTGACTTATTACTGTGGCAATTTTCCTTAGGCTTATGATCAAATTAGAATAGCCTTTTAAATCTTTAAAAAAAAAATTAACAAGTGCAATTGTATGAATTCAGCTCAGAGTCATTCTGTGTTTGCTCCGGCAGGCATTGTGTAAAGCTTTCAATGATCAGGATCACCTTTTAGAGAATACTAACAGCTTTGTTCTTGTGCCTTCAAAGGCAGTTCTCTTAGTTCCCTGCCTCTGCTGTTCATTCTTATCCTTTGCAGCAGGCTTCTATAAGACAATGAATGACTCAGTGGAGTATCTGTTTAAACTGTTAGGAACAACCCGAGCTTCATTCTTAGTCCTTGTTCCTTGCTATTTAATTAAAATGCTTCATCTTTCATTACAGAAATGTTTTATGTTCTGACCTCTTAGCCTCATTATTTGTCATAGTTTGGTTAGATTTTTAAGTAGAATTCATATTGTTCTCCCTCAGTGCTTCAGACAAGAAGAAAGTACCTGTCAGCCTGCCCCACCACCAAAAAAAAAAAACTTTCAATCTCCCCTTGGTTAGCTAATCCAGGTAGCTGATGAAGCAACCTCATAGAACTTCAAGATAAATCAAGGTACTGAATTCCACAGGTTCATCCTAGGGGGGAAAAGATGTTAAATGAATTGAGTTTTCTCTCCCTCAGGCACTGCTTTGGTTAACAGCTGTAGATTATCTTAGTAGCTTTTTATCTCCATTATCTGGGGACTGCAATAGCAAAATACCATCTAACAAGTAATTTATAAACAACAAATCCCATAGTTCTAGGGGCTGAATGTGAGAGGGCAGGTGGTACTAAAGTGGGGTTCTGATGAGGGCACAGGCACAAAGAAGGAGCTCTCTCATTGGGCCCTCTTTTGGAAAGGCACTAATATCCCTGTAAGGGCAGCATCCTTATGACCCAATCACCTCTCACGCGCCCTGTTTTCCTAATATCTTCCCACTGGGAACTGAGGTTAAGAAAGAGGCATAGACTCTATCCACCACAGGAACATGAGAGCTCCTGCTTTTAAGTCACAGACTTCCTCATGTGGGAGTGTCATCTCTAAAGCACAGGTGAAATCCACTGTTCTGATTCCCAAAGCCATGCCTGCTGACTTTGCATCTATGCAAACAGGAGCTTAAATAGCTGAAAGGCATCAAGAAGGATGTGCAGATGTGAAAGACAAAACTAGGGCGAAAGTGTAGCAGCATCAGCCTTTCTTAGGAAGGGCAATCTTACTTTGGGAATATCTGCTGTATAGAAGATATTGATTACACATTGATCTGCCAAAGCCAAAACCTGCTATGGCTGGTTTTCCAATGGGTATGCTGTTCAATAATCCAGCATGGCTCAGAAGTGTCATTTTATTGCTCAGTTACCAAGAAGACCTTTCTTTTGATCCAGTTATCAATGTTCTCTACAGTGCTAAGTTTGAGCACCTACAGTAGATTCTTCCCCCCTGGGGTTCTTTGTCCATGGAAAGCCACTTCTATCAATAAGGTTTTAAGGGAATCTATGATTCTTCCAGATCTTTTTAAAAAAAACTGCACATATATGTTATTAGGGAGGACATATAACACAAAGCAAAGACATTTTCTGTTAAATCTTCAATATCCATTGTAACTAAACCCTTCTGTCTGAGAATTGGAGCCTATAAGAAGAGCTCAGGTTGGTTTCAGACAGACAACAGTGTTTACCAACCTCAGAAATCAGGACTGTGATTGGTATAGCCAGAGAGAAATCATAAATGGCAGAAGGGAAACAGAAAAAGATAAAACTATCTATGAAGTAGCCACTACTTTGTGCCAATAAATTTAATAGTGACTTTTATGTCTTAGAGTCAAAAGCCTGAGTTAGCTTCACAGAGTTGATATGGAGAAGCTAATGATAATGACCCTCTCTCTCTCTCTCTCTCTCCCTCTCTCTCTCTCTCTCTCTCTCTCTCTCTCTCTCTCTCTCTCACACACACACACACATACACACACACTTTCTCTTTGATTTGTTTATTTTAACATGAACACAAAGGAAAGGAAAAGGGATTGACAGAAGACTCTTGAAATCATACTCTGTTCTTTTACAAAAGTGGGCAATTCAAATAATTTCACTCAATTTTCTACGAAGATGTTCACAGTAATTGGTACATCAAGAGAGGGCTAAGCTCCATTGACCAGCTGATCCTCAGCCCCACAGGAATGTTTAGAACAAACTCAACAAACGTTTCTTAAGCAATTATAATTTTTCGCTGACATGTTCAAGGTTTGCCCATACCCCTGACTTGCCTCATATAAACAGAAGGGACAGTCATTTCTGAAAGCAGTTTTTACAGAAAAACATATTTGGACAAACCCAAGAGTCACCACACACATCTGCTCTCTCAGCATTGATGGAGCCCACAATGTACAGCGCTCCTGCCCCCAAGCTCTTCATTATGACATCTCTCTACTCCTTGTGAGTTTATTGATGGAAAATGGCACATTTTCTTTTGTCAAATAAACACATATCAAAAGCTATCCAAGTGCTATCCACAAAACTGTAAATTCACAAAATACAGGACTTGTGGGATTTCATGAATTGCCTCTGTAGTGTTCCACAGTAGAAGTATCATATTCTTTAAAGTTCAAATAAATGCATTGTGCAGCTTAGACAGGAGGCATGGTGGTCTCCACGGTGAACAGCCTTTTACATTAACAGTGTGGAAACAGTCTGTCTCATTATCCACTAGACTGCATCTAAAGCCCTGAAACGGCAGATTTATGTGCAGCTTTGTCTGAAAATAGCATTGAAATGTGAAAATGAAATCTCTCTCCGCATCTTTGGAGACATAGGTTTGAATCTGGTGTTGGTGATGCAGAAACTTCGTTCTTCCCTCAGAATAAACTAAATGCTATCAGAACAGACCAGGCAGGACACATGGCTGGGCTTGTGCTCTAAGTTGAAGACCCTGGGGGTAGAAGCATGGTCATATTGAGTGTCCTTTATTTGAGTCTAAGATTCCAATTTGTTTTGTTTCTTCACTCAAAAGCCAACAAAAAGTTTGCATAAATGATTCCCAGCCTAGAGTTATCTTCAATTCCACAATTTACAAATATACTAAAATATGTGGGGCTTATGGTAGGATAATTTCTAATTCATGTGCAGTGGGAAGCCAGTGAGGATATCTTAGAAGGCAGAATAATATCCTCCACCTGAAATTGTCCACTTCCTAATCCTTAGAACATGGGAACCTCTAACCTGTCTGCATAGCAAAGCGGATTTAGCAGACAGGATTCACGAAGGCTTTTAAAATAGAGAAACGGTTCTACATTCACTAAGTAGGTCAAATCTAATCACATGAAGACTTGGAAGTAGGAGCAGAAGGGTCGGGGGATGTGATGTGCATTAACCCAACCACTCACTGTGAAGACGGAGCAAGGGGACCATACAATAATGGCCCAGGTAGCCTGCAAGAACAGAAAGGCAAGGAAAGGGAGTCCACCTAAGAAACCCCAGAGCACACTGCTCTGCCAACACAGCCATTTGAAACCCATGTGAGATGTCTGACCTACAGATAAATTTGCACTCCATTAAGGCACTAACTACATTTATAGTAATTTGCAACAGTGGTCATAGGAAGGACCACCGCTACAGCATACTGTTTTACCAGATCCACAAGAAGAAGCCCTGAGAAAGGAGCCATGCTAAAATAGGCCTTAGAAGTAACGGAGAAGGACGTTGGCAGGGCTGGTGCAGAAACTGAGATATTTTAAAAGCTAGACAGGCCTGGTTAATCTGTCACAGAAGAAATTCCTTTATGACTGTGACACCTACAGGGTCCTAAAACCCCGTCAACATCCACAGAGAATTCCTTTGTGGCACAAACATTTGAGACCTTAAAAATGTGATGCGATTTGTGAACGCTTCCAAGTTCAACAAGATTTCATTTTCAAAAATCACATAACAGACCATAAATTGAATAGAAGGGGTTCGGTGAGCATGTACACTTTGATTTCCTTGCTATTAATGACTTACAATCAAAGAAACCGTGAGCTGTCTACAGGCTCATATTTTTCTTCCTTATGATTGACAGACAGCCAATGACAAGGGGATACTTACATTTTCCAGACTTCTTGTTGCCACTTTAATGTTCCAGAAAAGCATTGTTTCTTTTCTGACATGGCTATTGTTTATTTCCTTCTAAAAAAAACTAGTTCAGACTTTTTTTAAACAAAAAAGCATAAGGCAATAAAAATATTTGAGGGAGGGCTTGATACAACCAGATAATTGAAAGCATTGCTAATAAAAGATAAAATAGTGCACACCTGCCTAAACCATTTCTCTAGTATATTTTAAAGCAGTCGTTCTCAACCTGAAGGTTGAAACCTCACAGGAGTTTCCTAAGATTATTGGGAAGCACAGATATTTACATTACAATTCATAATAGTAGCAAAATTACATTTATGAAATAGCAGTGAAAATAACTTACGGTTAGGGCTCACCACATGAGAAACTGTACTAAAGGGTCACAGCATTAGAAAGGCTAAAAGCCACTGTTTTAAAAGACTATAAATATGCTGAAGATATATGTCCCTTAGAATTAATTTATATGCATTTATATTATATTTATCATACATGTGCATGCACATATACACACAAAAGAGCAGAGTGAAGCACTTCTCTTTACTTGAGTAATATGACTTAGGAACAGATATATCTATGCCAACACCATTGGAAGCACAATGAATAACCAGTAGCAAAGGTAAATAATTCCATGACCTCTAAATTTTTTGTCAAAATATTGAAAGGTATAAACTTATGTTATAAGTTTATAAGAGAAAATTGTGATATTTGTATGTACTTACAAAACTATATTCTAAGGCATTAGAAAAACCAAGGATATCTTATTTATCTGGAAGAACTTCTGAAACGACCTTTCTGTGCCTAACATGTGATTTACAGTGTGCTGATGGCAGGGAGATATTTCTGGTGTTGGGCTCTGAATGAAAAATGTTCCCCATTGTTCAGGCATCTGAACATTTGTTGCAGTTATTGTTCTATTGGGGAAGGTTTGGGTACTCTGGGCTTGCTAGAAGTCTGTTACCGGGGGCCAGGCTCCGCGAGAAAAATTCTCACTTCCTGTGTCCTCTCTCTGCTTCCTGCTTATCACTGAAGATGTGAGCTCTCAGCTTCTTGTTCCTTCCTGTCTCCACATCTGCATATGTTGTCATACCTTCCCACCATGATGGAGTATTGCAACCATAAGAATAAAACAAACCCCGTTTCCTTAAGTTGCCCTGCTCATGGTGTTTTATCACAGCAACCGGAAAGTAGGCTCTCTGCAGACTTTTCATCCACTTCATGTTCTGTCCTCTGCACTTCAAATGTCACAAGACTTCTTTTCTGTGAAATGTCCTAGTGTCTCTTCCCTGGGACACTGTCACCTTTTTCATCACAACCACTTTCCTCGTCTGACTTGCCCAGCTCACTGTGTCCTTCTGCCCACAAATGCAGTTTCCAGCAGTGGCGTGGTAGCCTCTCCTTCTACAATGCCTTCTGTATTCAACTCAGCTCTTACTGCCTGCATCACCTTTCTCTGTTTCTTGATCACTTTCATCTCAGTTGGCCACAGACTTCTTTCCCAGGTCCGTTTTTATTATTTTTCACATAGCCTGTCACTGGGAAACAAGGAGACAATACAACCAAAAGCCTTCTGTCAGTGCCAGAAAACAGTAACAGCCATGCAACAGACAATTGTTAACAGACTTTGTAAGATACGAAATCTGTCACTCATCTCAAGTGACATTTTTCGTATATGTAGTGTTTGTGGACAGAAGAGCTAGCAATAAAACTTGAACTTCACATTTATGCATAAAGAAACTTTATATGCAGTTATCCATCTTAATACATCTTATTATGCCCTTCAGTTAAGAAACTGATATTTAAATCATGTTGTGAGGCTAAAGGATTTAACTAACAAAAAAATATTGAATTTGTATGCATTAGAACTGTACAAAGCAAGTATTATCTGTGTGTGTGTATGTACATGTGTATGAGAGTGATCTGTATATTTTTGCAATTTAAATAAATACCATATAATGCACTTCCTCCCACAAAATTGCTTTTTATACTCAAAAACTCTTATATTTCCAGAGTTACTCGTATTGGTGTATATAGCTATTGTTTATTGCCTCTGTTTTACAGTATTCTGCTCACATGACTGCACTTCAAGTTATTTATATGTTCTTTTGTGAAAATTTATATTGTTCCCAGTTCTTTTTATTATTGAAAATACTATTCCTCTGAGAGTTTGTGTATTGCTTCCATAGAGTTTTAGGCAAGGATTTCTCTAAGGTATTAATAGCTTGCATTGGATGGTCTTAAGCCTTACTAGGTATTTCTAAATCTTTTATTATTTTATGCACCCAACTAATGTTTTAGAAGTAGTTTCACCACCGTTCCTTTCATACCAGCACCAATGTGATCATAAAATTTGAAGATAAACTGACTTCATTTCTAATTTTTATTAATGGAGAGACAGGACACTTTAATGTTTCCTCAGAAATGAACTGTTTACATGTGCTCTCAATACTATTGTATGTTACCTTGTACACACCAGACATTGAAAGATTATCATTTATAGGCAAAGGCACAATTCTCTTCTAGTCTATGATTTTCCCTTTGGGTCATGTTGTATGTTAATGTACCAGAGATGTGAACTCGAATATAATAGAATTGTCTATTGTATTCTTTAGTTTATACTTTCTGTCTTGTATTACTATTCTTTTTTGTGCTTCATGCCCTAAAGATAGTATATTTTACATTTGTCAAAGTCTTAAGCTGTTTTCTATATTTATGCCATTATATATGCATTCTTTCTATGTAGCTACCATAGTTTCTTGTTTTTGATGTCATTTTACATCATTAAATTCAGAAGATAAATTCTCTCTCTACTGACCTATAAAACCAGTTCTCTCATAACTCAAGTTGATTTTTTTGTTAGTTTAGACTTTATCTTTAGAGTAGCTTGATGTTCAAGCAAAATGAACAGAATACAGATAGTTACAATTTTCCCCCTTTCTCCCATGCATACGGTCCCCTCCTCAGTCAGTTTTTACATACAGTGATCTCCTTAGAATCCTAGATTTTGGTCAGTGACTTTCAATGCTCATACTGTGTCACTGATATATCATTACTATGGAGTTTGATATCTGACAGTCCCCTACATTATTTACTTTTAATAAAGTTCTTAAAATTCTTGTTAAAATTTCTCTATTTTTTGCTATGACAAACAGTAAAATAAATTTGATAAGTTAATAAAGAATTACAATTTAGTCAATTATAATTAATTTTTGAGAAATGACTATTTCTAATGACTGCTGATTTAAAAATGCAGCTTTGATGGTCTTAACTATAACTTGAATGCATATTATCCATCAATTTAAAGAATATTAGTTCATTTCAAGTATAAGAATTCATAGCTTCAGAGTTTTTTAAACAGATATTATGTGTAATCACATTGTGTAAATTCTTTGTTTTGGGCCTCTTTCATAGCACTTTGCTCACAAGAATCCTGCAACTCATATATGTTAGTTTGAACATTTGTTTTTCTTGCTGCATAGTATTTGAATAGCACCACTTACAAATCCAGTTTCAGATTTGAGTTCTCACCAACAATGCTTTGTCATTCTAGAATTATCTTTAGGTTCATTTTAAACCTGCCTGTCTATAGGCTGTGTTATCCTTTTCTTAAGATCTTAGTTTTTCTTTTCTTGCTGTTTTATAATCACTTAAGGATTTAAGGTTATTTATTCGTTTATTTATTCATTCATCTGTTGTATGCATACGTGCATGCATACATGCATGTAGACATTAAAGGAGGACAGCTTGCAAGAGCCCAGGTGATTGAATTTGGTTCATCTGGCTTGGCAGCATTTTCAAATGGCTATGTGAAGTGGGACCAGAGCTTTGAATTTGGATGTTCCTATATGTATCCAGTGTCTTGACTGTGACATGTTGCTTCACTACCATCAATAAGCCTAGTAACCAGATGTTTTGCTCATCCCAGCATCTAGACAAGTCACAATCTTCTCTGGTTGAGTTCTGGGAAACATCTAGATTCTAGTATACTGCCCTAAGGGCATTCTAGGAACTTCCTTGTTCCTAAAAGACTTGTCTCCAAGACACTGTTTGTCCAGCCTTGGGATTTCTACATATTCTCAAGCTGTCAACTAAGCCACATCCTACACAATGTCAGTCATGCCCATTCCACAATTGTAGGAACTATTTGGCAGGCTTTCCAAAACTGCCCTAATGTCTGCAATAGGAAGTTGTTAACATCTCAAGCATTTTGGTGCACTACAATACCAAGATACACTAATTTGATACTTATGGGGTGAGAATGGTGGTAAGAAAATATTTAAAAACCTCACATTGAATTAACTATCCCACAGGACAGTGTTTGCCTGGACTGGGCTAGAGATTTGTTATTGGACAGATGCAAAGTGGCAATTATACTAGGTATGGTGCTTTGAATGAGAATGGCCCCATAGGCTCATATTTGAATACTTGGTCCAGTCGGTGGAAGTGTTTGGGAAGGATTAAGAGGATTAAGACCTTATTAAAAGAGGGGGCCAGCTTTGGGGTTTCAAAAGACTCCTGTCATCCCAGTGTTTCTTCTTGCCTTCTGCTATGGATCAGTCGCTGCTCCAGTACCATGCCTGCCTGCCTGCTACCATGCTCCCCACCATTGTGGTAGTAGACTTTCCTATTCCTTTTGAAAAGTAAGTTCCAAATAAGCTCTCTATAAGTTGGCTTGGCCATGGTGCCTTTTCCCAGCAACAGAAAAGTAATTAGTACACAGGGTAAATGAGTTCTAAAGTCTGCACACAGCTCTGTGCCTACATTTACCAAGACTTCATTTTTCACTTATTTTCTGGGAAGACAGAGCTAATTTTGATGTTCTTACCATGAATTTTTTTAGTAAACTGAATACCTATGTGTGGTGAAACACAATTATAATCTCAGTACACAGAATCCTAAAACACAATGCTTGTTTTCCCATTTACTCACACATGTTCCTTATTTTTGACAGCATTATAAAAGGAAAGTGGCATTTTAGTGTATTTAAAATCTGCTTTTCTGTCATTGTGTGTGAGTGACAAGCCCTAACTTTGGTTAAATGGACAAACAGCTGTTCAACTGAGAGTATGTGGTATATATGAGCTTCATGAGAAACTTGAGAAATAAATTTTGGGTTTTTTCCACCCTCAACACAGAACATGCTGATGATGTACACTCAGTCATAAGTTGACCTTATTCAAGGTAAGACAGGCATTGTTCCAGTGTGTTGGTTTCAAGGACTGTCCTCAATACAGAATAAACAATGGAGCTAAGACATCAGCAAAGCTCTAAGTAAGCAGATTATGTGCTGTCAACAGCAAATGCACGGTAGACTCACAATAAAAGAACTTGAATAAATAGTCGAATTAACTGTCATTACACTTGAAAGAAGTCAAAACGCTTGTGCTCACAGAATAGTTGTGAAATCTCCATTCTTCCAAAACGACTGTGGTAGGTTCCCAGATACAACACAGGGATGGAGACACAATATCTAAAAGAAGAGATGAAATTTACTTTATTGTTCCTCTATATTTAAAGGAAAAATACTTCATCCAAGTGGACCCCTTTTGCATATTACTGGCTAGACAATAATTTTGTCACATCAGCTTCACTCTTCCCTGATTATTGGTATGACAAATAGTATTTCCTTGATTGTCTTATTTCAATCATTTGTGTTCATCATTTACATGGTCTGCTGTTAACGAAAATATGGAAATAGCTGTCGGTGAGATAGTCAAAAGTACCTTATGCAGGCAAGAAATACATTGATGGTATTGTTTCTGATAATGTCAAGGGTCATCATGAGTTGGACTTGTGTGGAACATCTTCATTCCACTTCCTGAAACAAAATTTAAATCCATATAAAATGAAGCATGGTGATCATGAAACAAGTGGTGTCTGCTGAGGCAGGCTGAGAGAGGAAGTTAGCCACCATTTATTATGAGCATGTAAACATGTATAAATATGATTATATATATATGTACATATATAATTTGTTTAAATATATATATATATATATATCTAAACAAAATATATATATATTAAACAAATATATATGTTTAAAAATATATATATATTTAAACAAATTTCCTCAGACTAAGGAGTCTTCCAAATAAAAGCATTTATTGGGTCATTGTAAGTGTTTTTCAGAAAAGGGCCAGACTCTAGTGTTCACTGATAGAGCTTATAGAAGAAAGTAACTGATTTCCTTTATGAGCATGTACATAACAATATGTATGTCCATATAAATGCATTAAAGAAAGGTTTTGAGACCCAGGGCTCTCTGAAATAAAAGGGATTCATTGAATCATTATAGTTGTTTTCCAGAAGAAGATCAGGCTTTAGGACAAGATGGTGCAACCACTTGCCATAAAGCCAAGAAACAGTTAAAAATCAGTTCCCCGGATCTAAGGGCCAAGAGCATTTAATAAGGACCATCCGGAAAGACAAGCACAGACAATGGAGCATGCACTAGTGATAGGTAAGAGGGCCATCATAAAAAAAGACCTGTTGATTCTGGATTAGTTGGGCTTAGGTTATACAAAAATTAGAGGTGGTGAAGCTAGAATGCAGTTATCAGAGGTTTGAAATAAGTTTTAACACACTCAAATATATGTAACATGAGCTAGAGAGATATCTCAGTGGTTAGGAGTACTTACTACTCTTGCAGAATATACAACATGTATATCAGGTGATTGAAAACTACCCATAACTTCACCTCCAGGGGATCTAATGCTCTCTTCTAGCTGCCATGGACACTTGAACCGATGTGGTACACGCAACTCCTATAGGCACACACACATAAATTGAATAAATAGAATTCTTAAAATTCTTTAAAGAATAGTTTGCAGCAGTCTCTTAGTAGTTTCAGACCATAGCTGTTCACTGACTTCTCTTCCCTTATCCCTATCTGCCGCTCTTTGTAATTAAAATTAGAATGTCTTAGAATTCTACTTTTCTCAAATGCAATGTTCCTAAATGATTGCAGCCCTCAGTCCTCTGAATAAATTATCTCATCCTCTCTCCCTTGGTAGGAAAGCTCTCATTTATAACTCAATCACTTAGCATATGGGGAAATGGGTTCTGAATTATAAAGAACTAGTGCTCAAGTAGAATATAGGAGGAGAACCCATTTATTGCCTAGGGACTTCCTAGTATTCTTTGATTTTTAAACTCAATACTTGAACATAACATTTAAATATAAATAGAAGCAAGTTGAGAAGAAAGCTTCCCCCCTACCTGAAGTGGCCATGCAGCTCTCCTCTGCTTAAGGATGGAATTGTGTCCTCCATACATTAGCAACAATTACCCAGAGACCCAACTTTTGATGAATGCAACTCCATTGAAAGGTCTTTACTAGGCAGCTGGAAGAGCCTAATCACTGCCACCATAATTTTTGTCAAGTGTCTAGGTCCATACAGAATTCAATAGAATACTTGACTGAGAAGGAGACCACTGTTATTCCCCAATGTCATAAAAGCACAGAGGTGGCCATCCACAATTGTTCTTTAAACTTGAAATGCTGTTACAAGGATATGAAGAGAGATTGCAAAGTAAGAAGTTTTGAAATCCATTAGTGAAACATCAAGAATCTCCCAGCATGCCTTAGCTTGGGGATCTCGACAAAGGCCCTAATTAAAGAAAGAAAATCTCTCCTGCTTAAATCAAAGCAAGCAATTGAACACAAAATAGCAGCCAATTCCAGGCTGAGAGGCTGTGTTAGAATTAGGGTAGACCACAGGCTGATGTCTGCTCCTGGATTGATAGAAGCCCAGCTGAGAGAAGAGGTTTCAGTAAGGAAAATTAGGGCTGGTTTTCTATCTTCATGACATTCTCATGAGGAAGATGTTATGGCCAAAGATAATCTTTTATTATTTATTAATGCTGAGCACCAAAGAGTATGCCCTTGGGTTATATAAGCAAGCATGGGTAGCAATTTTGTTTCATTTTTTGTTTGTTTTCCCTGCTTAGAGTAAATACTTATTTATCACAGTGGCATGCAGGGCTGCTTAGATACTGGATAGAAAAATCTGTGTCCATTAGCATAAAAGAAATTCACAGATCTAACCCCTTTAATTTGCAGAACATCAGATGTTTTGATTTTGAGATGCAAATAGCAGCCTTGTTCTTTGGTAGGAAGGAGCTTTAATGGAATTTTAGGCATCAGCTGTGTAAGGGCTAACTTCCCTAAGTGAGCGGGTTCTACCCTTTCCCTGGGGCTTGCTTTGTATCATTTTCAGTTCAATAAACACAGGCACTGCACTCCTGGCAGGAAGGTGGTACAGTGGAATCTACTTTGAAATCCAAGGACACAGATTTGCTCCTAAGTAAGAATGGTTGGAAGCAAAGGATGGGTATCAGTGGAACCAAGATCACAGAGAAGTCACCTTTTGCTATTGCTCTGTTGGGGATGATCACAGGCTCATTTGTAGTAGGCATTTGAACTTTAGTGTGAATTTGCATGGCTCCATCTGAAGCCAAGCTATTGATTGACCAGGAATCATTAGACTCCTGTTTCCAAGTTGCTCCATGTATCCTGATATCTACTCATTCTCCACTTCTATCTCCCCATAATGAGCTTTTCTCTTTGCAGGTACAGCCTTCTGAGAGTGTTTTGTATCCATATATCAAGGAAAAGAGATATTAATATTACTATCATCATCATCACCATCATCATTGTAATTTATTATGCCAATAATAAGCAACTTTCAAAGCAAAAGTTTTGGGATATATATTCCAGAGTAATTTTACAGATCTGGTAAATTAAGATATGTATGTTCTATATTTTAGGAGTCCAAGTTTCTAGTTCTGTCTAATTCCCTGATTCACTATGTCTAAAGCCATGACATTTGACAAGTTTCCTAGAGTCCATTAGCTTCTCATCCAAAACTTTCCTTATAACTACATGATTATAAGAAAGCTTTTTTGCTTACTTGTTTTCTGTATTTTCGTGGGGTTTCTGTAGGTGTTGTTTGTTGTTTTGGGAGAGCTGAGAATAGGATTCAGGGCATTGCCTATACTAGGCAAATATTCTATCACTAATCTTATGACCACTATTGTGTGGCTTTTCCTTTGGAGACTTTAACAGATACCTGTTCACTCAAGATGATGCACTAGCTTAGCGAACTAACCAATGAGTTGATTGAGGTTACTTGCAGAAGAATAGGTAAGAATTTCCTCAGCTGCATCACCAAAAAGCCTATCCTAGCATAAAAGTACATCCCTGGTGCTCCCTATACAACTTGCATGCAGCTCTGCAGTTCAGAGAATCCCTACTCCCAAGCAATAGTTACTGCAGATTTAACTTAGGGGAGAGGAAGGGACATTGTGAATTTCCTGTGTTTCAGGAGCTTACTAAGCCTTGGAAATTTCATTTACTTCCTTTTCATATACATATTCCAGGAGGGAATGTTACAATTCAAAGGAGATAGTCATATAATGCCAGACCAAGAAAGTTTTCTAGAGACAAGAAATTTGGCAAGCCCTCTAGCTGATCTTGGTAGTTTACTCTGGACTTCAAGTTGAAGATTAGACAAATACACATATTTTATAATTCAAGCATTAGCTTTCATTAAATTGCACCAATTTAGTATCTTCATGTTCTCCACAGAGGAGCCTGAGAGAGACCTTAGATCTTCTCAAAGAAGGCTGTTTATACTACAGACACTCAACCTCCACATGGTAATAGACAGTACTGGCTAGGACACCTCTGCTGCCTTTACCTGCCTTAGTGCATGATTTGTGTCATTTGACATCTTCTGATGGCTTTGATAGGACCTTCTCACCAAGTGTGCTACTTCCCTCTGTGGCCACTCGATGCTTTCTTTCCAAGCACATGTCACATGGGTGCTCCATGGAGCCCAACTCATTCATACAGCATCCTACAGCAAGCAGTGCTGACACCATGCTGTGCATTTCTGGCCTGTTTGAGAAAAGCAGTTAAAGAGTGGCAGAGATAGAGTAATGGGAGAGAAATCACACTGCTTCACAAGGGACTCCACTTCCTAGAAACACATTCTTCTTTTTCTTATGAAATCCTAATGCTTATGATTAGTTGTTTGGAAAACAGCTAAGAGTTAAAGAAAGAGTTACACTGATTATATAGCCAGGTATTTGTGGTGGGGAAATAGCTGATAGTCAAAGTTGTTTGTTTGTTTTTTTTCCTAATTTCATAGCTTGTGTGTGTGTGTGTGTGTGCATGCATGTGTGTGTTGCTTGTCTTGGTTTGTTTGTTTGAAACAATCTCCCTGTATAGCCCAGGTTGAACTCAAGCTAGAGATCCTCATGCCTCAGCCTCAGTACTATGTTTATGTTTACAAGGTAGAGCAACAAAACCATCTAATCATAGATTTTTTTAAGAGTCGTAAGTTGCAGCATTTAAATAGGAGATTTCTACCAATGGCAGTGTCTTTCTCTGAAGGCTTATTGTCATTCAGTTTTCTTGACAAACAGATGCTAAGAAAAAGGCATCTCCTTTTGTAGCTCATAATAACGATGACAACTATGGCAAGTCTTCTACTATGACAAGCCTTATTCATTTTGAATTTACGGAACATAATAAGGAATGATACTTCCTCAGACTGAATTCATTCATCATGTATTATAATACTATTGGACATAAATACAAGATCTTCTGATAGATGACCAGAATACATTAGAACAGCAACTCTGTAACAACTCTGCCCTGAACTTGGTATGGATGCTTCTCATCCACATAAGATTGCCCAGAATGCCACTGAAACCTACAGACGGGAAATTAAGGTTTATTTTCTCCTAAGCAATCCATCAATACATTGTGACACCAACTACTCTTATCACAGTTCATCTGGCACACAAGGAAATCTAGATTCCAGTAAATCTTTCAAAGTAAAACAGCTATTCTAGAGACAATAAAATTATACATATTTTCATGGGACTTAGAATTGCAAAAATGTTTCCATGCTATTACACAAAACTGCTACTTGTGTTAAAAATTGATAGCAGTTAAATGGGAAAGACCAAAACAATATTCATAATATGGATTACAATGAAATCCTTAATTGGTTCCACAAACTGTCAAATTTGGCTCAAGTTTTTACTATAAATATATTCTAGTTGTGGAATCTGACTAGAATGTAGCCAACATCTGACAGGAATCTAAAAGAGTTGAGGTGCAACAACCAAGGAAAAACTACTCAATTTGCAAAGTGTGTTGCCAAGAACTTAATAAGAAATGTCCATCTGTGCTAGAGAGATTTACAAACTGATCAGAGCAGAACTTACCCACCAAAAGGCACGCTGTAGTCCTTCCTACTCACTTTCAAATATCCCTTTCAAGTATTACCATGTAATACTTTCACATGGTTTGGGGGAAACATTACTTCTAGAGAGGAAAAGGACCTCCTGACCAAAGGAGCACATGTGTTAGCCATGATTCTGCAGGCCTTAAGTTTGTTGGGTTTGCTTTTGTTAAGCCAGTTAGCAACATTTTTAATCTTCTAGTACAAGATTTTTTTAAAGTCACGAATGCTTCCTTCAGAGATGCACACAGATCCCAAAAACACTTGGGCTTGCCAAGATATCTGTCTGCTCTCTAGAAACCCTGTTTTCTCATATTTTCTTATAGGGAAGAAATACCTGCAATTTCTAACACCAATTTCATATCAAGCCTCTGTAGCTTTATGAATATCTATAAGACATTCAGACTAATTGAAACTCTGCTAAGTATTGATTTATTGAACTGTTCATAGCAGTAGTTTATGTAGCAAATATAGGCCGGTGATAGTGATGGTCAACTCCCCATAATTTCTCATTATCAGTTTCTTTTTTTATTTTTTTTTAATATTTATGATTATGAGATAGAATGGAGTGATTATTTGTGCTGGGGCAGAGAATATATTTCAAAAGGGAGACAGTAAATATAAGCATGCTATTGGTTAGGTTTAGTTAAAAATGTGTTCCAAGAAAGAAGTATGGCTGAGGGTGAATCCTCACACAATGATTCAAAACTGTGAATCAAAAAGTGGAAGAAGAGAGGCTAGCACTATAGAGAGGGAGGAGCCTGAGTTCTCTTTGACTCTGCACTGAGTATTCAAGGCCAGCGCCTGCTTACTTCTGAGAAAAGAGTGATCTGACTAATATCAAGGTGGTTTTCAGTACAGACTGTTGCCACATGAATGTGTGTTACACATGTTCATTTGGTGCATGAAGAGACGCTGGCTCATATCACAAAGCCTTAAATAATGTCATAGTCTGAGCTTCCGTGTGATAAACCATATGTTTCATCTCATTTTCCTAAGCTTGTGAAGGAACTAGAATATAGAATCCTTTACCTCTAAGTGGACACTAAAGTCATAAAAATCTAAGCTCTGGACATCTTTCAACCTTAGAGATTTGTGATGTTATTAATGGAATTTTCAGTGTTTGTATTTATGTTAGTTACTTTTCTAGTGCTGTGACAAAACACAATGACCAGGGATACTTAGAGAAGAAAGGTTTATTTGGCTTATATTTTCAGAGGGTTTGGAGTCCATCCTAGTGGCAGCCAAGCAGGCATGGCAGAAAGAGCAGAGGCTGGGGGCTTCTATTTTGAAATGCAAGCATGAAGCACAGACAGCAATCTCAAAATATCCTTTATCTTTAATTTCTCAAAGCTTGCTCCTAATGCCCTACTTCAGCAAGGTCACATCTTCTCAACCTAATCAAACAACACTACAACTGAAGACCAAATATTTAATTGCCTGCAACTGTGAGGCATGTCTTATTCACACCACCGTAGTATTAGATTGCTTCATATATCACTCTACCCACATACCAAACTACTTTTAGGTAAGAATTAGTTGGCTTACAGTTTCAGTGGCATCAGTCCACCATGGTGGGGTAGGTATGTGGTGATATAATGCAGTTGATACAAAGATGGACCAGGTAACACAAGGGAATAGGAGCATAAGAAGCTCCAAGACAAGATGTAGCCCCTCAGACACACTCCTACTGACCCACTTCTTCCACTATGGTCTGTCCCCTACCTTCACCACCTCACAATAACACCATCGTATTCCATTAAGAGATAAATACACTAACTTTGTCAGAGCCTTTAGGATCTGGTTGTGTCTATAATTTCATCAAAGACATACTTAGATGCATGCTTCACAAATCCCCTAGGTGCCTCTTAATCCAATCAAATTGATAATTAAAATCAACCATCACAGTATTATTCAGGTGGCAGTCATCTGTTCCTTAGTTGGCTTTCTTCCTTACCTTCTCAACCCCATAGTGTGGGAGGCATCAGAGTGGGACATATAATACCCGCTGTGTTTAAATGTGTCTCTTACTGGTGGAGAATAATTTTATGAAGAACCCCATTGCTTTTTCATTAGCACTGTATCCACTTCTCTCTGCAGTGGGTCCTAGTCATCCTGGGTCACCTTCCAGGTCCCTCAGAATGAGGCCTCTGTATTACTCTCAGAATCCCCTCTCTTTGTCAAGACCCACATCAGCCACACACACACATACACACACACACACACACACACACACACACACACACACACACCCAGCCCCCAGCCCCAAAGCAGCATCCTCCCACAGGTTAGGAATAATGACTCTTATAATTAGAAGACTGTAATTCCCCTTCTTGCCTATTGATTCATCCCAGTTCTTCACAGGGTCCTCCTAATCTCCTTCATTCAAAGTGTTCCTTAGTTCTCTGAAAAACCAGAAACCATTGTTCACCCTTCCCTGACACATGGTGAGACCTATGGCATAATCAGCAGTGCATCTGATGGTTTTCTGCATAGATTATAGCCACACCTTTTGAAGGTGGAAGCTGCTTTGATTTTTCTTTAAATAGTTACCAATAACTACTATCTCTCTGAGACAAGAAAAAGAAATATAGTCTATACTAAAAACAGAAAAGAAAAAGCAAAAAAGGAAGAGGCATTCATCTTGTTTTTATCACCAGTCTTAGATTAACTGCATTTCCAAGCTTGCTCAATATCTATGTGGTTCTGCAGGCATATTTTCCTCTAGATACATACAAAAGAGCAAAAACAGAAGTACATGCTGTGGTTTGTGAAAACAAGTGACTGCACTTTTGAACTTTTGCTGTCATATTCTCACTGCACTGATAAATTACCTTTAGGAATTTATATTAATTTTAGTCAAGAAATGTACTGGTTAATGCCACTCAACTAATCTTGCTTATAGGTTTTGCTTTTGTTTTTGTTTTTGTTTTTTACATTGGAGGGGCTAGGTAGATAAAGGAATGAGTCTATGACTTTGTACTCCCACAATTTCAACTAAACAGTATTTTTCTCTCAGTATATTTGTTATCTCCCTTTATACAATAGAATCTGAATTAAGATAGAAAAACTATATTTTCCTTCATTATCATAAGCACCTTTAATTACCTTCCTTTGAAATACTTCGTGGTAACCCGGGATATATCTGTCCCCTGGGATGAGTGTGGAAATGACACCCAGCATGGCTAAATGCCACCATAATTAAAGAAAACCCAAAAGGTCAAAGATAGGAATGGGGTAGATGCATGGCACTACCTGTAAACAGGTGCCACCTGCTCCCCTGCCCAGAGACTGTCAATCATCAAGCTGGTTCTTATTCTGGGGGGAAGGTTTTGCCTACGTTACTCTCCTCCCCTTGGTGCACACATTAATCAAGAATGCATTAAGTTCCCGTTAGCCTTTTTTTGTTTATTTCTCCATCTTTTATAGGCTGAATGAATGTCTAACAAGAAAATAAAGAGGCTATAATGGCAATAAAACTGGACAAGCATTTTTTAAAGTCTCCTGCATGTCGTGTCAATGAAATGTATTAAACACACACGGAGCGCTTGTTCGATATCATTGAGTCAGCTATGTATTAATAACACATATCATTGAGTCAGCTATGTATTAATAACACAAATGAATAATAAGGTATGTTCTGTGTCCTGGGAGTGTTGATAGTACATAAGAATGGCATGGACCTGCAAATAAATAGATGAAATGAAGCATGAACAGTGTTATGTTAGAAGTAAGTCTAGGGCACCAGATGACATAGGATCCATCTAGGTGACTACAAAGGCACCAGGAATAACCAGCCTCCCAGGCCTTTAATGCCAAGACCTTTAAGAAGGAAAGGAATTCTGAATGCTAATGGTAAAGAAACCCCAAATTCAAAGAGAACTGAGTGGCCCCTACCCATTCCTTATCTAAATGTGAAATAGCTCTACCTGAGGTGCAACAGGGAGCTGGGAAGTCATCTGAGCTCTCAGGTGGGGAAGGCAAGTGTCAGGAGGCTGACGAGGATGCCATTGAGAGTTACCAAGAAAACACAATCTTCCCAAGGCCAAGAAGGATTGTTTCAAACTATCCAGATGTGAGAGTAGAAACCAAGCAAGGACAGGAAGCAACTGGGTGCCCACCCTAGCTCTTCCTTATTGTGTGACCCTTGTTTCATCTCTGCTCCCTTGTAGCTCAGTAGGAATATGCAAACACTGCTCCCTATGTCCGCAGAGGTTGAGCCCCATATCTCTTGTCCACTCCTGCAGCTTCTCCTTTCCCTTCAGGAGCCTCTTCCCCAGCCAGACACAAGGCTTATATGAGATCTTGTCACTCAATCTCTTTAGGCCTTTAAGGAATTTCTTTTTATAGATGACAGATTTGAACTAAGAACTACATCTCACTAATTGTACAGTTACACCTGAGAATCTATAAAGGGAGTCCAGTGTTTCTTTCCCTACAGAATGTAGAACAAACCTAATGGCTGTGGCTCTAGATATACTCATGAGCTGTCTGTGGGTACCATGTTTTTTCAATCTGGTATGTATTGGAGTATTCATTTTTATTAAACCCTTACTAATACTTGTATGAACTCAGCTTATAGCTCTCCAAAGCTCTGCCATCCTTTTCTTGAACCTCAATGTTGACAATCTATCTTGAAATCACACTGTCTGCTAAATGTCCATGTTAGAGACAACAGTGAGGAACATCTCTGTACATCTCCTATGAACATAAAACAAGACTTCCCTGAGGTTACACTAGGACCCTAGGTAGAAAACCCATTAAACATCCAAAGATAGCCAATAGCCAAGGCTACTGTATTCAGTTACTTCCTTGGATTACTCTTGTAGCCAACCCCAGTCCTGTGTCAGCAGCAATTTCACACAGCTCAGCCATCTTGACTATCATAAACATTGAAAACCAAGGCACACCATTCTCACTCAAATCACAGCTCACATTCTCAAGATTCTTCTCACTCCTCCATCCCAAAGTAAAGAGAAGTGATAAACATCTGTTGCAAATTGTACATAATACATCTTAGGCTGAGAATAATCAACATTAACCATGTTCAGTTTAGAGACACTAGGACTAAGATTTCTAACAGTGTAATTTTTACTCCAAAGAACATGCTATGTGTCCCAATGATAAATGGTACAGCTTATGCAGCTCATTGGCCATACTGAAAATTGTTTAAATATTCATCCATTCTTTGGTTTTGATGAATCTCTACACTTCATATTCTCATTTCCCATGAGTATTTCCTCTTGTCTAGTAGGTAGATACTTACCTGAATTTGAAAAGAAATAGCAAACAGCACTTTCAAACCATAGAATGCAGAGAAATGGGCAACATATTTCATAGTACAAAGTGTACCTCACCACATGGCTCATCTGGGTGAGACATATATTCTGTATTCAGAAGATGTCACATATGGTGGTCAATTTCCTATTTTGTTCAAATGAAGCAAGGGAATGTAATCAGATATGTTTACTATCTGGAGAGTTTTCTCTAAAATATATGCATACATCTTTCAATATTAAACCCTGAAAGTCTTTTCTCACATGCATATGAGCGCACACACACATACACACACACACACACAGAGAGAGAGAGGCAGAGAGAGAGAGAGAGAGAGAGAGAGAGAGAGAGAGAGAGAGAGGCAGAGAGAGAAATTTAAAATTTAGCTTTTTAGTTGGTAATTCCATAATTCTACCTTAGGGAATATTAGTTACTTTTATCCCAAGCAAGAAACATTCCAGATATTGAAATTATATTTCTGGTAAAGGAAGGAAAATTCTGAGAACAACTTAACTAGAAATTCTACTAAGAGAAATCTACAACCCCTCAAATTAAAATAAAAGGAGGCCTCTACTGGATGTTACCCTGTCCAAGATCCAGATGTAGAGAATGCTGCCTTTAAAGATGTACCCTTGAAAATATAATTCCAAATGTTCTGTACTATACTTCTTCAATGGTAAATCATACATATATAACAACTCTTTTTTTTTTTCTTGTTTTTCGAGACAGTGTTTTTCTGAGTAGCCCTGGCTGTCCTGGAACTCACTCTGTAGACCAGGCTGGCCTTGAACTCAGAAAACCACCTGCCTCTGCCTCCCAAGTGCTGGGATTAAAGGCGTGCGCCACCACCACCACCCGGCACATACCAACCTTTAACATGTAACAAATGATAGGGTTGAAGAGGTGACTCGGCAGTAAACAGTGTATGACAGGCATCCCTGTCCAGAAGCTCACACCTACCTGTAACTCCAGCTCCAGAGGATGTAAATCCCTAGTGTGGCCTCACATGCATATGAGCACACACACACACACACACACACACACGGGGGTGGGGGGAAGGGAGAGAGAAATATAACAATTGTAAAAATGTACTAGATACTCCTCTAGATGTGAAGGTGTCCACATATTATACTTGAACCATACTGTTCCCAAATTTCCAGCTTTGGGGTAGCCCTACCTATTAATATCTGAATAAAGCACTATAATCCTTCCCAAGACCAAGCTGTAGGAAAGACAAATTGTTTTCTAATATTCTCAGTGATTTTCCCAGAGTACCCCATGAAGGTGTTTATTTTCTCAGAAGTTACATCTCTCTCCTACTCCCAATGTATAATAATCAGGGTTATCATCCACTGAGGTATGCGAGTCCTCGTAAGTGGCCATCATTTTTTTCTTAACCACATTACCAGCCATCCTTTAAAAGTAGTCACTCTCCTGCCCTTCTCTCTCCCTCATCTCCATGGGATCAGTTTTGCAACTTGAGAAAACCAAAAATGGAAGCAAATATTTCCTGTTCCATTATTTTGTAAGCAGTGTAGGGTCCCTGGTCCCAGTCCCTCTTCTTTCTAAGCTTTTATCTTTGCCACCCACTTCTCAGCTTCCATTCCCTGCAATAACCTACAGGTCAGAATTGAATTGTAAGTAACCTTCCCCCTAAATCCATTCCACCTCATTTCAATGCTAATGAATGATGGTTGGTAATTATCCATAATGAGAGAAAACAGCAGCATCCTTTTCATAAAGGGATGTTTGGAAGCAAACATTTTTGGAAATTATATTAAAATGCCTATGCAGCTATGTGACAGAGTCTAAGTGTTTAGAGCCTCGCTAGCCTGTTATTATGTGGCAATCTTCTTGTGAGAGTTATTGTGTTGTGTTGTTTTGTTCTACACAGACTGTATAGGGCTTCAGGACTGGGGGAAAAGGTAAGAGAGGGCAGTTAGGGAGAGTCCAAGAGCTTGGACAAAGTAGATAGTAGCCCACCATGGGCTTCTAGGAAACAATAGTTAACTTTTTTTTAAAATTGTGTTTTTCTTGTTTTGTTTTTGTTTTTCAGTGTAGGAAAGAAATTGAACATTTTCTTTGCAGGGAGAATAACAGCTTGTATAATGGTAAGATAACTACTGACTTTGAAGTAAAGAGAGTACACAGGCTCTCATCTGGGATCTGATAATCTTTGCACTTTGGGAAAGTTATTTCTATTTTTCTAGCTTTGGAGTCTCTCATTTTAGGTTTAGAGTCAAAACTAGATACCCTGCCACCAGTTAAACAGCTCAGTGGGCAAGCACAGCATCAGTAGGAGAGTGCTCCTTCTTCTAAGCAGAAGCAACTCCACCGGTTTACTGAGCTTGCTTGCATATTAATGCAGGCCTAAATGCAAAGCAAGGGGCTTAGGGCAGATCCCCCTCTAGTTCAGCCTCCCTCCCCAAAGGTTTTCCACATGACTGAGGGAAGGAAGAGATTTTAGATCTTACAGAGGCCATAAGAACTGACTAAAGCATTAGGCATGTAGGGCACAAAACAGCCAGAGTAAGCAATTCTGTCTGAAAGATCTCATTCTCCAAAGTCCTATCCAGGTTAATATCCAATTTTCTTTCCACTATGAGGAGTGTATATGAAGACTCTCATGAAATCTGGGTGAAAAGCTTAACCAGTTGGACATAGGTAGCATGCTTATGCTTCTTTTGCTACTGCGTTTCTTAATTCTTATTCTTCTCAATGTAGTCTATCAAAGATTTTGATTCTTAGTCTTCAAGATTAAGGTTCTTAGTCTTCACCCCCAAAAGCTGAATAAAAACCTTACCAGAGAGGAGAAAATCTATCTTTTTAACAAACTTCCTGATCAATCTAATCATTAAGGACATTAGAAGAATCCCAACCTAATCCCACAGTTTCCTTTTGTTCCCTTTTTGGAAAAGATGAACAATACAGAAGGAAGAAAAGAACTCATAACTTGGTAAAGATAATGACTTAAAAGAATTGGTTGTAACATAGTAATTATAAAATAGATACTGAAAACTATTTTTGAGGCAAAAACATTCAGCTTGGGCCTCTTTTCTTGAAAATTCTTGAAGAAGTTATTTTCTATTAATCCAAGAGCTACTGTTTGTATTCTCTCAAACATAGGAAACAGAGACCTTGGGCCGTCAATTATATAAGATGGTAGGATTCCAGGAGCCAAGGAGATAGTTTAGCTTGACACACAGGTGGGTGGTGGAGGCTGTGAATTCAATCCCCAGAGCCCATCAAGAAAGCTGGACAGAATTTCAGACTCAAAATCCCAGTGCTGAGGTTCACTGGCCAGGTAGTTTAAAAGTCTATTTGGTGAGTTCCAGATCAGTGAGATAGCCTCCCAAAAAAGAAAAAAGAGCTGGTGGGAGGGGGGAGGAATAATCTCCAAGGTTGGCCTCTATCATCAAAAGGTATACACACACACAGACAGACAGACAGACAGACAGAGAACAGAGAGAACAGAGAAAACAGAGAGAACAGAGAAAACAGAGACAGAGACAGACAGACAGACAGACAGACAGAAGTAGGGAATGTAGGATTCCTTCACATTTATGAACACTTTCTTAATCATAAAAGGATAGAATAATCTCCAAATCAACTAGATCTTTTGTACTCTTAAAATCCAATGTAACTGTACTCCATTCCTTTCAGATAGACATCACATCAGCTATGAAAGGACAAAAACAGGGCTCCATGCTGCCACCCTCAGCATCCTGAAGAGTTCCATTAGACCAGTGGTCCTCAGCCTTCCTTCCTAATGCTGGGACTTTTAATACAGTTCCTCATGTTGTGGTGACCCCCAACCATAAAAATATTTCATTGATACTTTATAACTGTAATTTTGCTATTGCTATGAATCATAAGCTAAATATTTGCTATGCAGGATATTGGATATGCAGCCCACTGCCCAGGATTATTATGGGCCATTACTCAGGCCAAATCAGGACTCCTGGCTTCAGCACTGAAATGAATCTCAGGACTCTGTGTCATCAAGCAGAATTGGAGATTTTATTAAAGCTATTTTAATATGGGGTTAAGCCCAAGATGGGCATAGCAGGGAAACACTTAAGAAAGTGAAGCACATCCAAGAGCATGCATGTGGACTTCTTAGAGACAGAAAGTAAAACACACCCAAGTGTCAGTATGGGCTTCTTAAAAAAGAGTTGCTATCAGTTGTTTTCACATTAGCCATTTAAATCCTTTTGATGGTTCGGGTTGCATCTCAAAATATCATCAAGGAATATTTTGATAGTGATAGTTACTTCATTGGTGGTGGTGAAGGTTTTGGTTTTGTTGTTGTTGTTGTTTGTTTGTTTGTTTTACCATTTTTTCTCTCTTTGATATGTGAGATAAGTGAGGAAGCTCCAGAGATTCATTGGATGGTGTTATATTCTGACATGGCAAAACCAAGAGCCATTGGGGCAGGACAATGGTTTAGTACATGTCCTGTCTGTAATAGAGTGTTGGTAGGTGGGATTCTTAAAAAGTTGCAGGTTTACAGGTGGGAAGCAGGAAAGAATGAAAACAGCTGCTCACTGGGCTGCAGTTCTTGCTTCACTCTCAGCAGGAGGCTTCATGGATTCCTTTCTGAGGAACTTTTTATTCTTACATCCCCTTTCCCCTGCTCCTCAACCCTGTCTCAATAAGAACCACAAAATTACAATGGCTAATGATGTATAGCTTCTAAGAACCATTCCCAACAACTGGAACCTTTTGGTTCTTCACACATCAAAATGAGGTGAGGCAATCCAAAGTATCTAGAACCATGTTGACTTGTGACACTGCAGGGCAGGAAATGCTTGGAAAACAGACCATCTCCCAAGATCAAATCTCTGTCTGAGGTTATGAAACTCTTGTCGCTTCCCTACACTTAGATCAAACTTTCTCTTTAAAAGTAAGGGAAATGGAATCATACTAATGTGACTATTAAGAAAGACAGATGTGTTTGCTTTCAGGTTGTGTGACTTTTCCAGGAGACTTGAGCAAGCATATCCTATCCCAGATTGGAAACTAACAATAAGCCAAAGTCCAGCTTGGCAAACCAATGAATGAGTTTATTGAGGTTATTTAGAGGCAGAGGATGACATTACCGAATAGCACACCATTGTGTAGATAAAGACTCAGAACTAAACCTGGAGCTCTCCCTAGAACTTAATAGAAAGATTAACTGGCCATAGAGTCTCCTCTCCCCATTAACTGTTGCTGCATATCTATTCTTTCAGAGGGGCCTCGTAGCTCTTATAAGTTTTAGGAACTTCCCAAGATTTGTGAATTGTTTATTTTCTTAATCATATCAGCTTTATTTCTTTCCTGAGTGTTAGAGAGCCTTTCCTCAAGATTTTAATTCAGAAGGAATGTCTACACAGCTCATATTACCCACAAAAATCTCAATCATACTTTTTATAATTTCTAGTTCCTACTATTAAAATTTTATTATTTCAAACAGTCATTAGAAAATTAGAAATTGTGCCTTTTCGGGAAGTTTGAGATATCTTTTTAAACCATGCATTTCTTTTAAGGGACATTAATTTGAATGGGGCTTTGTCCTTCCATCTACTGTATTGGTAATTTGGCCTTTGTAATTATTCTAGTCAGGTAATGAGGAGCTCAACAGTGTAAACAAATGCACAACACAAAGTTCTGTGCTTAATATCAGTTATAACTTTCACTAAGGAGCTAGAAAAGCAGCCATAATAAAAATATTCTAATTAGTCTTTGAGGCATTATGTTACAGAAAATATGGGACATCGTTTCTTCTATAGAACTTGCTAATTGCCACCCAACAATAGTATGAATCTTCCTTGTTATGCTTATGGGAAATATATCCTCTGACTTGCAGCTGGGAATTTCTGGAGAAATAGAGGAAAGTTTATACGTTTATATGAACAGCCACACTTACATAACTGCTAAAATTAGAGTCCATAACAGTATTCTCTCCATACGCATATCCTAAAACACCTTGTAGTTAATGGAGATACTGACATCATTCTGCAATAGGTATTTTTACCTGTGGTTCAGGACAGCATCTTTATTGTATATTAATTACAATTTTAAACCTATAAATATAATGTCATGTACTGACTATAGTTTCAGGGACGATGAGTCCATATTTTAATTTTACCAAGGATAAATGTTTAGGGAAAATATTGAATAGGTAGTGCGATGGAGAGTATCTATCTGTTGGATAAGAAATTTTGGAGTTCCCTGGACTAAATGTAAAAATAAGATTAATTATTTGCAAATAAACTCCAAGGAATGATTGTTATGATTGGCAAATTATAAAGAATGTGATGAGGCATAAGAAGGTTATGTTCCAGGTATTGAAAATTACATTTATATCTAAGGCCTAGTGTCTTGATAATATAATATTTTTGCATTGGCAATGTCCAGAAGATGAACACTGAGGTGCCTGTATGTGATTTCTACCATTTATGTATGACAGGAAAACAATCCCATCCAAGTTCTAGCCCAGGGCCTTCCATTTGTCTGTTGCTTTTCAGCTGTTGAGACCAGCCCAATTAGCAAGTAGTGCTGATCCTTCTGGAGTTTTTGTTAATCCTCTTTGACCTCTCTAATTTAAATTATTCTGTGTCATCTACAAAGCTTTGACAGCTGGGCCTCAGTGAAATCAGAAACGAGAGTTGCAATTAGAGTCTCTTAATCATTGTGCATACTGTATGTTGCAAAGGGAAAATATTAGAATCTAATTAAAAGGTTGGGGAATTGTTAATGTGTTTAATATGATGTCATTATTTTTTTCTTTTGAAATACAGAGCTAAAGAAAAGTTTGATTATCTTCAAGAGTTGCAGTTGTCTCCAAGTGGGAATAATGACTATAAATAATGCAAAATTCAATGTCAACAATGCAATCTGCTTGAAGAATGCATCATTACACCAGAATGAAAGGATTAGGAATTCCTTAGATTTGATTTTAACTTGCCTTTCCTTTTCCTGGTTTGTGCCCTATTCTTTTATGTATACATTTACTTTGGTGATGATATTCTCTAGCAACATCTTTTTGCAGCAGACAACAAAGTTTGTTCTTTTAGTTTAATATAATAGATACTGCACATATTCATTTTATATGAAGCTCAAAGACTGAATAGTTTAGAACTACTACATGTGTTCAACTATAAAGAAAATTATGGGAATCATAAATCCAAAATTCACTTAGAGGACATTTTCCAAAAGGAAAACTGCTCCAGACAATCATTAAACATGAAGGCAATGATGTTGTTCTAGGCTCTTTTGTTTTTGTTTTTGTTTATTTTGTTTTTAATTCTTTGAGAATCTCAGCTACATTTTGTTCACATTTATCTCTAACTCCCCTCTTTACCTCCTGACATATCTCCCCAACTCCTTACTCCACCCCCACTATGTGTGTTCTTTTTTTTTTTTTTTAACTGAATAACTTACATAGACTCCAATTTGTGCTGGCCATATCATTCTGGGTGTTGGGTCCTCCACTGGAATAGTCAATTTATCAGGAACCACACTCTTAAGAAAACTGATTCTGCCTCCCTAAGAAGCCATCAATTAAGTAGGAAGATTGTTAATTCAAGGACAGCCTTGTGTCCATGCTGAGATCCTATTTGAGAACTGTTTGTATGTTTGTCTTTGATATATAGCAAGTTAATTAAATAATTTTTAAAAACAAGTATTCAGATGCTATATAGACTCACAAGGCCTATCCTTGTTATCACAAGGCTATCCTGCTTTTAACATTTGCTGTTAATCAATTATCTTATGTATCATGATATGTATATGTAAAAATGTCATATTAAAATGTATTTTCTTTGTTTGTTAATCAAAATTTAATAATGAAGAAAATTGGTTAACTTCTTAAAAAAAAAAAAAAAAAAAAAGAAGCCATCAATTATCCATAGCTCCTTGCTTAGAGATAAGGAGTCAAGAATCTTTTATTTCTCTATGCTAGAATGTTGACTAGATTAAGCATTTGGTGGCATCTATGGTTTCTGTGAATTCCATGAGTTCAGTGATCCTGTGCTGTCCAGAAGACTGTGCTTTTCCTACCTTTGGTTCTCACACAGTACTTCTTCCTTGTCTTCCACAGGGTCCCTTAGCTATGAGGAGGGGGAATGTGATATAAATATTCCATTTGTGACTGAGCATTCCATAAGCACTTATTTTCTGCATTTTCACCAGTTGTGAGTTTCTGCACTAACTACTACCTACAAATAAACTTATACATCTACAAGTAAATTTTCAGCTACAAATAAACTTCTACATCAACAAAAATAATCTACAAATAAACTTCTACCCATAAACTTCTTTGATGGTGTCTGAGATCTGTACTAAGCTATTGGAATAGAGATAGACATACATTTGGAGAGTAGTTTGAGTCTATACTAATTTAGCAGAATAATAATACTATTTCACCCCTGGAGACTGTAAGTTCCTCAACTATGAGTTCTTAGCCAGACTTTTACATCCAATCATGTGGATGTTTTTGCTTTTGTTTTTTTGATTTTGGGGGATTGAGCCTTAAATCTAATCAGAAAGCGGTTTTTCCATAATAGTCATGCCACTCTTGCACCATGGGCGTACCTTGTTTTCCAAATCATCATTACAGTTCACAGGGTTCACAACTGGATGAGACTATTGACTTTATTCTCTTTAGCAGTCTACATACCATGTTTCAGTACTATGAAAGCCAGATAACATAGCTTCCTGATCCGATTTCTCCATGTCCTGTGGCCACTGTGTATGGTATCTTCAGGGCCATGTCTTTCTTCGTGATTATACTTTAGAAGATTGCTTTTAACAAAGTAATCCTAAATTAGAAAATATTTACATCTGAACAGGGGAAATGACAATGTACAACTGTAAGTTTTCTAAAAGCAAATGATCTAAGAAAATGGAAGGGTTCAAGTTTAGGAAGAATTCTACCTGAAGTTTAGTCAAACTCCAGACAACATGAAGGCCCTGCTGGCCAAAATAAACTTAAGAGGTAACTCTGCAGTCCTTTCTCTAAGACAATAAGGACAGGGACGTGTTCACTATATCATCATAGCCTACATATGCTTTACAAATTGTATTTAGTAAAAGCATACATAATCATAGCATTTAGGTACATTTATGGTATACAACAAAAAGTAGAAATAGTATTTGCAATGGTTCATCCTGATTGTCAACTTGTTAAGCTTTACAATCACCTAGATAACAAACCTCTAGCCATGTGCATGAGGGCATTTCCAGAGCGATTTACCTGAGGTGGGAAGACCCAGCCTGAATGTGTGAGGCATCATCCCATGGGATGGAGTATCATACTGAGTAAAAAGGGAAAAGCAAATGAAGCAATGACATTCATCACTCTCTCCTTTCTGACTGCTGACAAATGCAATATAACCAGCAGGCTGTCTTACATTCCTGCCACTGCCATGCTCAAATTGTAAACCCAATAGTCCCTTCTTTCCATAATTTACTTTTATCAGATATTTTGACACATCAGTGGGAAACATAGCTAAAACAATATTTAATGGAACGTTAATAGCATCAACTAGAAGCTTGGATGGCAACATGCTCTGCCCGAGGTCAATAGTGTCACCCAAAGAGATAACCTGTATAACACATGCTGAGGCTGCTGGCTGGATGATGTATCTCTAAGCACTTTGTTGGCAGGGTGCTTTCCTATCATTTCTCTAGGCTAGACTTGGTCTCTGAAGTAAAGGAGTATTTTTATCCTTGATTTATTGACAAGGGGACTTAGGCAAAAGGGGCATTAATTGTCTCTTTCTAATATCATAGTAAAACTGCACTCCCTTGAGCTAAGTCGCTCCCCAGATCTTAGTTAGCTACTTAGGGCAGATCATTCAACACTTGCACGTCCCTAGGGTAACATTGCTGACTTTATTGTTGCAAGTCGACAAATCACCTCCCATCTGTCTGTGCTGACTATGTGACTACAGCAGCTTAGCCTCAGATGCTTCCCTAGGGGTCTGAAAGAATTAATGTAACTCCCTATGCATCTGACTTAACGTTAAGGAGGAGTTCGGGCAAAAGGAGTAACAGCCTCATAATGACAGTCTAGAATGTACAATACTTTGTACTTTCCTGCTGGTGTTCATATTCTGTCTCTGGAATCACTAACAGTTCATCTAAATCTTACCATAAAGTCTTAAAAAAAATCCACAGTGGCCACTGGGAAATTAATGTATAGAGATAAGAACCAAGTTAGCAGGGGCGAGTGATGCCTTAGACAAGCTTGGTACCTTCCATGAAGTTCAAAGTTACAACCTCTGTATTTGTATAGAGTCACATATGGTCATTAAGGAAAAGGCAAGAGACAGTGGGAGGGACCAGTCAGAGGAGGCTTCAGTGGAGGAGCCTAGTGGGGGTACTAGGAGAATTCACAGCCTCTGCTTCATCTGAAGAAATGCAGAAGAACAGCTGTACATCTGAGGAGGAGATACCCAAGAGATACATGCAGGGTCACACACAGCGTTTGATTCGCAGAACACCTCCAAAGGCAGTATCTGCATTTCTTCTGGATTTCAAAACAGCCCACAGATGAAGTGGAATATGAACTTTAACCAGAAGACATCCCCTGGGAAGCTGTTCTCTATTGCTGATGGAGGCTCCCCTTAAGATGATCACTTCAGTTATTCTGAGAAATTGCACCTCCACATGAAACTTAACCCTTAACCTGTTTTCCATACTGCATGATAAGTGCAAAGTTCATCATTACCATTTTTAAAAATTTTTATTTATTTTTGAACATTACATACATTAGTATTGTATTTACACCATTGTCCCTTCCTTCTCCACTTCTTCCCATGTTTTTCCCATTCCTCTTCAAACCCATGGCCTCCTGCTCTTAAATTATCTACATATGTCCATATCTACATACATATAAATACAACATGTTGAGTTCATCTGGCACTTCTCACCTACCTTATTGGGGCCAATAACCTATCAGGGAACTAATCCTTAGAATAGAGGCACTTCCTCTCTCAGCAACCATTAATTGCCTATAACTCTTCATCTAGGTCCAACACTTGTGAGATTTTCTACGTTCATTTTGGCATGTCAATTGGTATAATTATTTTTCAGGTCATGCCAAACATTGTGTTTTATAAAAAGATAATGAGAGAGAAGAATATGTTTGATGGATGTGTAGTCAGGTGTGTGGGAAGAGGGTGCCTCTGCAGGCCAATGCTGAGGCATCTTTTCTCCCTGAGGGTCTAGCCACATAAATGGTACAGTATAGAATGGAGGTTATTCAGGGCGTGGGGAAGGGAGTTGAAAAAGGCAGAGAAAGAGAGAGAGAGAGAGTAGAGGAGTAGAGGCTGGCCATGAGCACGCAGAGAGAGGGAAGAGGGAGATGGGGAAATGTGGGAAGCAGGAGCAAGAGGACAAAACAAGAGCAAGAAGGCAAGAAAGAGAGGAGGGGGCAAGCATCCCTTTATAGTAATTAGGCACACCTGGCAGTTGCCAGGTAACTGTGAGGCAGAACCTAGACAAAATGCCAACAACCATATTGTTGGCATTTCCTGGGTGCAGCTTCTCTGGCATATTAACTCACAGCAGACATCACTGTTTTTGTCTCTTATGATCTTACCCTGTCATCTTTAGCATTACTTGAACCTTAGGTGTGGATTGTATTGTAGATGTATCAGTTGGGGCTGGATATCCCATAACAATTGTTCTTTGAATTTTGACCAGTTGTAAATCTCAATAATAGTCTCTATCTATTCTTTAATAAGGTATGAGAACTAAATTTATCTTCTCGTCTATTGAATGTGTCCTAAGTCCAATTAGATAGCTATTACCCCAAGGATATAAGTGCAGCTGTTTGTACCTTTCATGATACTTTGCCATTCTATGAAGTGTAGTCTTTAATAGATAGATTTTATACCATGTTTGTAAGCATGTGATCCTTGTATTCCCATTTCTTTACTCCATTTATTGCCAACAGATTCATGGTTGCATAAGGTAGCCCAGTTACAGATGTTAGCCAAGTTCTATGCAACAGTGACAAATAAGAATGCAAAATCCTAATGCTTGTATGTTTTCCATTTATCATCCTTCCTGGTGATATAATCACCTAGGTACGAACATGGCAGGGACTCATACATTAGATGTACCTTCTATAGTACAGATATAATGTGACTAGCTACTTCAAGCTTCTGCCACCTTGATTTCCCCACAATTATGGACTGCAATCTGAAATTGTGGGCCAAATAAACCCTTTCCCTCTTGCTTTTCTTTGGTGGGTTATTTTATGGTAGCAACAGAAAGCAAATTAATATACTCTGACACCCATCACCCAGACTGTATCACAAATCATCCAAAATGATTCTCTCTGGGTGCAGAATCACAGAAAAGAAAACAATAATATACTTCTTACTTAATATGCTAGGAGGAAGCTCTAAGGCCAATCCTTAACATCTATAGATACTGGGTCTTATTTAGTCTTTGGGTTCTCTACTGAATTGTGACCTATAAAAAAAAAATCTCAACATTGGATGATGTGGAGGTCATGTTGTGGAGACAGGAAAGCTGTCATGATGACACTGTAGAGTGCTACACTTTTCTTTTAGTTATGTATTTATATCCCAAATGCTACTCCCCCTTCCAAAGTTCCTCCCCACATTCTGTCCCCCTTTCATCCTATGAGATTAAATTCTGAAGGTGAGTGCTGCACTTCTTATGGAGGGTACTTCTGGGACTGGTCATTTTAGTGTGTCCACTTGATTGAGCTATAGAATGCTTACACATTTGGTCATACATAAAGGTTGTGTGTTGATCTGTTTGTATCTTTAGATGTCAATAAAAGAGAGCTGACTCCTGTCTGAGTTACTTTCTCTTGCTGTGAAGAGATACCATGACTAAGAAAACTTATAGAAGAAAAACTTTATCAGGGCCTACAGTTTCCGAGGGTGAGTCCCTGACCATCTGGACAGGGAACAGGTAACAGGCAGATGAGGCACTGGAGCAGTAGCTGAGAGTTCATATCTTGAGACACAACCACCACTCAGAGAAAACTAACTGGAAATGGCATGGCTTTTCAAACCTCAAAGCCCATGCCCAATGACAACCTCCTCCAATAAATCCATACTTTGTAAAACTTCCCAAATCATTTTACCAACTGAGACCAAAAATTCAAATATATGAGCCCATGGGGGCCCTTCTCACACAAAACATCACAACTCTGTTGTTTTGCATTTATTTGGGCCTTTCCTAAATCAGCATTTCCTCCATAACAAATTTTTTAAACTCAAATTTATCTGAATTCACGTGAACTCTTGTAACCAGAATCTTTATGACACAACCTGCTGTTTCTTTGCTATTATGATAAACTTAATGTCTTACTTCTAGGTCAGTAATAAAAATTTACATAATTATCATGCAGTTTGTTAAGCTCTAGGCCTAACACCCAGTGTCCCATCTCTTATACAATCTAGGTTGATGCATAAATATAATTTTATGACTTAAAAATGTTAGGAAAAGAAGAAAATAAAAATTAATATATCCTCAGAGGTCTAAAAATCATTATAATTAATGCAAAGATTTGTGCAAAGATTTAATCTTGGAACTTTGCTGCCAAAGCCTTTCCATATCTTTGTGTTAGCTATGAAGTATAATATAGTCCGTATAGAATATAGTCCATATAGCATGACCTTCATGTCAACTCATAGTCTAATGGCTGAACCCATCCTGCCAGACCTACCAACTGCTTTACTGCAAACCCACTGCCAATCACTCTGACGCTCCTCAATGCACTGGGCATATTTCATGCATATGACCCTCTCCTAACTTTCCTCTGTAACTTGAAATTCTCCTCCAGTTTAAGAATCTTGAATACCTTTTTAATGTGTTCCTTTGCCTCCCAATGTCCAAGTAAACTCCATTCTTTCTTCTTCATTAAAGTTTCCACTATGACTTATTCATTTTTTTATTAGAGAACTTTCTCACTATAACACTTCCTCTTCCCCTCCCCAAATGTGAACTTCTACAAAGTGACATAGGTCATCTCATAGGAAAGACAAGTGTTTAACATACTCTTCCACATACTTGATACCCATTAAATATATCTTGACTTATAGTTATATAGGAGCTTTAGAATATTTTCCATGATTTCATTTGTGCCCATAATAACCTCATTAAGTAGAATAAATAAGCATTTGTGATTGGTTCTATCAGAACAAATAAAGCAAGGGCATAGAAAAAGACAGAGATAAAAGAACATATTGATGGTAGATGAGTAATAATAGTCAGATGGTAGATAGATAGATAGATAGATAGATAGATAGATAGATAGATAGATAGATAGAGAGAGAGAGAGAAAGAGAGAAAGAGAGAGAGAGATAGGTAGGTGGATAGACAGATAGATAAATAAAAAAGATTTACTAGGAGAATTGGCTCACCTGTTTATACTTAGTTCACCAAGTCACATGCCAGTCTCCCAAAATAACACGTTATCAAATATCCCTTTCTGAATACCTCCTAGTCTGGTCAAAGTGACACCAAAGAGGAGACCATGATTTGCCTTATGCTGTGGGCCTGTCAGTGGCTGACCCAGGACTATTCTATGTGTTTCCCAATCACAGGGTCATGCTCTTCACTGTCATTTTGTCATATTCATCAAAGAGCAGAGACATGACAAAGAAAGAAAGATGCATGGGGCCACAATTGACAGGCTGCAGTTTCAGCAGCTCACATGCACACACACATTCAGCAGTCACTTGAGTGCGTTTGCTGTCTCGTGCATCTTTAAGAGTTTCCAAAATGACAAAGCAATGGAATAGAGGCGGGAAGATGGCTTTCATTTCTGACATGTTTCCTCAAAACCCAATTCAAAACATTTTTCCTGTAGTGGCTGCCTCCTGAGTCACTAAGCAGAGACTTCATTAGGAAGAATTGTCTGTTCTTTCCACCAAAGCAACTTTGTTCCTTAGGCATAAACAGAGTGATCGCTTCACTCTCTAAATTGGCCAGAGAGCCAGCCTTGTATGAATAAGGCCTTCTTAGCTTTGGCTTCAGACATTGGCTCTTCCTCTTGAGATTTTTACCTACTTAAAATTCACTTGTTGCTCCTTAAATTCACATGTAGCTTCAGGCAAATGTTTGAATTTCAAAAATGAAACAGTGCCCAAAATAAGCTCAGGGAAAAAAAAAAAGTCAAATAAGTAGAAAATCTTCTAAAACAAGAAAAAGCATGAGAGTGATCACATTTTAACTTTATGTGCTCATTTAAAAAATAATATATGTGCCACATAAGCCACCAACCATGGGGAGGCTCATCTGAAAAGTCCTAAAGAAAAAGGAGAAAATTACCCCTTCTGCAACTCTGTTATACAGCACTGCCATCCCAGAACCCCAACCTTAGATATCTATAACCTGACCTCAGATATGCATAGCCTGACTTCAGATATGCAGAACCCCGACACTGGATGTCCAGAAACTAGCTCAGACTTATAGGATTCACACTCAGACATGTAGGAGCTACCCTCAAATATACAAAAGCCAACTGTGGCTGCTCAGGGACCACCCTCAGGTGTTAATACCTTTGGAATAGACCCCTGCTTCAGTATTTCCTAGCTCTCTAGGTAATTCTAACCTGTAGACAGAATTAAGAGATCTACATGAATAATATTCAGAACCTGTTCAAATAGGTTTTAACCACAAGCCTTTCTGTCTACAAACCCTACTTATCCTATCCCTTTCATACTACAGACATAGCAACATTCAAATCAAGTCTTACTGGCTTATAAGATGCAATCCATATGTATATGTATCTAACTAGAAAATTGAACTTTGGCCAAGGAACATGACCATAAACACAAATAATAAAATCTTCCTGGCCCCCAAGAAGTCTAGCTTCTTTGTGTACAGAATATGGAGATGGAAATGGGGCCAACACTTGATGGAAGATAGAAGGCATGAACTTTTAAAAATGGATAATTTCACCACTTGCTCACCATTTTGACCTTTCTTGACAATGCTTCTATGTAACATGATTACTCATAAATTGTGTGTGTGTATTTATATGAGTGTATTTGTATGTATATGTATTATGCATGTGTGTATTTGTGTGTATGTGTGTGTGTGTATGTGTAAGAGAGAGGGGGAGACAGAAATATGTTTATAAAAGTTCAGAAGAAACTAGAAAAAGGACCCAAGGAGCTGAAGGGTTTGCAGTCCCTTAGGACAAACAACAATATGAACTAACTAGTACCCTCAGAGCTCCCAGGGACTAAACCACCAACCAAAGAGCACACAAGGTGGGACTCATGGCTCCAGCAGCATATGTATAGCAGAGGATGACCTAATTGGTCATCAATGGGAGGAGAGGCCCTTGGTCCTGTGAAGGTTCTATGCCCCAGTGTAGGGGAATGCCAGGGCCAGGAAGCCAGAGAGGGTGGGTTGGTGAGCAGGGGGAGTTGGGAGGGAACAGAGATTTTTTTTTCCAGAGGGGAAATCAGGAAAGGAGATATCAATTGAAATGTAAACAAAGAAAATATCTAATAAATTTTTTTTAAAGTTCAGTATGTAATTCCCTCTACTCCACTTTTTACCGTGACTTCTAATCCCAGTTATCAAATGTACAGTATAAATGAATAGAAATAATTCACTCTTAAGGAAAAGTGGCTCCTCTGAGAACCTAGTGTGACTCTACTACCCTGTTTTTCTGACTAAATACCTGTCATAAAACAACACTGATGCTACCGTAACCATCCATTAGTTGGAAGAGGCATTTGCACTTATTTGATACTGTGATATATCAGGTATATCAGCTCTCTGCAAATCTAGTCAATCAAAAGGAAGATTTGATTTTTTTTTAAAAAAGGAAAAGGCTTTTTGCAAAGAAATTGAGCTTACAAGTGCAGTTAAGAAAAACATCTGCTGTCATTTAACAGAGGATCCCCAACCCTGAAACTGAAGGGTTGACCCCTCTGTGTACATAGAAGTGGCTAGATAGCAAGAAACACTGAGCTTTGCGGAAACCTTGTGCTGATTCTTTTCTGTTGCTGTGATAAAATGCTTTGACAAAGAACAACTTTGGGGAGGGTGTAGTTTGGCTTACAGCTCCGGAGGGAGACAGCCCGTCATGGTGGAGAAAGCACAGAAGCAGGAAAAGGAGCATGGAGCATCCAAATATCAAAAGCAGAGTAGAGAACAGAAGTGGAGCCAGACTGCAAAGCCTCATACCTCACCCTAAGTAATGCCCTTCCTCCAGCAAGGCCCCAGCTTCTGAAGGTTCCTCAGCCTTCCAAGTACTATCAGCTGGAGACCAACTCTTCAGACATGGGGATATTTTATATTTAAACCACAAGCATCACCTATAAAGTCACAAAAAGCTACGGTGAGCATCTATACGCCAGTTAGATCAGAGAGAGAGAAGCAAGAACAGAGAACACTGCCATCATGCTCAAGAGTCATCTAAGACTGTAGTTTGCAGTTGTTAGTAATATGGAAGACATAGAGGATAAAGCCTCTTACCCAGGTCAAATATTCTCTCTGGTAACTCCTACCTTCTTCTTCTCCCCCTTTCCATCACTCCCCACCATCTTCTCTGTCTTTCTTCTTCTCTCGTATTTAATTACAATTTTTCAAAGTCCAGGTAAAGCCATAATCAAGCCTAGACTGTGAACAATAAGAATTCAGCCTGTTGGGGTGGAATATAATTAGTTCAGTTTCATGTAGTTCCAAATCATCACAAGGTTCAAACAGTCATACTTACATCTATCTGCAAGCCTCTACTGAGTACTCAATTTTCAGCAAGTTTATGGTTCTTACCAAGGTTAAAAAGGTAGAACCAGAAACAACCTGTGTTATTAAATATATACAGCTACTAATGTGAAATGTCTCCAGTAGCCACAATCAGGAGCACAGACATAAGATAGTATTGCCAGAAGCTGTAAGGGACTTGAGTGGTGGGGACTGAGGATATCTCAGGATCTCCCTTTGGTTTCTAGTTTCTTACATGGCTGCCTTTCACTGTCCTGGGAGAGTAATCCCACTCTGGTTCTGCAAATGTCTGTTATCTCCCCTAAAGGAATCATGGTCCTTGCCTGCATTCTGCTTCTGCTAACTTGGATCTACCATCCAATCTCCAAGTTTGCTCTTTCTTTAATACCTACTTTTAGCTATTTAGCCAGACTTACTCCTTCCCACTTTTCCTGGGCATAGAGCATATTGCCTCTTAGATGTGTATTTCCCGTGCTATACCCAGCTGCTGCTCTCTTAATCCTACCTGGAAGCTGTTTATCTTGTCCTGTTTGCAGTGCCCTCAATATGATTGTGTAAATACATAGCTTTTTCTCCCAAACTGACAGCTATGGTC
Source organism: Mastomys coucha (assembly GCF_008632895.1). Lineage (NCBI taxonomy): Eukaryota > Metazoa > Chordata > Mammalia > Rodentia > Muridae > Mastomys > Mastomys coucha. The sequence continues at coordinate 41,733,632 of NW_022196903.1, forward strand.
AGTATATTTTAAAACCAGCCTTTACATTCTAGAATGGAATGCAGGAGGCAAAAAGTGAATTTCAACCAAGAATCATCTTGAATATGTTACAGTTTCCTATCCAGTCTGCTAGAGACCTTGGTCTGCAGAACATTGCTGATCATGTATCACACAAATGTTCCATAAAGTGTTATTGAGAATAATGTGCAAATTTAAACACTCTCTAGATAATTGTAAATATCTGCACCGAGGCAGCCGTTCACCTGCTAAAAGCATCTATTTACAGTGTGACATTATGTGTCTGTCATTTTGATGTGATACATATTCCATCAGCCTGATACACTGCCACCTCTCAGTGAGTCTCAGTGTCACTAACTCAGAATTAAATGTGTTGCTAAATCAGCTTACAGTCCTTACAAAGCACAAAAGGCCTGTTTGACAATTACCCCCACGCAGGCAAATAGTCAACACACCTCTGATTCCCGTATTATTACCCGTTAAAAGACCATGTACTGGGATAATGAATGTAACAAAGACATTGATTTTTACAAGACTGCCCAAGAAGCAAACACATGTACTCCATGCAGGAAGCCTACAGGGAGCCTCCCCATTTGCTGCTGTGCCTTCAGTCTGTAGGAGCTGCTCCTTACAAGGCTCTAGCTTTCACCTGTCAAGCAGAGCTTTGATTACTGATTTTAAAAAGCATTCGTTGTTTGCTGGCTTCTCTACAATGCTAACAGGTGTCTTAGGAAGGAAATTTTTCTTGTAATTGAAAGGCCAGCTTGAACCCTGTTTCTGTGTCTTTCCCTGTCTTTCCCTTTCTTCCTGCTTAATTGCTGGTTACATGAAGAGGCAGACACCTGGCCTGAGCCAGAATGTGCTTAGGGAAGTCCCAAATGTTGCTTTGTTTGTCTCCTAGTGACACTGAGACTGTTGTGCTAATTGACTTTTTCTACCCAAAGATTCTTATGCAACCTTCTTCATCAGTGTCCTTTGGACTAAGCCAAATACTTATCCCACTGTTGATTTTCTAAATATTTCCAGAACCCTTCTCATCCCTTTACCCTACTTTCCTCCATTGCCTCTGGTTGTTCAAAAGGATACATGTGAATATTCAGTGCTGAGGTTGACTCTGTAGTCAGAAGGCTATTTTTCATGTCCAAAGGGATTCAAAATGGGTTTCACTTGAATATGCAACACATGAAAATGGCCCATAGTAAGTCAGTATTTTTAAAAAGTTAGTCCTGTATTCCAAGACATTAGGAAGTGGAAGCAGGTAGACTAGAAGTTCAAGGTCATCTGTATAACTCAGTGAGGTCAGAGCCAGCCAGCCTAGGTTACATGAGATTTAAAACAAATTTTTTTTTAAAGGCTGTGGAAATGCGTGAGGCCAGGGAGCCATGGAATGGGAGAAACAGGCCCAGAGCAATAGTGAGGTCTAGGTGTGTCCAAACCCCAGAAGGCAGAAATAGTTCAGCATGTAAAACTTTTCCCTCATAAAAATGGGGCTCTGCATTTGCATTGCAGGCACAACTTACTTGTAGTCCTAATAGCAGCATAGAACATGGAGACAGGCAGATCCTTGTAAGTGTTAGGTCATTTACCCTAGCCTACATGATAATGTTCCAGGCCAAAGAGAGATTCTGTCTCAAACGAAATGTGGAAGGTGCTTGAAGACTGACACCAGACTGTCCTTTGACTCGCACATGTATGCTGTGTACATGTATACTCACATTCACACATGCACTTCACACATACCCACACCAACACACACAGTCACACACTCACACATACACACACACCATAAAAATATACACACAACAAAATTTAAGTTTTCAATCAATGAAAAACATAAGGAGATTCAACAGTAAAATGAAAAGATTGTAAGATCATGTAATTGAGCCCAACTAACTAGCGACGGTTATGTCATGCTATAATTTCTTTCTTAAACTTCGGTATTTCCCTCCAGAGTAGCCATGGCTTCTAACCTTGACTTAACAGTGCTCCAGAAAATGTGGCTGTGTTTACAATGTGCCTCTAACAAGATAATCCTTTCAGTCTGGTAGGCATCCTCATATCTAAGTGTCTGATGTAAGACCAGTCTCATACTAACAGCAGACACCATTGTTTTAGTTTGTTGGAATCCAGGATGCACCGGAGCAGATTCTCGAAGGAAGTCCTAGCTGATAAGTTCCCAGCAGTAAGGCCTGATTTCTGTGCAGTGGTCATATGACATACTGTTCAATTCCAATGAGCAAGGAGTGGGGACATCTGGAAAATGAGTCCTAGAGGGGGGAGCTGGCTATCTCTAGGGAAGGTCACTCTAGGAGATGACTGTACAGGGAAGATTTCTGGTCCACTTATCTTGAGGAAATCAGAAGAGATAAAGAAATGACTGAGTCTGCTCCTGGTATGTATAAATCCTGCTGACGAATGGATCTAAAATAGAGTTTAATTACCAGAACTCACTCACAACACTGTAGGCAGGGAAACTTAGCTCCAGTGTTCCTGATTATAAAAAGTGGAATAATAGTTATCTTTGTCAATAAGGGACACTATAATAAAACACTATGGACCATAAACAAGAGAAATTTGTTTCTTATAGCTCTGAAGACCAAAAGTTAGACAACTGAGGGTCATTGTGTTTGGTTCTGAGGAAAGCTCTTTTCTGAGTTGCAAATGGGCTGACTCTTGTTGCATCTTCACATGGCAAAAAGCCAGACAGGTCTCTGAGACCTCCATAAAGATGTACTTATCCCTCCCCATGGCCTATTCGCCCCTCAGAGGCCTCACTTCATGATGTCATACCATCAGGGATTAGGATTTCAAACTGAAAATGAGGAAAACCCAAGGAGAAATGCCTACAAGTAGTCAACATTTATCAAGTGTCCACCATGGCACTCTGGTGAGTAGCTTGCAGACTGAAGATTTACTCTTCTGGCTCAGAGCACTCCCCAGTGCATTAGGTCCCATTCTCATCAGCATCTCACAGACACAGAAAACAAAGCCTCAGAGAACTTAAGCCATATCCTCAAAGGTGTACAGCAATTGGTAAGGCAAGGATAATGTATGCAAACAAAGCGTCTCCAGAGTATCTTCTGTGACCACTAGGCAAAAGGGTCTGATAGCCCTTTCCTTGAATGTATGACCATCAATGTCACAGTGCCAGGAAAAGTTTGTACATAAAACTTCCCTTTCTAAATTACTCCATAAGAATATTGGTTTTGCATGATTCAAAATTATTCACAAAGGTACAGAAATATTATTTTTAATTGTTAAGGTTATTTCTCATATATATTCTTATATATTTTTCAGCAGTTTTCCATCAAGCAGGTGCCATGATTGTAATTATGGGATATACAGATTGTAATTATGGGACACTGAGACTCTGAGCCCCAGGGCAAGCAAGTAACACATACCAAAGCCCATGATCATTCATTGTGTGGTACTGTAGTAGAGGATCAAACAGGACTATAAGAAATGTCATCCTATATTCATTCTATCCAGAAATGATTAATAGCTTTATAAAATTTATGAAGAGTGAGTAGTTGGTAAATTCTTTTTTGATAGTCACTTGGGTTTCTATAGCTTATTCATTTTGAAGCCACCAGGAAAGTCATCCTTACCCAGTGAACATCAGACTTCTGTGGATGCCATCATTTTGTTCCATTCATAATAAAATGTCATCATAGAATAATATGGCTTACTTTTATACATGTACCAATGGAATAACATGGGACCAATTTTATGGAAAATATAAAGAACCAATACATCTGGGGAAACAGCTCAGTAGGTAGAACACTTGTCTTGAAAGCAGAGAACCTGAGTTCCATCCCGAGAACCCATGTTTTAAAAAGCTAAGTATGGTGATATGCATGTAGAACCCCAGCCCTAGGGATACAGAGTCAGAGAGATTCCTTCTGCTTGCTAGCCAGATCAGCCTAATTGATGAGTTCAAGACAATAGGAGACTCTGTCTCTCAAAAAGGTCGACAATGGGGGCTGGCGAGATGGCTCAGCGGGTAAGAGCACTGACTGCTCTTCCAAAGGTCCCAAGTTTAAATCCCAGCAACCACATGGTGGCTCACAACCACCCATAATGAAATCTGACACCTCCTCTGGTGTGTCTGAAGACAGCAACAGTGTACTTACATATAATAATAAAAAGGTCGACAATGCCTGAAAAACAAAACCCAAACTTTCCCCCAGGCCTTCACACACACACACATGTGCTTACACATACATAAACATACATATGTGGCACACATGCTTACATATTCATACATGTATACATATATACATATGTTTTTACATATAAACATGCATACATGTGTATACAGATACACATAAAATAACAAAGAATAGTCATCATATTATATTTGTTTAGTAAATAAAGTAGTTAATTCTCCACTGAGAGCTTTTGAATGCTGTTAAAATAAATATGAATCTCAGACCTGCAAATTTATGAAATACTTTATTGGATATTTTTATTGCCGCAGGGCTGAGTACAAGATATAGCATTATTTCAGGATTGTTTCCTTACCTAATTGATTGTCTCAGACCTAATATTTAATACTTCAAGCTGACTGTTCTCACAAGGGTTACTTGATTCTCCTAGAGTAAAGAAGGAAAGGCCTTCCTCACTAATGTCAGGCTCTCTATTGCTCCCTAATGTACACACTTTGCTGCTACTGTTCATGTAGTCTGTAGTAAAATTTCCTTTTCTGTTCCTGGTAGTATATTACTGGTAAGCCTAAAGTGTGAAGTATTAAATAGATTTCTGAATTGGTCTTTATGCCACCTCCCTGTAGCTCTGTGGTTTGTGACATTTCTTGACTTGTAAGTTCTTCCACTAGAGCTGCACATAATCTGACTATTTTGTTAAGACCTTGAAAGAGACATACCTATGAGCCCGGAAGTTGTCACTGTCACTTCTCACACCTATAGGGTGTGTGGGAAACAAATACGTGAAACTAGAGTTATATAGTGAACTACATTTTTAGTGTTTCCACACCCATCTGTTGAAAATACACGACTCTCTTCATATGGACCACAGAGACAAAACACTTTGCTGGTCTGAGAAGAAAATATTATCACTCTCACTGAGCTAAGGAAGACCAAGAAAAGTTGTGAGACACAGTATGTCTCAGTAAAATATTGAGTATGTATGGGCTGTGTAGTTGAAGACATCATCCCTTCACAAGGCTCAGGTGAAACCATTGTTTTAGGCTGTCATGATCCTTAAAGATGCTAAGGGCAAAGACATAGGACTTAAGTGGGAGATCAAAGACATTTTATTTTAGTTGGACAGAAACATCAGGCATAATAAGTTCAAGTGACAATAAGAGAAAGGGCTTGATTAAACTAAAATTTACATTGTCTAAAATATGCATGACTTGGATGTCATTGATATAAAGTACAAAAATATGTGCCATGAAATAGACTGTGAAAAAGGACACTTGTCTTCTGGATGACCTGAAACAAGAAGCCAGGTGTCATCTTGTTCTTCAATTAGGGATATATGAGTCATGTGTCAAGCAGCCCAAATGTTTTACCATTCTATACATGCACATGTTCACAAGTGACTGAAACTCAGTATTAATTTTGGGATTACAAATACATTTTAGCAAGTAAATGTGTGGAATGGAATCCACAAATAATGACAACTAGCTGTCACATTTTTAAACAAAATGAAAGCCACAAGGCAGATTGGGATCCTTGGTAGACAGCAATAGCTTCAGTTAACTCCTGCTGTGAACTCAGCACCCAACATTTAACACTCCACTGACCAAGAGCATGGACAGCTCAAGAGACAGAGCCCTGTCCTGCCTCCTCCAAACCTGTAAGATTTTGTTTTCTCCATATGTACCTTTGGTAAATGTTTATTATAAAGTGGTGAATGGAGCTGAGAATATAGCTCAGTTGGTAGATTGCTTTCCTAGCATAAGTTGGCACTAGGTTAGATCCCCAGCACCTTGCATAAACTGGATGAAATTGCATACGCCTGTAATTTCAACAGTTAGGACACAGACTCGTGAGGATCAATTCAAGGCCATCCCTCTACCTGAGTTGGGAACCACCTTGACGTACTTGAAACATTGTCAGAAAGAAGGAAAGAGAGATAATATACATGATTACCTTCATAGAGACAATTTAAATCAAGCCCTATGTCAAGCTAATAAGAGACAAAGAGAGAGATTACCACCTCCACATCTTCTGCCATCCCTGTTTGAACCATCTGAAGGGAGAAGATATCACTTTATTTCCCTCACATACCTCCCTCCTTCTTTCCATCATCCCTTCCCTTTCGTTCTTCCCTTGTTCTTATCCTTCTCCCTCCCTGCTTTTTTCTTCCCTTCTTCATTCCCCCTCTTTTGCTTCTTCCTCCCTATGTTCTTCTCCACCCTTCTTCTCTCCACTGCTCTCTTCCATTCCTTCTCAGCTCTCCTTTCCTTTTTCTTTTTCACTCTTCATTCCTTTCTTCCTTTTTCTTTTAATCTCAAAAATTCCATTAAGATAAAAAAAATCACAAAAGTCACTAGAGCCGCTGGCATAATGATATATATTGATGTTATGACAGCTCCTAAGTATGATTGAGGGGGAGGTTTTAATTGTGCATGTGAAGGAGAGAATAACTAGAAACATCTGAAAAGTTCAAAGTCTGAAAGAGTTCAGGGTAGAAAGAAGAAATCGTAGATTGAACATGGCCAGCAGACTGGACTTAGCCATGAGAGGAGGAGGGGCTAGGGGCAGGGGTCAAGGGAAAGAGAAAGAGACAACCCCAAGAGAGAGCAATCCAATGGAGGAAGCTAAAAGAGAGTTCCATGGCTGAAATGGCAGAGTTATATTGGAATGAGAAGCTGGGGAAGAGAAGCCCATGAGTTGAAGAAGTTTGGAGTAGAGATAGGGTGAAAGAGCCACAGGAAATTGTGATACTGAGGAAAACTGGAGTCCAGCATGTGTTTTGGGATGTTACTAGGCACTATGGATAGTCATTTGCCCCTTCTGACAGTGATGAGGATGGCTCCTTTAATAGAAGGAATGGGCCAGAATTTTACAGGAGTGGGGTTACTTTGGACCTGATTGTAATAACAATAAAAGACTTAAGTTCTATTTCATTCTAGATGCTAACATAAATTACAATAAAGACTTCAATGTTTAATAACACACTGAAAAGGCAGGGTAAAAACAATAAAAGATTTTTCTGATCTGTAGGTGCCAGGAGTGATAAGACCCTGATGACATATGCGTAGTGAGACACCGGTGACATCACACTTCAAGTTTTCATTAAAAAAATCAGTAAACTAAAATAGAAAACTGGAAAAATGTTTACATATACTGAAATGAAAGTCAAATATGCTACATAGTTTTTAAAAACTTAAGACTTATAACAAAAAATGAAAAGTAATGAAAAATAAGTTCACAATAGAGGATACAATATTTTTCAAGAAATGGGTAAAAATGTATTAAGTCCTTTCCTATCAGATACAGACACAAAATGATAACATTTTATTTGTTTTGCTTTTGTTGATAAACACAAAAAGAGAGAGTTATTTCTGAGAACTTCGCAAGACAAAACAATGATCTTTAAAATGTTTCCCTTCTAAAACACTTCTAAACATCCCTGGCCGAGGAGGTGACTGTTTTTAAAGCATCTGCCATGCAAGTGTGATGGGGAGAGTTCAGATCCCCATGCATGTGTAAAATCACCTGAAATACTGGTGCTCTGAAGGCAGACAGGAGGGACACCCAAAGCAAGCTGGCTAGTGAGACCAGTCATCTTAGCAAGCTCTGGGTCCAGGGGAGAGACCCTACCTCAGTGAATAAGATGAAGAGTGATTAAGGGAGACTCCAGATGCCAACCTCAGGCTTACACATGCACATGTATGTATTTACATGCATATATAATGTGTGCTAACTTGTATCACAATGTATAGCATATCTACACATTAAATAGATGGTTAGGTAGGTAGGTAGATGATAGATAGGTAGATAGATAGATAGATAGATAGATAGATAGATAGATAGATAGATAGATAGATAGATAATATCACTAGAAAATGTTGGCAAGATATAAATAAGATACCTACCATATTGTATATCTTTAAGTTATTAGATATAAAATGTAAAAAGTATAAATAAATGATTTTTATTTACCCCAAAGAAATTAGTTGAAAACATTTAAGTCTAGCCATATAATATTATTCTCTAAAAATCAATTTTTTAAAAATGTTTTGAAGATTCTTAGCATAAAATCATAATAGTATAATTCTAATGGTAAAGGTGATATACTATCAGATTTATGCCTATGTATCTTTACCTATTTAAGTATAAACAAAAACACAAATAATCATATAGAAATATTGAAACGTAAGCTGATTATTTTTGCCATTAATTTTATGAGAAGTCTGTAATTTCTTTATTTTGCAAATATTATATTATATATATTACTTACATATTTAAAAATGTTAACCATAACTATTTCTTTTCTTCTAAAGTGCTATTTGACATTTTCAATGCAATAAGTTCTAAGTTTCTCAAGACAATGACTTGATTATTTATCGTTATATAATAGATCACTGTCTTATAAATTTTAAGTATCTTTCTAGTCACACTGTCCTTCTGCTAATCTCGATGGAAGGAGAAAGACCACAGGCCCAAATCATCATGGCCAAATTAATCAAAGCAAGCAATTAATTAAAACAAGCTTTTCTCACTTGTGTACATGGGCTGCCTCCCCTAAGGCTGGATTCCAGAGGTCAGCATTGGATGTGAGGAGAGCTTTGTAGCTAGGGAATAAGGGACTTGTGAAATGAAGGACTTGGTGAGCCAAATAGGCAGGGTTACAGGAGCAGAAAATAAGCATAAAAAGTTAGGCTAGGGACCTCCTGACAAAATGGCATAGCTAATTGCTTGGTGGGCATAACAACAGGTAGTTATAACAAGGTAACCATAGCAACCTTTTAAAATAAAGGTATGGTTTCAAGATGGTTATAAACAACTTTTTGAAACAAAGACATGATTGCCATTCCTGAAACAGACAATACTGAACCATTTGCAGTTAATGTTGCAAGTCCGGGCACAGCCCAATCCTTGATAAACAAAGGTTTAATCATAGATAGGAATGAACCTAGTTTATCTTTAAGATGGCTTTTAAGCCTAAAATGGAGGTAGGGTGGTTCATTGCTCCAAACCCTGTCCTGTCCTCAGCCATGCCTGGGCCTATGCAAAGCCAAAAGCCCTTCCTAGTTTTGTCAAAACTTAAACTTGTTTTCTGGATTTTTGTTTATGGCATGATGGATAAATATTTTTACTGCACTTCATATGCCTTGGCTAAAGATAGATGACAGAGAAAGGGGACTGATTAAATTACCAATAAATAAAGGAGGCAACCTGGGACATTTTTTGCCTTTATTATTACTTTTTATAACCATTATGCTTGTGAATTATTTATGGTGTTGCTGTAAAGAATATTTTAAGTTAGAACTCAGGTCTTGCTTGTTTTGTTGATATCACTCAAACTCTGTAATTACGTTGGAATTACAGAACATACAACAGTAGAGTTTATGGGTTGTCAGATAATAATGATAATGACTCTGAATTTTCTTTTAAAATCATGAAAGCTGAAATCTCAGCCAACGAAGGCATTTTTTTTTTCCTGCTGCTTTGTGGTGCTTCCCTGGTGCAAGGTGGGTGATGGGAAAGGCTGAGCCAGGAGCCAGGAAGGCTAGACATGAGCCTTTAATGCCTCATCTTATTAGCTCGGAGAATGGAGATCATTTCTCTGAAGCAGAATCTTCTTGTCTATTAAGGAGTCCAGGAGGTATGCACCTAAGTCATCAGCTTTAATCTCAAAATGGGGCTGCACTGTATTGTGCTAAAAGAATTCATCAGTACAACTGTTCTCATAGGCAACATTTATAAAGTGGTAAGTAAAGAGCTTAGAATTTTATTCTAAGAAGAAATCTGAGCACTGCTGTCCTAAGTTGCTTGTGAATGCTGAACATGTCAGTTTTAGTGAACTCTCAAAACTTTAGACAAATTAACACTCCCTAACTTCTAGAGTGGGAAGGCGAACACTTTTGTTTCAAGAGTTGGACAAGGATCTGCCCAAGCACTTAATGGTTAACACTATAGGACTATGTTTATGATTTTCTTAATAAATATATTTCTCTCTCTCTCTCTCTCTCTCTCTCTCTCTCTCT
>NW_022196903.1:41743824-41757089 GCF_008632895.1 Mastomys coucha
TCTCCCTCTCCCTCTCCCTCTTTCCCCCACTCTCTGTGTGTGTGTGTGTGTATGTGTGTGTGTATCTGTCTCTGACTTTGTCTCTGTGAGTGTGTGTCTGTGTGTGCATGTGTGCAAGTGCATGCAAACATCCACATCAGATATCTTCCTCAATCATTCTCCACTTTATTTTTTGAGACAGTGTAGGGTTGTGGATCTCTTGTCCTGTCTGCTGCCACAGGGTCCAGGCTCTTGGACTCCCAGGCTCTGCTGAAAGTCAGAGCTGAGAATGTAATCTGAGCCAGTGAGCGAGCGGGTTCTAGCCTGGGGCCTGGGGGTGGGGAGGAGCTCTGGCTGGTCCCAAGGTGAGAGTCCTTGGCTTGACTGCAGGCTTGGGCTTGGGCTTGGGCTTGGTGGTGGTTGTGCCTGGGAGTGTAGCGAGGCCTTCTACAGGAGATTAGAGAGTGGCTCTGTAGGCAAAGGCCTTCTCCATGCCCCCCAGAAAATCCCGATGAAAAGAGACAGTCTGTGGTTCCAAATCATTTATTGCCATATTGGAAAGTGGACGCATAAAACCTGATTTCTCATGGTAGTCTTGAGATTCCTTTTGCAGGGAAAATGTCTGGGAAGGAAAGCTTATTGGCTAAGCCCTTCAGGCCTCTAGGTACCTCATTAGAATGGTGATCACTGTCTTGGGCCTACATGATCACAGTTCATGTCCTTTTCCTCATCTACATGTGGAGGGGCTTAAGACTTTGCTCTTATGTGACTGATGTCCACAAATCTATAGGGGGCTAGGGCTAGTGACAGGGACCTGGTGCCTGGGAGCAGGCAAAACTCCGACTGTCTCTTCAGGATCTCCAGGGTAGCTCAACTGAGGACCAGGCTCTCTCTCAAGGTCCACAGCCCCACTAGGAAGGATCTCACACTGGGTTGGAGCTCACCAGTAGACTAGATGATGGGTTAAGAAGCCCCAGGTATCTACCTGTCTCTACCTCCCCAGATCTTGAGTTACTCACCTAAGTTTTTGTTTTTACATGAATTCTAGAGATCACACTCAAATCCATGATTACATGCCAAACATTTTACCAATCAAGCTGTCTCCCAGTTTTCCCAAAGGATGAAAGCAACATAATAGAGGGTGGCACATCACATTTATAAATAAGATCCTGCTGAGAAGTGCTTTTTCAAAAATGTTAGCCTTTCCTAAAGCAAGCCAATAAACACCTTCTAGAGGATGTTGACAACACATTTTAATATAGCATGAGGTAGGACAGTTTGGGTGAAAGGGGGTTTTCATAATTCATTTCAAGCAGCAAATTTCATTTAAAAAAAAAAAAAGGATGCTACTGAGGTTCGGTCCCAGAGCAGAGCAAACAAGTGCTGCCCTGCATACCTGTTCCCACTGTGTACAAGTTGATGCCAACAGGGGGAGACCATCCTTCCACACGGTCACACACTGCTCACACACTGCTGTGCTGCTTTACTCCATGGAGTTGTCCTCTTTCCTGGAACCTTTCTGGTAGTTTGTAGAGAATGATGACACCCCCTGAAGCCACAGATCCATGAACTATGCAGAGAATGGTTACCTGGACATGCCTGGCCCTTCATGTCCCTTACCTTCCCACCTACCACTCTCTTCACGCAGAAAGCATGTGCAGCCCACCAGGTCTACGCAGCTGAGAAAGCAGTCACCTTCTTCCAAATAATACCATTTAAATAAGAGAGGACTAGGGAGATGCATTCAGAGGGACTGTCTGATTTCCAGAATTTGATAAAGAAAGTGTACAAATCAATATAAAATGGAAAATGTCTAAGACTTCATTCAAATCCTTCAGTAATTGTATGCCCAAGAACTAAACTGTATCCTCGAAATAGCCCAGGAGTTAGAAAATAAGACGTTGGGTCCCCAGGCAAAGATTATGTCACTCCATGTTGGCATTGATCTTTAGATATGTGTGCTTCATTGGATGCTCAGAGAGGTTAGCAAAGTAGTAAGGGTCATGAAGGAGGAGGGGATCTCACAAGGGATTCGAAATTAGCACACATGTTAGCAGATAAAGCAAATAACGCCCCCTCCAAAGAAAATTCTTCGTTTCCTATGAGCTTTTGTTTCATGCAATTTATCTTTCATTTAAATATAGAAGAAAGGCTGAAGAGATGACGCAGAAGGCTTTGGATCTCCTAGAACAAGAGTTCCACTAAATGCTTTTTGCAGTGGACCTGGGATCAGTTCTTATTGCCCACATTGTCTATCTCACAGCCTGCTGTAAACTGTAGTTCCTAAAGATCCAATGCCTTCTTCTGGTCTCTGAAGACATGAACACAGATCTGGCTCACATAATACATGCAAACACATGCATATATACATAAAATTGAAACAAATCTTTAAGCATAAATAACAAGTAGATAACAAATAGAAGAAATACTATGGAAAGAAAGTTCAAGGTACTGTTGGGGTAAGAAAACAAATGATTACAACTTGGTACAAAGTCTGTCAAGCCATAAAATGTTTAATTAAAATATTTGTCTGCTTCTTTTACTATTTTAAATTTCAGGTACTGATTTTGAATATTAATTTGGAGCTGGAAAAAATCTCAGTGAGCAAAACACTTGCTACACAAGCATGAAGATCTTAGACCCTGAGAATTCAGGAAAAGCCAGACAGGGCTGTATGTGATTTTAAACCCAAGCAGTTCTTCAGTGAGATGGGAGATAGAGAACCCTCAGAAGCTTCAGAGTCAGCTGGCACACTGTAGTGTAGGCAGTATAGAAGCAAATAAAGATACAACCACAAGAAAGGTAAAAGACGAGCATTGACATTGAGATTGTCCTCTATGTCACATGTGACCACACTCACACACTCGCACATACACATAGGCACACAGTCATACACATACACCACACACCATACAGACATGAAAGTAATATTATTTTTTTAATTAAAATGATACTTGGTATGAAAGGAGTATTTCCTGTTTTTATTTTCTAAGAACCCAGGAACACTAATCAGATATTAATTACAGTCTTTTAGTATTGTGGGCACTTAACCATATAAGCTGAAACCACACAGGATTTCCATGACGTTCACTCATTCCAGCAAAGTATCTCAACTAACACATTGATTAGATCTACCAGTTTTGTCAGGTAAAAAATATCTATCACTTATTTTATAAAAGTGGCTATGCTGAGTTTTAAAAATCAGCTTTGGTAAGCTTGTTATTCAGCAAAAATGATTCTAATCTCAAACCAGCATTAAATGAATCTGAATAAGTGTTTACTATTCATGCCTGAAGCATAACCATAATTTTCCTGTAAAATATTTGCTAGTTGTTTCTAAATGATTTCTTAACACAAATAGGCTTGAGGCGAGAGGAAATGAAGAGTTAAGCAGTAGTCTAGATCGTTTATCGATTCTGATAAAGCAGACAATTGCAATTCATTGTATCTCAGAAAACTGAGCTTCTTTCTCTTATTCAGTGAAATTTATAATTCATATCTCCATTATTGTATTCTATTATCTTATCGTAATACAAGTTTCCAAGCACCAGATTTGTTTTTGTAAGTTCCAAATGGTGACTTTTTCTTCAAAAAAGCATTTTAAGGTTAAAATAAATTATTTGGCTAATATATATGACTATTTCATTGTTTAATACGAAGGTTAAAATCAGATTATTCCAATATTTATTAAGTAAAACTTAAGCCTTGTAAATTAGCATATGCCAAGTCACCATTTACTATTTGCTGATGGGATAGAGTGCTTACATAGAGGCCATGTGCTCTGCATGGCTAGGCTCTAGGTCACCTCTGTAAGTCCCAGGCCTGAGTACCAGGGGAAGAGGGAAGGCTTCAGTGCAGACAGAGAAGAAAGAAACAGCAAATGAAATGAAAACAGAATTCTCAAAAGCAGAACAAGACTACAGCTTGATAGCCTCAAAGTGTAATAAAGAAAAGTGAAAGTCGAAAGAGCAGGGGCCAAAAGCTTTTCTCTAATGCATGTTGTAAAAGGTTTATCTTACATAAAAGAGGGTAATTCAGAATAAATCCTAGGACTTCAAAAGAGAAATTCAAGGAATTAATGAAGACATAACTGAAAAATTTAAGAACTATATGATAAAATATTAAGATCTAAATCTGTGTGTTTTAAAGGGGTAGTGAGAAAGACTGATTGAAAACAGACTGCAGGTCAAGAGGAGGCTAATAATAGTGAACATCTTCTGAGGTCCTTCCATTTCACAAAGATGTAAAAGAAAGTTTAAAAGCCTCAACTTCAGACATCCATAAATGTAAGTGGTGATATTCTAAAGGTAGATACTTAGTACCAAACAATAAAGACCTTCAAAATACGAGGAAAACAAACACAATAAGATATTTAGGAAGTAGTAATATTAGGTAATAAATCATGGAAAATCAGAAAGTAGAAACAATTCTTTGTTAAATACATGTTCATATATAAAGTAAAATGTGTGTGCTAATCACATCAGTGATCTAATTAAGCTAGTAAGATATGATGTAGAGAGCACTAATGTCTTCTCTTATTGATTAATAATAATAATCACATCTAAAGTCAAAGAACTCAGAAAGGACATAACAGGCTTGTGAAAACTAATGAAAAGCTGGTTGAGTACAATAACATTGAATAATATATAGATTATTATAGATAAATTATAGATTTTAAAACAAGGCCTTCTAGGAATAGGGAGTGTAGTGGAATTATACAAATAAGTTCAATTTTCCAGGAAAGCATACCACTTCCAAACACTTGAAAACATCTAACTAATACTCTTAAAATACATAAAGCAAAATAGCTGCAAGTTCAGACACTAACATTGAAGGGAATTGCATATGCTGCTTGCAAAACTGACTATTTAAATCACACACACCCCTAAAAAAAATCAAGGTTTTCAAATACGTAATTAATAAATTTGATTAACATTGATAGGGTCTGGACATGGAAATAAAGACTATACATATTCTTCTAATACATAAATGAAATGCTTAGAACATTTCATCAGTTTGTTTTGTGCTTTGTTTTGTTTTATTTGGTTTGGTTTGGTTTGGTTTGGTTTGGTTTGGTTTGGTTTGGTTTGAGACAGGATCTCACTCTGTAACTTATACACCAGCCTGGATTCAAATTGACAATGTGACCCAGACTGGCCATGAATTCACAACAATCCTACCTCAGCCTCCCAAGCATGGGGACTGCATGTACTAGTCACCATGCCTAGCCATTTTATCACTTTCTGGTGCCAGGGTGTCTTTTAAATGCCTTGTAGTAAGAAATAATACTGGTCCTATAAATAAAATCACATGAAACACCACATAGAAATGATTACCATTTATTTTAGAATTTAAATTCTTAAATTAAAAAAGTTAAAGCTGAAAACTACCCGCTAGGCCACGCAGTAGGGGCACATGCCTTTAATCCCAGCACTTGGGAGGCAGAGGAAGGTGGATTTTTGAGTTCGAGGCCAGCCTGGTCTACAGAGTGAGTTCCAGGACAGCCAGGGCTATAGAGAAACCCTGTCTCAAAAAACAAAAACAAAACAAGACAAAATGAAAAACTAATAGTTAAACTCATATACATCCAATGACTGAAATGATAGAAGATCTGAATATCACTAAGTCCAAGTTCTAATGGGAAGATAAATCTGTCCAGAGCCCTGTCTTAAAAAATAGAGGACCCTCTAATACAGTTGGCTAAAAGGAAAGCACCACAAATCATCAAGGCTGAAGATTATTGTGGTAGTAATTGTAGGCAATGGATGCCTGCAATGACAATAAGAAACATGATCAATGAATTGGAAATTTTAGATGAAACGGACAATGGCTTTTGAAAGATATCTTCACTGAGTTCAGAATTCGAAGTTGACAATATTGGTACATTTTGATTTTGCTTTCTTATTCTGAAGATGTGCCCTTAGTTCTAGTTTGCCATCATTATATCATTTATATCTTTGTTCCTTTATTTGCTACTGTGTCTCTTTTCCCTCTGAGGGTGACTCAGCCAGGGTTTTACCATAGACATCATTGTGGTTTTCTTCATGATCTGACTTGATTTGGTTTGATATCCTGGACTTTGTTGTTCTTGAGATTTGTATAGATTTATTGAGATCACCAACATTGGAGCACATCAGGATGGTTCAGCAAGTGAAGGCGCTCGCCCGTTGAAAATTTGATTATATTTTTAAAGGACTTTTTTAACCTCTGAATTATCTGACATTCTAAGGGATTTTTATCCTAAAACTCCTATATTCATTTACTGGGAGAAGTAATGTTTATTAGATAGACACTATAGATTCTTCATACACCTCAGCAATGCTATTTAAATAAATTAGAAATTATTTAAATTCAAAGATGTTAAGCAATCCTTACATAGCTCCAACATGATAAAACCATTTGAAAACATAGAACCACTTTTTCTTTACCCTTTCTCCCTTCCTCCCTCATTCCTCCTTTGCTTGAACCCATCCTTTTTAAAAATTCTTCCCACTGGGACTAAGTAGAACTTGGCCTCCTCTATTTCCAAATCAAAGGACTTCCTAATGCCATTAATGGCAAGTGTCTCATACATCAAGTGTAGAACCCCTTCTCCTCGCTTTCATAGCTCTTAAACCTATCCCATCATATAAGACGAATAGCAAATAGCTCTGTGCCATGTGACACAGGAAAAGTCCTGGTTTTATTTAGAATGTGGATGAAATATCTAATGCCATCGGCGTGGGTAGTGGAAAGGTAACAGCTTGAGGAAAGTGGGAGGGAGGAAAATAGTGTAAAACAGCAACCTCTCAGGGCAGCTTCTGAGGCAACGGCTCCACTGATGGCTCTCCCACAAGCAGAGAAATCTCCTTAAATCAAGACTGAAGGTGCAAATTGAAAATGTTGATTCTTTTCCCATAAATTCTTATCTGGTGAAACTCCCCCATGATCTCTACTATCAATAAGTCTTATATATTCTGCACACACTTCTTTAATTTGCCACAACCTGTTTTAGGCTTGTTTCAAAGAGGAAACTGGAGATAGCATTTTAAAATGTACACTGTAGCTGGCAGTGGCAGCACACACCTTTAATCCCAGCACTTGGGAGGCAGAAGCAGGTGGATTTCTAAGTTTGAGGCCAGCCTGGTCTACAGAGTGAGTTCCAGGACAGCCAGGGCTACACAGAGAAACCCTGTCTCGAAAAAAACAAAAACAAAAACCAAAAGAAAAATGTAGACTGTAATTCACTCTTCAGGATGCACTCATGGTTTACTAAAAATACTTCCAAGCTGCTGCTCAGTACTCTTCTCTTCCTTAACAAGTAACCCTGCCTGCCCATCCATGGGTTATACCAGCCAACCAAGTAAACAGTTATCTTCCTTTCAGGATGGCTGTCACATGGTACATCCTCCTGGGCCCTCCACACATCTATTTATTGTCACAACTGTAACTTTGTAATGATTTTTCCCAAGTTCCTCAAACTCCCCAACCACCCTCAATTGCAACTTTAGAAAATAATAATAACTCAAAGTAGCAGGAGCTAAAATATGTCATATTACCTATCCTTGTTAACAGCTCATCGGCTATGTATCTAGACGAGAGGTCAGCAAATCTGTTTTTCTTAAAGGACCAGAGAGTAAATATTTCAGGTCTTGTAAGCCATATGGTCTCTGTCACAACTGCTCAACTCCAAAGCTATATTGTGGAAACAGACAAGGGCAATCTAGATGCTACCATGCTCCAGTAAAACCTTTTCTGTAGACACTAAAAATGGGATTTTATGTAAATTTCATAAGGACTGTTCTTCAGTCATTTAAACAGGGAGACATCATATATAGGTTATGAGTCTTAAGAATTAAGAAACTGTATTGGCTGAGTTGGTTGATCAGTAAACCTCTGATCTAAGAGATGAGCATGGTGACCTTCATGAGGCCTCAGCCTTAACTAGCACTTCACTGATGAAAACTGGCTTGTGAAGTTTGGAGTATTTAGTTCAATAACTGAACATTCTCCCCTCTGCTTATAAGAACTAAAGTGTCTCTACTGATTGGTGAATGATTCCTGGGGAGGAAAGTGCCCTGATAGAGTTTGATGTACTGAAAGCTTAGCGATGAGCAGAAAGAGCAGCTTCATGCATCACCTGAGAGAGGATCATAGGATTCCCATGCTTCTTGGGAAATTTTGATGGCAAAGACATTGTTGTATAAACTACCTTCCCTTTAGCTACTTAGTAGCCATCTTAATTACTAAATTACCTGACAAAGTATCTCATATTGGGTTCAACTCATTCTTATCTTAATAATGACTCCAAATCACAAGAGTAAGTCATGATGCAAATAAAGAACCAGTTCATAAATATGGGAAGAGATTAATTATAGCTCTCTGTGACAACACTGCCATATATTCAGGACAAAATACAGTGTATATGGTTTGGTAGGATTTCAGACACCCATTAGAGATCTTCAAACATGTCCCTTATGGGTAATATGGATAACGATATTTACCTATAGTAAGTAGGAGCCACAAGAATAAATGTAAATAATTTTTGCAGCTTGATAAAATTAAAATGTAAGTTGCTATAGAAGGTTTAGAATTAAATTAAAGGTTGAAACACGGTTTCTTGGACTGGAGATGTAGCTCATTTGATAAAGTGTGTGCATAGCATGCACAAAGCCCTGGGTGTTTTGCCAAGCACATATAGGGGTGCATGCCTGTGGCTCTAGTATTCAAGAGGATCAGGAGGTCAAGGCCATCCTTTGGAGCATAGAAAAGTTTGAGATCAGCCTGAGCTACCTGAGACCCTGTCTCAAAAGAAAAAAAGTTCCTCTAAAAATGTAGCAAACTTCAAGATGGGAAAATACTCTGAGTGTAAAACAGTAGTCCTCACCTGTAGGTTAGGTTTCCTCCTGGAAGCACTTGACAATGATGGTAAGCATGTTTACTTGCTGGGCATATAATGCTATCTGTTTGGTAAGCAGAGGCTGGAGGTAGTGCTAAGCATCTATACTTCCTAAGACAAATCCTTATGACAAATAATGTCAAGCCTAAAATGTCAACAATGCCAAAGTAGAAAAACCTTGATTTGTAAGTTGGCCATGATCATCAGCTATGTGGCTCCATTCTCCCTTTCCATCTCTATGGTACCCTTCATCTCTTCCCAAATGCAGTCAGTGTAGAAAATATTAATGATGAATTTGAAACAAGGCATCTTGATATAAATCTACCTGCGTGGATAGTTTTAAAAGCACAAGTTCTATGTGCATGAGGGTGAAGAGATTGAACAGAAAGACCTGAGTCACATTGCTTGATTTTTCTTCAAGTTTTCAAGAGATTATAATGCATACCAGCCATTCAAAAGTTACTATCCATACTTAAAGGGTTATATATATGTGCTTATCTGTGATTCTAAAAGATATGTTTTAGTTTTATAGATTATCTATTCATATTGCTTATTTTTATGTATGTGTGGTGGTGATTAGTGTATTGTAATATATTTGTACAAGTGTATATAGCGTATGCACATACATGTATGAAGGTATATATGCCTTTGTGAAGGAGGTGTCAAGTGGCTTCTGTCACTGTCTACCTTATTTTTACTTAAAAGAAAGAAAACAGGGCCTTTTCCTTAATCTGAATGTCATTGTTTCTTTTATGTGAGTGCTAGAGATTTGAACTCAAGTCCTCTTGCTCTCAAAATAAAAGCTCTTACCCACTGAGCTATCTCCTCATTCCATGAGTTTTTATATCTGTACCTCCTTTCTTCTCCCAAGAGTATCTGTTTTGCTCTCAGAACATTTCATAAGCCATAAATGTCAGCTCTTCCCATTTTGAGAAGCACCTAAAAAACAAATTCAAAATGCTCTATCAGAGTTTTCCCTGAAATTTTTATACTGATTGTTTAGAATTTTCTTTTTCTTTTAATATAAAACTATAGCTCAAGACTGAATAAGGCAGCACAGTCATACTGACTGGTTGAATGATCTCATCAATAAAAGTATCACCTGGCTAATTGCATCTCATTATAATTAGCCTAAAATAGAAAATAAACAAGTATCTTTTCTAGGTGTTTGAATTTGTTGCACACATGCAAGCTCCCAATTAGTTGGCATACATTGTAATTTATTTAAAAATAAAATTCAACATGCCTTAGGTGATTTATTCTGACTTCTTTTTCTTCCAAGTTTTATTACCAGAATAAATTCCTTCATATATAAAACCTAAGATTAAACTCGAGAGTCTTAGATTGTTTGTCTAAAAACAGCAAATGCATTGAAATCTTGATTTCAACATTTATTTGCTTTCTGTCACATTTGTTTAAGTTTCCAAAGGAAACAATAGCTTTATTCAGCAGGTGTCAGTTTACAGAAGGAAATCTTAGAGAGCCAATTGCTCCCACTGATTGACTGGTGTTCTCTATGCTTTGAGTATTTCTCACTAGATATTTGTTATCTTCTTCACCAGTTTCTGGGTTTCTTTCCATAATTATGGTGTTGAATTACACGTCACTCTCCCTTGAGTTAAGTGAGGTTAGGACCAGGTGGCTTGCTTTGGTCTACGATGCAGAAGCAGAAATAGCACGTGTCTCTCTGGGACTAAAGCCTTTAGGATCCACTTTACCAAGTGGATCCTATGCATCTGTTATCACTGAGATCCCATCAGCTCCACCCTGCACTCCAGACTGAGGATGTAAAAACAACAGAAGTAGTACTACAGTAGACCTGGAGCAGACTCAAGAAATAAGCACGTGTGTTAGGATGCTAAGATGTCGGGGTTTGTTGTCCTGCATCCAACCCCAGCTCAGCTTGACTGATACATTCAGCCATCCAAATTATCAGCTTTTAGTATCATGTTCCCAAGGAATTAGGTAAAGCCTGGAATGATAATAATGAATAACCCTTTATCCATGCCTCCCTAGAGAATAGTAGTCATTCTAGAGCTGTTTACTTTAAACTGTCACTATGCAAAGCATTCCTTATCTAGGAATGCCCTTGTTGATATCACTGATGACAATTATAAAATGGAAATAAAAGAGAGCAAACATTCACATTTGTGGATCCTGACTGCCCCTCTCATCAGGTTTCTTTCTTTATAAATATAGAGATATATTCCCAAAGCCATGTGACTTTCCCTCATTATATGGGTATTTTGTTGCACTCTTTCACAAAAGAAATAGGGTTGGTTTCAGAGATAGGGTAGGATTTTGAGATGCAAACTGTGCACATACATGGTATGTATTTAGTAACTGACCGTTCATGTTGTGAGTATGCTACATACTCTAAAATAAGAATGAAACAGAAGGCTTTCCCTAAAGATATGTGAGATATCCAGATAAAACAAACATGTGAAGAAGTCAGTGTCTTAATCTGAATGTGTTGGGATATTCCAAAGTGGGCAGCAATGGGGTGGGGTTCCTAGGAAAGCCCCACAGAACATCTGATGTCCAAACTAAGCCCTCAGAGGACAGGTGTCAGGAAGAAAGATATCTCAAGGAAACTGGAGTCACAGAGGGGAGGTCGCATGTAAAGATTAATGCATGTGGGAAAGTAGGCTTATGGGAGAACGCTGAGGGTGAAAGCTATGAAACCAGTTAAATACCAATGGATGGGGTAAAGCAGAGCCACAGCTCTGGGAGCTTAGAGCCTAAGAGAATATGGGCAGGAGCTGGAGGTGTTATATCAGGCTTGGTGCCAACAGGACTGGAACTCTAGGGAGTGCACCAGCCCAGATGCCAGCTACCTGGATGGCCTTGGTTGTGGTGTCACCAGTCCATGGGTTTCCAAAATGTCATGTTCTCTTACAAGCTAATCTGAAAGCTAAAAGTTCTCTTTTGCTGCAACAACTCACGACTGAGAAATAGAATCGCAGGAGACTAGTTTCTTCACAGGAATCTCTCCCCAAGGCAAAGGCGGTTCACGTGTGCACAAACCTGGTTTCCTACTGCCACCTGGTGGACAGATCAGTAAAGTCCAGAGGAGGCAAGCGGCTCTAAGCCTTAGAGTGTTCCTTTACCCAGATCCCCAAAAAGCAGGTCTTTCCATGACACCTGGCTCCCAGCTCCACGCTATTCAGGGTGTCCCTTCACTACCCGCGACATCTTCTCTCTCATCTTCAGTCTCTGGTGGCTTTCAGACCTTGAATGTCATTCTCTCCCCAGCATTCTTTAAAATCGATTTTCCCCTCTAGTTTTTCTTTCTTTCTTTTCTAGTGCTAGACAAGGAGGAAAAAAAGGATAGTTATCTTAATGTGATGAAAATTGCATTAAAATTATATCACTGGTTTAATTTCAGTGTCTCGGCATTCTATCAACTGGAAAGCCGACAGGTCTTTAACATTTTATTCATCTGAGTGTCTTGTGTGGGAGAAGAATAAGCTGTGCCTCCAAAATGATCTGAAATGATCTACACTCGATGAGAGGGGCCCACATGTATAGAAATGACACTGTTTTGTGTAATAACGTTTCATTCGCTAGATTTGGCTGGTTCTTCCATCAAATGTGATGAGAAAACAAGCGGAGCCAGTCATGATATTAAACACCCCAATGATCCCTCCAACATTTTATGCCCTAATAAGTCAGCGCTGGGCTTTCCAGCATTCTGTGTTACTCATGACAGTCATTTAGCTGGTCGATTTCAAGCCAGTGATAAAACTCTGAGTAATAAGAGGGCAGTGTTGGTACTCCATATTCTCTGAGAGGAGATATCTATAAATAAAAGTTCTCAGGTACACACTCAATTTGTATTTAAAAACTAGTACTAAATGCAAGAGCACATTATCAGCCACATATATGGAAGACTAAAGCCACTGAAAACAGCCCATTTCTGCCTGGATTGTTTATGTACATATTTGAAGAATTCTAAAAATTTAGCATTTCATGTATCAGATATTTTTTCCTGTTTAACACTATTACATAAAGCTAAGAACAATTTACATGTTGCTTTCTAAGGACCAAACTCTAAATGTGAATTTTTCTATTTTTATAACAACATAGCTTGGGTTATTAAGCATCACAGATTCTCAAAATAACTTTATATTTTCACAAAATAAACTACCTTGTAATATGGGTTTGGTGGCACACATGCCTTTAATGCCCAGCACCTGAAAGGCAGAGGTAAAGGGATCTCTGTGTGCTTCAGGCAGAGTTTGTCTACACAGGGAGTTCTAGGTCTTCCAGTGTTCCCTAGAGAGACCTCGTAAAACAAAGAAACCTGTTTCATATGGTATCTGAAATAATTGTGTGTGTCTATGTTTGTGTGTGAGTGTGTGCGTGTGTGTGTGTGTGTGTGTGTGTGTATGTGTGTGTGTGTGTG
>NW_022196903.1:41757291-41765557 GCF_008632895.1 Mastomys coucha
TTATTAGCATATCCCCATTGGGAGGGGGAGAGCCGAGGGAGAGACGTGTCACTGTTACCACGCGCCTGGGCCAAGCAGCTCTCAGTGGTACAGAAGTGAAGTTTGGCGCCATTTTGAATAGACGCTGGCCAGCGGCCAACAGGAGAGAGGGAGAGGGAAAGGGATATATTGTGTTTCCTGTACTCCCTTTCCACCTTATTCCTTTGAGACAGGGTCTCTCACTGAATTTGAAGCTAGGCTGACAGCCAATAAGCCCCAATGATCCTCCTGTCACCCTAGCTCTGATCTTACTGGTACATGTGGCCACTCACAGCTTTTTATATGGGTGCTAGGATTCAAACTCTGGTCTTCATGCTTGCACAGCAAGCACTCTTACCTGCTGGACTATCCCCTAAGCACCTGAAGTAATTTGTAAAGCATAGCAGTGTATTTTTAGCTTCCCAGATGAAAATCACTCATTTGCAGCCCTCTCTCAAATCTTAATCAAATGACCATTTTATGATATAAATTATTTCCGCAATCATAGGATCTGTTAAGTTTAAACAAACTTTCCTTTAAAAAAAAAAAAAGTTTCTTTATGGGGTGTCACCTGCGTTTGCCTTGCTTGGGCAGTGTCCCTGCGGGTGGCTGTGTCTTAGATGTCCCAGGAGGCAGATGATGGGAAGAAAGTTGAGGTGTGGCGCTATCACCCCAGTTGTTGATGGGGAGGCATCCACACAGCTAGGTAAGCACCCCAACTTTCTAGTCACTATCCATAGCCATGGACGCTCTGGAATGTGGAAGAAAGGAACTGAGTGACTTGTTTCTTGTACTTCAGAATGAACTATAATCTGACTAGCCCCACCCACCGGGATCGGCTCAGCATCCAACAGGTAGTTTTTAGTGCATTCCACAGAGTGACAGGAAAGAGAGAAATTCAGAAAGAAATTAAAGTGACCTAAGAATAGAAGGCTCTCCTTACTCCGTGGTGTCCTTTCTCATTCACTGTCGCTAGCTGGGCCTCTGAATCTATATAGATAGGGAAAGCACAGGGACTCCCAAGGTTGTTGGAAATTTGAGGAAATTTCACTTGACTTTACCCAATGTTATCCAAGGTATTTGCTCCAGCACTCTAAACCCACCCTCTGTGAAGACTCCAGTGGGTGTGGCCTTTGGAAATCAAACACCATTGGCAAAGAAACCCCTCAGCAGTGAAATCACAGACTTCCACAACCCAGTGTTCCACTAACCCTTTTAAGAAAGGAAATTACATGTCACGGATGAGCATGTTTCAATCATGTTCTGCTACATTAAATTTGTAACAAATTGCCTTTCTACTTTTGCGTTTATTTTCTTTTCCTTGCCACCAGTTCTAAGCCTGAATATGCCTCTGTTAAAGTCATTAAATATTGACCTATCGGGTCCTGAAACAGTCATCAGATGCAATTCTGAAAGAGTCTCATGGAGTTTCATTTGTACAAGTAGAAATTAACAACACTGGGGGTTACCTAACTATATAGGTAGGGCAATTAATACTTTACTATTACAAGAATTTTAGAAGGCACTTTTCTTTAGAAATACTTTCTTTGTCCCTTTCTTTAATGTTCTTATCAGTGTTTCCCAAACTGTCACAGATTGTCTTCTTTTACAAACAACAGTTAAAACTTGAAGACATCACAAGTTAAATTTCTCAAATTAACCTTGACCTCCCAACTTATTTAGTCAAAGTTTCTGTGACTACTCCAGCTTATAAATTTACATATGAGGATTTAAAGCCACCAATCATAGATAAGAAAGAACAAGTGGCATTTGTATTTCTGGGTCTGTGTTACCTCACTCAATATGATCTTTGATAGTTTCATCCATTTACTTGCAAATTTCATGTTGCATTTTTTTTTTACGGCTGAGTAGTATTCTTTCGTGCCTATGTACTGCACTTTTATCATCCATTCACCAGTTGAAAGTCATAAATCTCTCAATCCCCTAGTTTACATGCTCCATGCATCTTAGGTGCAATGCAGCAATTGTGATGTAAATTAATTAATTGGGGTAAGCACCCCAGAGACAGTTGTTTTCTGCATTTTGACTAGTGGTGGCTTTCTATAATGGTCTCCTTCTGCTGAAAAGGGGGCTCCCTTGATGAGGCAAGAGAGCTGCACATATTTGTGGGTGTAAGGATAAATTTTAGAGTACAGTTAGGAGTTATATAGGTATGGAAAAGTAATAGGTTCTCCTCTAAGATCTATGACCTCACTAACCATATATACTTGGCAAGATTTATAGTACCAGACATAATTTCTCTCCTGTTAAGCTGGCCTTGAGTACAACTGTTGGTTAGTTGGATCACTGTTGGTTATCACCAAGATGTAACTGCCACTATTGCACCCTTAGCAATATCTTACCATACTAGTCATTGTTGTGGTTCATAGACTCAGTAGAACTATTGATTGCTCTTCTCTCTTGGCAATTTGTTTATCACCTTCAAGTGCACTGAAAGCTAGTCTTCAGAAAGGAAGTTCCAGCTCACTTAATTTGTTTATCACCTTCAAGTGTACTTCTAGCTCAAATCCTGAGTCCTATGTGTAAGATGTGTGGTATCTTCAGCAGTAAGGACTGACCTTCAACTTCAAGGAGGCAACCAAGAACAATACCAAGCAACAGCCTATGCTGTGTGTGTGTGTGTGTGTGTGTGTGTGTGTGTGTGTGTGTGTGTGTGTGTTTGTGTAGGGGGTGTATCTTGGAGTCCTCTGAAAACAACTAGAAAGTTTTCTCATGCCTGGTACTGAGATTTGCTTAGAGTCTATGTCTCCATAACAATTCTTATCTCGGATTCTAGATTATATTCCTAATGTAACAATTATTAGTTAATAGAATCTACATGAAAATAGTATTTCTATGCTGTCTTAATAATTTTAGTAAAATAAACTTTAAAGTTTCCCAAAAGTTGTTTGACAGTGCACGCCAACACCATTTGTCTTTCCCATTCATAGATCCTATGGTCTAAATGTCCAGTGAGGCTTGAAAGTGTATTCAGTATTGATTCCTGTGCATACCATCTTTCTATATGTACATAGCTATGGTTAATTCTAATTTTAAAGTTAGGTAAAGTAGTATATTTACAATAGCTGGTAATAAAATAGGAAAATTATATCTAGATACTAAGACAATCAACCTGATAATGCTATTAAGTGACCAGTAGGCAGGTACAATAGTGATCCAACTAACCAACAGTTGTACTCAAGGCCAGCTTAATAGGAGAGAAATTATGTCTGGTACTATAAATCTTGCCAAGTGTATATGGTTAGTGAGGTCATAGATCTTAGAGGAGAACCTATTACTTTTCCATACCTATATAACTCCTAACTGTACTCTAAAATTTATCCTTATATCCACAAATATGTGTAGCTCTCTTGCCTCATCAAGGAAGCCCCCTTTTCAGCAGAAGGAGACCATTATAGAAAGCCACCACTAGTCAAAATAGAATTATTAATTCTTCTAGATTATATTCCTAATGTAACAATTATTTTTGTCATTTTTTAGAGTCCAAGGACATTCCTATACCCAAATGAAAACCAAATAACCCCCTCAAGCAGCCAAAGCCATAGGATCAGGGTTGAGAATCAAAAATGTCTTGGAAAAGAGACAGGTCGTATTTGATAAGATCTAGACCTTAGTCAGGAGTCAGCAGATTAACTTTCACTTACATCACTTTTACAAATGCTTCTTTCTAATATGTCTACCCCTGCTTATGTGTGTGGTTTGACATTCATAGTTACAGTTACATGTAGACAACTAAGTCCCAAAACATTAGAGGAACATTCGATAAACCAACATCTCCTAAGATTTAAATTGCACACCATTCAAAGTATCACAATGAAGCAATCTTGTTCTGTCCCACCAGCATATGAATAATTACTTTCACCATTCATGCTCTATATTGTACCTGCCTACTGGTCACTTAATAACATTATCAGGTTGATTGTCTTAGTATCTAGATATAATTATAATTTTCCTATTTTATTACCAGCTATTGTAAATATACTACTTTACCTAACTTTAAAATTAGAATTAACCATAGCTATGTACATATAGAAAGATGGTATGCACAGGAATCAATACTGAATACACTTTCAAGCCTCACTAGACATTTAGACCATAGGATCTATGAATGGGAAAGACAAATGGTGTTGGCGTGCACTGTCAAACAACTTTTGGGAAACTTTAAAGTTTATTTTACTAAAATTATTAAGATAGCATAGAAATACTATTTTCATGTAGATAATGACTTGAGCCTGCCCTTTAGCTCCCCCCTCTTCGTAATGCTCAATGGTTTTTGAAGTCATAGCTTATTTATTTATGTACAGTGTGGTCTCCGATACTAATGAACTGTAAGTCTTTGTTCTATACAGTTATTATATGATGCTGTAGTATAGTCTAATCCTTTCTGGCCTTATACCTTTTCTTGGGGCATTTTGTCTACTGGTTCTCTATCTAATACTATAGAGATAGTATAACTTACAGTCAGGAAAATAGACGTGTCTCCAGAGGAAATAAATATTCAATTATGTTAACTTCTTTGTAAAAACATACAATGTTTTGTTTCACCTTCCTTAAATAACTATATTATAATTTATATGACTTATATTAATTTTTCTATACTTTATTACAATAAAACTATCTTTTATTAGGCTGTATTCAGCCTTAGTTAGTCAACCATAATCCATTCTCTCTCTCTTTCACCAAAATGTGACTACTAAGAATTTCTTTGACTTCATCTTACTCATCCTTTGGTTTTAGAGTATTACATCCTACATCCTTGCTTATTTATTAATTTATGTTTGTTTGTTGTACTGGAACAAATATAGTGCAGGCTGTACTGGAATACATGGCAATCCCTCTGCCTTAGCCACTCAAACAAAGCAATTACAGCCCCAAACATGGAATTAGTTTTCCTAGCCCAAGTATCAAACCAGAGTAAAGAACAATATCAATGTCTAAATAATTAAGATAGAAATATATGACACATCCTATTTTAATATCATATGCTCACAGTGAATTTTTTTATAAATAAGAATTTATAGTGTTTTATCCTACTTTCTCAGAGTACGTGGTTTTGACCATTAAGATTTTTTTAAATAAAGGAACATCTGGCCTTGCTCCTTCTGCTTAAGAGGAATACACTGAAAGAGTCCCTGCCCAGTTCTGTAAGGATTTGTAACTGTGTAGACCTGCACAGACTAGAATATGTAATTACATTGCATGTTTGTGAGATGCGGACTATTCTCAGTAGTGTACTATATTCCTCTGCCAACTACTTATGGTTAATATGTATTGGACTTTTCTTTCTCACTACTAATGAATTAATATAAACTATGATCTTTATTGAAGTTTATTCTGTTTTTAATAAGTATATGAATCAGTAACCTGTATACAAAATTTTATACCTCTTCAACTAAGCATAAAATTACTAGAAGAAATCAAATAATAAAAATCAAAGTAGAAATAAGTAAGCAGAAGGAGGGGGACAGAGAGAAAGAAGGGGAGGAGGGGAGGGGGAAAGGAGGAGGGAGGGAAGGAGGAAAAGTGAGTGGGAGGGAAAGAGGGGTGGAGGGACAAGGAGCTCATAATCACATGGGAAAGAGAAGACTTAAGACATTACAACTGATACATATAGGGATCTGGAACAACTACCAGAGAGAAATACATGCTGTCACATTGGATAACCTGTAAGGAATAGATAAGTACTAGATACATACAACCTACCAAGGTCTAAACGTGGCAAAGAGAAAACCTGAATGGACTGATGATAAGTGAAACAATTAAACCAGAAGAAAATGTCCCCCAGCTCTTGATGTTTTGCTGTTGAATTTTACCATTTAAAGAGAGGAGGGGTTATTAGGCCGCAGGAGCAGCTCGTGGGTAGAGAGAGCTTACTAGTGTGCTCACTACCTTGAGGAGTCCCTAACATAATGACAAAGATGAGGAGAAAATTGAAGACAAAGAAGAAGCTGCAAGAAAAATTGCTACAAACCCTTGAAAAAGTTAAAGAGGAAGAATGGCCCTATGGGTGTTATCCTGATAGTAAAGACAGGCAAGAACTTAAAAAAAAAAAAAAAAATTACAAACCAGTAATATGCCTGTGACCAAAGACACAGAACTACTCAAAAAATACTAGCAACTGAAGCTTAATGGCATAGAAAAAGCAACATTCACTCTGCTCAAGTGGTGAGAATATATGTAATGAAAATCAGAAAGTATATAGTTACCTCAAGAGATGAACTGAAAACATATAACAAATTTTAATTTCATTGTTAACAACTCTTTATTAAATAAGTATAGAAAGGCCCAATTTACAATAAAGACCATATTTTAAAAGTTCACAGCTAACCTCATCTCACTAGCATAAAGAAATGGCAAGATATCCACTCTTGTAACTATAACTCAACATAGCACTAGTCATAGGAAGGACAAGTAAACAACAAAAAGGAGTAAAAAGTACTCAAAATGGAAAAGACATTTAAAATAATTATTTTCAGACAATATAATAAGTCCCCAAAACTTTGCCAACAAATAACACTAAAACTAGTCTAAGAATTCAATAATTTCACAACATAAAATCAAAATATAACAATCAGCAGTCTTTCTACACACTGAAAATGAGCTATCCTGTTCCCACAAATAAAATTGAGAAAATAATCTCATTTACCTAACTAAAAAGTAAATCATAAAATCAAGAAGGAGAAGATTTACATCTGAAAACTATAAAACATTGTGGAAATAAATTGAAGATGATGCAAATAAATTAGGAAAACCCAGATATCTCATTTTCATGAATAGAATGAATCAATATTTTTAAAAGTCTGTGAAAAAAAGCAATCTACAGATGTAATGCAACATCCATAAAGTTCAAATTATATTTTTAAAGAAATTGGAAAAGCAATAATAAAATTCATATCAAACCACAAAAGACCATAATTAAAGCAATATAAAATTAAAACAGAGACAGTATCACATTACCAGGTTTCGAAACCTACTGCAAAGATACAGTAATCAAAACAGCTTTATACTGGCATAAAAACAGACACATTGACCATTGGAACAAAAGAAAGGACCTGGTAATAAAGCCATGAATTCACACTTTATTGGGTTTTGACAAGGGTTCCAAAGATCTATAAGAAGGAAAGGCAGTCTCTTCCATAAATGGTGGTGGGATAAATGGATAACTACATCCAAAATGATTAAATTAGACCCTCATCCTACAGTGTGCACAGAATCAACACTAAGATAGCTCACACATGGCTATATGAAAAAAAAAATGTTTAACACCACTAGATCACTATTAGGGAAATGGAAATTAAAGTCACACCTGTTATACTGGCATTCAGGAAAAAATAATAATAAAAAGCAACTGTTGTTGAGGATATGGAGTAAAGAAAACCTTATACACTACTGCAAAAGTGAATTAGTGCAGCCACTGTTGGAAATGACATGAGGTACCTCAAAACTTAAAATATAGCTACTGTATGTTGGTACTGGCTGGGAATACAACCAAGGAAATGAAGTAAATATGTCAGAAAGGGCAAAATAGCCAGGAAGTAGATTCAACCTATGTCCATAGACAAAGAAAAAATGAGATACATACACACTATGGAATATGCCTTTATCTTAGAAAATAAAGCATCCTATAACTGCAGGAACACACACACACACACAGCAAAATTTGGAGAGTATCACATTAAGTGAACTAAATTGTGTTTACAAAGACAAATCTCATTGGGTCTTAAATGACCCCTGTATAAAAGTTGAACTGAACTCAGAAACAATATATAAAATGGTGGTTCCCAGAGGCTTGGAGATGGATGACATTTTAGCAAAGGAGAAAATTCAAAAGACTACTTTTACAGCACAGCAACTACAATTGGTAGCAACATATTGTATATAAGACAGTTCCTGAGAGTAGATTTGTGAGAGTTCTCAGCACAGAGAACAATGATGTCTGTCTATAATTATGATATATATCTACAGATATATATCTAATATATGTGTTGTATGCATATATATGTATATCATGCATTCAGATATATATCACACATTTTATATATGTATGTATATCATGCATTACATATAGATATATGAATATATATAGGTATATGAATATACCTATATATAAATGAATATATAGGTATACCTATATATAAATATATATAGGTATATATTCATTTATTTTTTTTTTAATTTTAGATATTTTCTTTATTTACATGCGAATTTCTCCTTTCCCAGTTTCCCC
>NW_022196903.1:41772926-41795304 GCF_008632895.1 Mastomys coucha
CTCTGGAGGTAGGCCCTCCACTTGCAGGGAAGGGGCAGAGGAGGACGCTGAACCCCCTCTGTCACTCTATATATTCATTTATAATATAAAGAAACCCAAGGCTAAGGGGTTCTTTCATAATTCTTTTTGTGGTATTCCTCATTAGCAATTTTAATGCACTCCATTTATCAATTTATCTGCTATACCTTAAACTAAACAGTTTCCACTGAGTGTCATGGACACTTGATAACTCAAAGGCATTACAAGCACAGGAGAAGGCAGAAGCATAGTAAAAAAAAGGTATTCTGTCACAACTGGTTGGCATTTGTGGCATAATGGACAATGGACATGCTGGAGTTAAATGATTAAATACAGAGGCATAGGTCCCAGATTCAACAAGTTCCCTTGAATTCCAGAGACATACAATTTGTTACCAGGAGAGAAAATTTGCTAAAATTCCTAACAATAGGTCCCAAATTTCTAAGGATGTGTTCATAGCATCAAAGTGGCCCAGGAATCTGATTTTGCTGAAAATAATCTATAGTCACAGAAGGAAAATAGAATAGACCTGTAGGTACTTTTTTCAGGGAAGGAGAGACAACTGGCTGCTTCGTTTTCTCAGGGAAACAGCTTCCTAATTTTTCCATGATATTTGGTTAAAAGCTTATCCCTGAAACAGATGCTATATTGTGTTTGACAAGAAGGGAATGTCCTTACTTTCTAGTTAGCCTGATGAACCCACACAAGAATATGCATCATGTGTTTTTCTTAACAAATGGCATCATTTGAAGGGCAATGAGCCAGGAGAACTCCTTAAGCCTTAATGCAAAGACAAGGAAGCCTGGCTTAGTCGGATGAAGAAGAGAAGCATGTGGGTCTCATGGGCACTACAAATCAGATTCTGGGATATAGAGAAACAAAGGGGACAAATAAAGGCTTACTACTCAGTTCCCAAACCCAATAGTTTCGAATAAGAAAGGAGTTTGCAAAACATTTACAGCAGGAAATTAGACATAGGAAATAGAAAGCACGTTCAGTTTATGCGCTCTCAATTCATAGCCAATTTCTCAAGAAGACAATCTAAGTTTGCTGTGGCTGCCATTTCTGAAAAGGATTTGGTTAATGTTAGTGGGGAAAGACAGCCAGGAAGCAGATACTGTCTGTCTCTGACATTGGAAGATCATGTTTACAAGTACATGAATGACATATCAGTTACACAAAGAGGGTTGCAAACAATGGAGACACACAGGCTCAATATAAAACAAAAAGTAAGTTTGTTTATGTGTCCAGATTCTAACAGTACCATTTAATTGATAATTTTTACATTGCTCTGTTAAACATAGAATATTCTTCTAATTATAATAACATCTACATAGAATAAAATGTGGTGATGGTTATGAATGGTATACATGAGACCGACATACAAAAAAAATGACAAAGTCCACATGCTTCAGATACTAGTGTAGAATGTATATGAATATAAATACCAAGTATCTCTTTTGATACAGCACAATACAAATACTTCATACTCTAAATTAAAAAGGAGGAGAAGGAAGGAAGGAAAGAAGGAAGCAAGGAAGGAAGGGAGGAAGGAAGGAAGGAAGGAAGGAAGGAAGGAAGGAAGGAAGGAAGGGAGAGAGGGAGAGAAAATCTGGAAAGAGAGAACTTTGTAGACACATGCACCAGTACCTGCTGCTATTCCTCCCAAGAATTATAATGCACTGTGGCTTCTAATGACAGAAACCTGGGTAACATTTTTAATCCAGTATTCCTCATAGATTTTTACAGCGAGACCTTTTAATGCATGTACACATACACACACACACACACACACACACACACATACATATACATATATGTATATACATATGTGTATATGAATATAATAAAAGTTAGGATTAGGATTCCATTGAACACGTTTAGAAAAGCACATAAGTAGTCAGTCTATATCACAGTTTAAAACCCTTCAGTATTTAGCAGGTAATATATTGGAAAACTGTTACCATAATATGGAGATATTATGTTAATATCTCCATAATGGCCCCATAATATGGACAATGGGGCCATTGTCCTTGTCCCTTCTTTGTGCATTTATATTCTACAGGGGCATGGGTGACAAGTCAACATACCCCTGTTCAGCAGGTTGGGTATAGTTGACTAGCTCATAGTTGCTCAGAACTCTCTACTGTCCTCATAGTCTCTTAACCATGTAGAACAGAAGCACACTTCAGAGAACAGGTTATTCCACAAGATGAGCTGTGGAGAGAGAAGATGCACAGAGCAACTCTCGATTCTGACAGACCCTCCTTCTGTGCCCTTCATGGACTTGGACATGTTATCTAATCTCCTGGCTGCAGCACCCTCATTGCAAGGGGAAACCTAAGAGCCCTGGTTCTTTTTGTTTGTTTGTTTGTTTTTGTTTTTTGTTTTGTTTTTTATTTTGATACTTTGGGTTTGTTTGTTTTGTGTTTTGTTTTTTTGTTTGTTTGTTTGTTTGTTTTGAGGCAGGGTTTCTCTGTATAGCCCTGGCTGTCCTGGAACTCACTCTGTAGACCAGATAGCCCTGTTTCTTAGTGATTTGTAAACCACAAGTATAACAATGCATGTGTACCTAGCACAATGAATGACATATCATAAACTCCCATTCAGCAGTTGCTTTTTTATTTTATCATCATTAGATCATAATAGCATTTTCGTTTCCTGAGAAGAAAGGAAGGAACACAAGAGTTGAATGTCATTGCAGATAGAAAGTGTTCTAAGCATTAGAGCAAGAATTGTGACATGTGTTTCTAATTTTGCCTGAGGTCAGGCGGCTGTCCTCTGTGGAGGACTGGAAGAGGCTCCATCAGAACCAAAAGACAGGGACAATGGGAAAGAAGGGCCCAGGGCTGGTTTGAGAGCCTCTGGAGTTACAGTTGACAAAGTGTGTTATCCAACTTGTAATGGTTAATGCTGACTGTCATCTTTTAATACTATAGAATCACCTAGGAGACAAGGCTCTACATATGCCCACGAGTGCGCTTTGAGATTGGAGTAATGGGTGGAAAGACCCTAAGTGTGGTAAGACCATTTAGTAGGCATGGTGGGGTCCTGAACTAAATAGAAAGGAGTAGGCAGCTGGGCACTAACAGTAATCTTTCCCTGCTTCCTGATTGGTTAATGCCATGTGAACAACTGTCTCACTCCCATAGCCATGATAGATTGTATCAGCAAATCATGGGCCAAAATAAGTCATTCCTTCCTTCAACTGCTTCCATTGGGTATTCGATCACCGGAAAAGGAGAAAGGTAATCTATATACAACTTCAGATGGTATGAAAGTTACATCCAAAATAGATTCTGCAGTGCCCTAAGATTAGCACAGCGCCACTAAGGTGAAACATCCAAGAGACTACAGATGGGAAGCCTTCCTGGGATGGCGGTTGCTCACTCCCAACTCTGAGTTTCAGAACTGGGTCCAGTGGTCTATGTCAGACTCATCAGAATACAGTAAAGACAAAGAAGGTAGAAGAGCAATACAGAGGAAAGGCAGAGAAGTAGATATTTGAATAAGGCTCAGAAGTGGTAAAGTGATGGAATGGACCAAGGGAAAAGAAGTCACCGGAGAACTGGAGAGGATATTCTTAGAACTAAAAGAACTTACATAAACAAGCATAGACATATCTCAAAGATAACGGCTCCCCGCCAAACTCTCAGCCCACTACTGTGTGTTGACAGAATCCGGGAGTTCTGATTCTCTGGGGGCCTCAGAGAGGAGCCATCTTGGCTTTGGGTGGAAGCTTGCTGGCGGAAAAGGAGAAGTCAAAGCCAACCAGCCTGCATGGCTCAATGTCTGCATGACTTGCCAAGGCACTCCACAGCATCCAAGCCTAAAATCAGGAGTGAGACAAGAATCCTTGGCATCTTGTCCATGCGCCCTCCATGGGAAGCCCAGATCTGGCTGCAGCAACAGCAAGAGTGAATGTCATGTTTACCCTTCATGAAGTTCAAAATAACAACACTTCAAAATTAGTCGGGCTTCTAATAAGCAATATGAGAGGTGTGGAGACTGTGAAAACAGTGTTTGCTTGTGGGGGAAGGGTCTCCTGCTTCAGAAGCAGCTGGTTAAAGAGGATGGATTTCTGGGCTGGGCTGAGATATTCCGAACCGCTGGGTTGCGGCTTTGGCTTCGGAAGCTATGTTTGCAGCAAACCCTGCAGATAATTCAAAGTTTGTGAGCCACCTATTCCAACCGCCTAGAGTATCAGATAGGAACACAAGCACAGTGCCGCCTGGGAAAAGCGAAAGACTCAGTGGTAAATAATCCTTAGCGGAACTGCTATGCTTTGTAAAAACTAATCAGATCTAGCCTCTTACCTTCCAGATGACATCAGGAGATTTTCTCTTCCTGCAGCACTTTCTGATGAGTGTGCAGTAAAATGATTTGGGGGTACTTCAAGCTTACAAAAGTAGGGCAAAATTGCCCATGTATTTCCTCCTAAGAAAGTATTCTGAAATCTATTAATGACATAAAAAGGAAGATCTTAAAATGTTTTAACTTTTTCACCAGATGTGGTGAGGGTTTTTTTTTTAAAGCACTTTTCAATTAAGGCTTCATTTTTCTCAAATGTAAAATTGGATTTTTTTTCCTACTTAAAAATGTCAATGGTCAAATTCACTGTCACAGATAAACTATGAAAGTTATTATTTAATTCCCATTAGGGGGAAATTAGAGTAGTTTATGTTCCACCATGTTGTTCTAGCATTGTCTTGTCAGTTGTTAATAATTGTTACTAGTGTATTGTATACAATAGTGGATTATTTTGTGGTATATGCATCTATCTACAAAAGATACTTTGATCATATTCTTCCCCAACAACCTACACTTATCAGTCCTCCTTACAGGTCCCATTCCTCCTACAGGTTCCCCAACAGGCCCCCAATTTGCTTTCATGTCTTTAAGAAAACAGTTTTAGGATTCCACAGAGGGGAGAAATCCTGTGATCCTTGTCTTTGTGAGTCTGTCTTATTTTGAGGCTCTCTAGACCCAGCCGTGTTCTGGGAACAACGTGATGTCATTCCTCTTTGTGACAGATGAATAGCATTCTGTAGTTTTCTTTCTGTTGCAGTATAAAATACCTGACAGAAGTAATGTAGGGGATATGGGGGCTTATTTTAGCTCACAGTTGCAGAGGGATATGGGCCATCAGGGTAAAGGAGGAATGAGGAGAGAATCAAGAGGTCTTACTGCCATATTGCATGAGCAGTATAGAAGCAGAGGGTGGTACAAAAAGTGGGGTTAGGCTAGAAAAGCCCAAAGCCCACCCCAGTTATCTACTTCCTCCAACAAGGCTCTATCTCCTAAGCAGTACAGAACTTTCACAAACAGCACCACCAACTAGGCACCAAGTATTCAAATATATAAGACCATGAGGATGTTTTACATTCAAACCATGACAGAGTACATTGTGGGGAAAATTATGTATTTTCTTCATTCATGCATCCATTGATGGATACCTGGGCTGAATCAGTAGCTTGGCTATTGTGAATGATTCTGTAGTAAACCTATGTATGCAGATATTTCTACTGTATTCTGCCTTTGATTCCATTGGGTATATATATCCAGAAGTGGTACAGCTAAATATTGCTCTGTATGTATGGTATCAGTGACAAGCAACTGTTAATGATTATTTCTATATACTTTATAAGTAAAAATGTGAGCATGAACATTGACAGGGTCACTCTATACTATGTTGTTGCCCAGAATCCTACTACTAGCACTCAATTAACTCTATCATCACAGTCTTTTTTTATTACTCTAAGATCCTTCTTCAAACAAATGGAAGGTTGTAAGCAATAGTTGATCCCTCATAAACTTACTTATAAGTAACTGAGAACATGGTGAAGAGAGATGCAACTAGGGATGCCTGAGGAGATAAGGGCTACCAGAAGCAGAAGACCATGAGCTCTACCTTCCTATCTCATGGGATCCACCCTCCAGTCTCAAGGCTCTATCCTTCCCTCTAATGGAAAATACACTTTCTCCTCTCTGGCTCCACCTTGCCTTCTCACAGGTTCCAGCCTCCTCTCACATGAGATACACTCTCTCCTCTCACATTCTATCCATCTCATCCCAGGCTGATTCTTGATTTACCCCACAGCATGTCATGTAAAAGCAAATATAACTTGAAGGTTTTGATCCTCAGTCAACACTGGGGCATAATCCTCCCACTTCTCTACATTGAGTAAACAAGGTCCTGTACCAGGAATGACTAAGATTGCAATAGTCTTTAGTCATACTAAATCTATCATTAAGCAACTGGGACTCCTAGATGAATGCCTTCTCCTAGGCCCACTCCAGGAAATGGGCATAGAGTTATCTACTGAAGACCATCTCTAAAGCATGGAGATTTAGACAACTGGCCTTTCTAGCACTCCATTACATGTTAACACTACCAAACTGCTGTCTACCACTCCCTGCTTCTGTGTGTCTTTGTGGGGGGGGGTCACATTAAAACAGCAAATATTTTGATAGGATGTATCTGAGAGTTTGGAACCAAGAATTAGTAAGAGTAAATCTAAACATTGACCTTTAGAAACCTCCCCTAGCTATGAGACTACATATCCACAGTCCTAAAAATGGTAGGCCCAACATAGTATATTTCACCCAGGAAACCATATTTAGTAAGCACCTAATATGTGCTAAGAAAGGACAAGAGGCCAAAAACAAAGAGAAAAAGTAAGCAAAGTGATTCCATTCATACATTATAATTCAGTTCAGAAGAAATCAGAAAATATATAGATAAACTTTAACATGAATGCATATCTTAGGTGGTGCTATATGGTGCCAAAACAAAATCAGTCAAGAAGAATTAGGGTGAGTTTACAATAAGATTCACACTTGCTTTTTGAGTGGATGGCCTTGGCACTGAAGATATGAGTATCTTGATCACAGAGAGAGAAAGCCTGTGCTATGGATCATCTACAGGAAAGAATTCAAGGTACAACATGCTAGTCCTTTAGGGAACATAAAAATCATATGTGCCTAGTGACCAAGAGAGAATATGGGGTCCATCCTATCAAAGACAAAGACAGGACAATAAATTTCTCTGATATTTTGCCACCTGAAGTGTAGGCCTCAGCTGCATGCACAGAATGAGTCTTCAGGAAAGACACGTGACCTTGCATGACTGTCATGTTTACTCTTCTTCATGAATTTTATACCTCTAGACCATACAGAATGGTCTTCTAAGTTGGAACTTGAAGAGAGGGGTACAATGGTTCCCACAGGTTACTGGACCTCAGAACTAAAGACTGAAAAGGATGCAATTATAATGACTGACTTCCAGTGTCCATTTGCTACCAACAATTTTGAGATGCTTTTAAATGTTAATACTCTCTAACATCAGCTACAAGCAATGAGGGTGGATTTTTTAATGCTTTATATTAAAATGGGAAGCATTGTTTGTAGAAAGAGCACTAACATCAAAGCCATGAGACCTAAGTTTAAAATAAAACTATAAGTGTTCACACCAAAACTTTTTGCCTCTTGTTTCTTTTTTGGTAAGAAATGTAGATAGTAACAGCAATCCAAAGTGAGACTTACCCATGATAACAACTGTCTGTATCAAACATACTTCCTGCAACATGAGAAGGGTTCCATGTATTTGAGCTATGATGAGTAATTATAAAAATCAATCTGAATCTAAATGGAGTAAATTTGATGAGAACAAATTTGTTTAAAAGCAGTGAGAACTCAGTATAAGAAGAAAGATTTATAGCATTGTTAACTGTTGGATGAAGTGTTGTTTGGCAAGTTGGTCATTTGTTTCGATGGATGGATGGATGGATGGATGAATGGATGGATGGATGGATGGGTGGGTGGATAGATGGGTGGATGGATGGATGGATGGATGGATGGATGGATGGATGGATGGATGGGTGGGTGGATGGATGGGTGAGTGGATGGATGGATGGGTGGGTGGGTGGATGGATGGATGGGTGGGTGGGTGGATGGATGGATGGGTGGTTGGCAATACAAGGATGTATACACCAATATCCTCTAGGTATCTCCTGTGCATAGTACAGCCTCAGAAATCCTATTTTTCCTCAGTGTTAGGAAGAATGGACTTTTTTCCCATTGAAGCTTGAAGATAGGTTAAAAGAGAAGCTTGTAGACCTAGGTAAAACCTGGAGTCTTATCTATTCAATCTTCCATAGTCCAAAGATAAATTTCCCTTCAAAATTTATAGTGTAATACTTAAAAGTGGTGAAAAACAGCTAACATGTCCATAGAGCTCACCAGGGGCACCAAATGCCTG
Source organism: Mastomys coucha (assembly GCF_008632895.1). NCBI lineage: Eukaryota > Metazoa > Chordata > Mammalia > Rodentia > Muridae > Mastomys > Mastomys coucha. Next base: position 41,781,205 of record NW_022196903.1, read on the forward strand.
TGTGCTGCAGATTGCAGCACAATGAGATTTGTTCCACAGGCTCTAGTGCTCATGCTCACTGAAGAGAAATCCTCCGCTATAATCCTCACGCTCCCTAGAAGCCTACCTGGGATATTGCAGCTCCCTCTCCTTCCTCTTAGCTTTCTCCTGTTCCTCTTCCTTTCCACTGCTTAAAAACACACTCTTTGTCTTAGATTTGGTTTCTTTTGCTGTGACAAAATACTATGGCAATGAACAAGTTTGAGGAGAAAAGGTTTATTTCAGCTTACAACTCTCAGGTCACTTTACATTGCTAAGGAAAGTCAAGATAGGACCTCAGACAGTACAGGAATCTGTAGGCAGAAGCTGATGCAAAAGCCATGGAGAAATGCTGCTTACCAGCTTTCTCATCATGGTTTGCTCAGCCTGCCTTCTTCTAGTGCCCAGGACCACCAGCCTAGGGCTCCCACTGTCCATAAGCCTCCAACACTATTCATAAATAGAGAAAATGCATCACAGATTTGCCTAGAGGGCAATCTAGTGAAGCATTTTTCCAAAATAACTGTAGCTTGTGTCAAGTTGACATAAAACTAACAAGCACACACATATATAACTACCTAAAATAGAATTCCTAAATAAACTGACCATCAAATATCATCCACAAAAGTAGATAGTATTCAAATTTGCTGTGAATCCTTTTAGATTTTTTTCCTTTACTCAGTACATAAATAATCAAACACATGCATATATATGTGTGTGTGTGTTTATGGGTGGTGCATATATGTATATACAAGTTATATGTGTATGGTTGTGTGTGCATGTTTGTGTATATGTGCTAGTGAGCAAGTGCATATGATGTGCATGCATATAGAAGCCAAAAATCAATACCATGTGTCATCTTTTATCACTCTTCACCCTATTTTGAGACATGGCTTCTCACTGAACTTGAAGCTATGAATTTCATCTAGACTGGTTGCCTAGTGAGTCCTGAGGATCTCTCTGTCTCTATGCCCTCCAGCTCTAAGAGCGCATGCAAGCATCAACATGTCCATACATTATATTTGTGTGCTAAGAACATGAACCTGAGCTTTATCCTTGAGTCACCTCTTTAGATCTATCACTAGATGCATTAGACCCATTTTTTAGAATATAGCTACACATATATACATTTATTTGGAAAATAGCTTGCCACTTAACAGTACAAAATTCACCATTTATAAACCTTTGTAATGGTTTCTGCCACATTCTATATGTATTTATAAAATGTATGCATCACAATAGATTTATGCAATTTTTCTTAGTTCAGTGGTTCTCAGCTTGCCTAACGCTATGACCCTTTAATACAAATTCCTCATATTGTGGTGACCACCAACAATAAAATTATTTTTAAGGCTACTCCATAACTGTAATTTTGCTACTGTTAAGAATCATAATGTAAATCTCCAACATGCAGGGTATCTGATATATGACCCCTGTAAAAGAGTCGTTTGACTCCCAAGGGGATCATGACCCACAGATTGAGAACCACTGCCCTAGCTGTTTATAACTGATTAGTATTAAAAACTCTTCAAACTTTTAAAGACCACCCCCAAAAATTGAAATCTTGACCAAGGAAAATATGTTTGTAACCATTGCAGGTATATGTGATATCTGGTATGTGTGTGATAAGAGTGTGCTTGCATGTGTGTGTGTGTTTGCACACACACAGGCAGTGTTCTATTTGAGGCAGAAAGTGGAAGATTAAGGACAAAGTCAAGTGGATTGAAATCAGCAATAAAATAGCCATTTTCCAATACTAAATGGACCTGAAATTTATCCCCCTGCATCTGTAGGTAAATGTCCTTATGTTCTTGAAACAATAAATCCCCATGAACTCCGCATAAAGTTTTGGAGAGGCAAGATGTGAGATGGCTTCCATCAGAATCCACTCACTGCTTTGTTTGTGCACCTTTCAATCTGAATCTTTTTTACATCCTGGTTCACTCGCTAGAGCCCTAGCCTGGGAAAGGTCAGAATGCAACATGTTTCCCAGCCTTTGTACCCTGGGTGACTGCCAGACTGTTGAAAATAATTGCTTTCAAGCCACAGATTATGACACTATCCACTCAGTTTCAAATCAGCAAAACCTACATTCATGCTGTGGCAGTTTCAACTGGTGCCTTTGCTTTCCTTATCATCTAAATTCACTTTTACAATTACTGAGTGACTCAGAAAAAAAAAAAAAAAAGCTTCATTCTGAACGTACAGTTTTCCACCATAACCTCAAAGGCAAGACAAAGGGATGCAAACCTGCAGCTCACTCTCAGCCTGAACTTCAGAGGCAGGAAATGGAAATCAAACCATAAATTGGCATGGCCTCCTGCTCTGCACTATAATGATCTTTCCACATTCCATTGTCCCTGTGTATACCTTTCCACCGCATTATCTTTGGGAAGGACGAGTGCAGTCCTACAATAGAGCCTCTTCCTGCAGAGAAAACCTTCAGTGCTGCCTCAATCAAACTCAGTGTGGTCTGCATAGGCCCTTGGGGCAGAAGTGTGAGGATACTCATCCATCCAGAAGTTGCTTCTCGTAAACAGGTCCAGAGGCAATTCAAACAGCCAGCTACCATTGGGCCCTTTGTGCTATGCTTGAAGATTCACTGGCAGTTTGAACTCTTCTAAATCAACCATTGCATGTCTGCCCACCCACCTTTATTTGTTCACAGAATGCTGAAAATCTACTCTAGATTCCATAAGCAGAGGCTGATGGATGTCCCCTGTAATCCCTAAGCAACAACTTCGAGTCCTTAATCCAGGCTCATCACCACAGAGTGCTGTCTAAATTCCACTGTTTCACACAAGTCAAGCAAGAAGGACAACTGCAAACCAGAACAGTGTCCTGAGAGTTCCCTCTGATTCGTAGAGTCCAAGGGCATTTCCATCTTGGTGAAGTTTATTAATTTTTTTTTATACTTGGAATCACTGGCTCTTAGCTGTTTATGGACTTGGTGTCTAGCTTTCTTTCAAGTCCTCTATCCTTGAGGGATGCATAGTAGTAGTTAAGAATCTTCAGTGCACGATGCAAAACTCCAGAGTGTCTCACCCTGAGGGCACCGTAGTCTTCGAAATTTTCCTATTGCCACTGTAAATAGAGATTTTTTTTGCCCCATTTCAGTGTTTGCTATTTCAACTTCCTTTTTTCTTTTTCTTTCTGAAGCTGTTGCAAGACCTCGGTGAAGAAGAGATTTTTCTTTTTTACCCAATTTCTAGATAAAGAAACTGAGGCTTTCAAAGATGACCTCTTCCCTCTAGTGATGTTCCATGCACTGTGGGTCAGCCCACCACATTAATGGTCCACCAGACACATAGGTGCCGGGTCATTATTTTTAGTAGGAAATGGTAGCATTCATGTAACAGGGTGTACGTATCTTTTTATTTCCTGTAATGAAAGAGTGCAGAAAGGAAACTTTGATGTGTGTAACGTAATTGTATGGCTCCTATCAATCCATTACCCTGCATGCAGAGTGTGTTCCGATCCCCACATCCGTCACTCTACTGAAATGGGCAGCCTTTTTCCACATTTTCACTCACCTAATGGATTTGATATAAAATCTGTTTTTCTATGGATGTGAGGCTCTAGAGGTTTTGTGGTTCATCAATACATAAAGGCTGCCTCCTGTTATAGCACCCTTCCCTGAGCGGCTGCCGAGTGTGGCTAAATGCATCACAGTCTTTTACAAGCCTGCTGTCACCACTCTTCATTACAACAGAGCAGATAATAAAATGGGAACTTAATGGCATTAAAGCATGAATCCAAATATATGAGGAGAGGAAAAGAGAAAAGAAGCAAATAGCACAATGAGGACAGAAACTGCATTCACAGAGCTAGCCAGAGGACACATACGATGCCGAACATTGTCAGCTCACTGAAGAAACTTGAATATAAAAGTTGCCAGCATAGTAGGTCCCTAAAAAGGGAAATGTCATGCATAATCGAAAAGCTGGAAGAGAATCTATCCTCATGAGTTAAATCATTCTTCAGTTCTGAAACCACCAAAAATAGGTATTGTAAATCGATGACTAGAATTAATTAATATTAGGATTAGTGATGGTTCAAATTCTTAAATACAGTATCTGACTGTCTAACTGGGAGAAAGAAAGTAGACAATGAAATCTCTGTAACCTAAAATCTGTAGCCTTGCAGAGGAGAGAAGTATATGAAAGCCATTATAATAAATTAAGTTGGGTGCACCAAGAGATACCAGATGTCCTGGGAACACACAGCAGAAACAGTGTCTCTAGCTCAGGGAAGCACCAAGGAAGCCCTCAGGAGGGGCCAGTGAGACTGAACCTGAAGATGGAATAGGAACCAGGTAAGATTAACATGTGCAGGTTATAGGGATAAAGGAAGAGAAAATTAGAGAAAGAAGGAAAGGTGGGGCTTTTTCTCTACACCCTCCAAACATCCACAACTCTTTGAAAAAAGAAGACTTGGTTGGCTAAAGCAAGTGGATTGCAAATTATAGGGCAGCTTGGGTTACTGAGTGAGTTCAAGTCAGGAGGATGACAAATTCACGGCAAGTGAGCCTGGGTAACTTAATGACAACCTATTTGGAAATTTTTTTTAAGTTTTTAAAAGAACTGGGGTGTACCTCAGTGGCAGGGTGTTTGCCTAGCCTGTATAAGATCTGAGTCCAACCTTAGAATGCTTTAAAAATATACAGAGTAGGCAATGTAAGTAAAAAATACAGTTACAAGCTCCTTGAATGTCAGGAATAATGAGAAGAACATTTTGGGAGAACTAATGGCAAAAACAGAGACTTGGAAATTGGCTTATAGTGCAGGTTCAGAAGGGCTACAATATACTCTTCAGCCATTTGAAACCATTGGGGTTTTATGCATTAGTGCAAAACTTATGAGATTTCTTGGTTGGGCTTATAAAGGACGGAGAATATAGGAAGCAGAACCAAGGTAGGAGGCTGCTATAGCCTTCAGGCAAAAGTATAGTCATGGCCAAGACCGTGAACGGAATAGAGAGGAAGGGAAGTGTCTCAGAAGATTGGAAGATACAGATCTGGGGCCATGGGAACAACTAAAGAGATGCAAAGGAATGATTCCCTGGGTCTCTAGCTTGAGGACATAGTGGGATAGGTTCTATTCTGTGAGGTGGAGAACACTCTAAGTTGACATGAAATAAAACTATGCCTACCTTCAGACATTAAGTGTTCATCTTTCTTTGGGTCAAGACAAAGTTGTTCAACAAGCACTTATTTTGACCTTAACTCATAATATAGGTGCAACTGCACGCATAGATTTGGAGATCAATAACTGACAGTCACTTAGAAGAAATCATGAAATGGATGAGTGTTCAGGAAAGGAGTGTTGAAGGACAAGTATTCATCCCTGACTCATCAAGTATTTTTATGAGATAGAAACTACCCAGAGTTTCCCATGCATGTCCATTAGTGGATACTGTACCACTTGTGAAACAATGATACACAACCCTGAAGATAATAGACATAAACCTGTACCCCTCTATAAGCAAGACATACTGTATAGTTCATTTTCAACTATGCCTAGATACAGGAGAATTGATCTTGAAGTCTCTCCTGTCTTAGAATCAATTCTATGGAATTGTTTAGGATTTATCTGAGTCTACAATGTAAATGAAATCATGAAGCCCTAAAAATTTCCCTCATACCTTTTCATTTCTCCACTTTTGCATGTTACTAACCGTTACTTGCAAACCCCAAAAGACCAAGTACACATCATGGGCCCCATTAAGAATTTTTTAAAGGGGGTAGGGAAGCTAAAACAAAAGACTTTATGAGAAAGTTTAGGAATTTTTCCTCATCTTCAAAGATCTAGTACACACAACTTTTGTAAGCACTGAAAAATAAAGTAAAATTACCTACCTGCACCATTTACATTTAAATGTGTCAGTCTTGAGTTCAGCAGGTGGCTTTGTTGACTAATTGGGAACAAACCCATTTTCTCAGAGTCTTGTGCAGAACTGGGAACACTCTGAGCTCTGTGACCTTCAGAGTTTGAGCATCTCATGTCCTCTATGGGGCTCAGCCCAGTTGTAACTCAAAAGAACACAATTATAGTTGTCAGTATTGCACTTTTGGGCCTTAGCAGTGAAAAGAACCTTCTGGAGAAGGTGGAATGCTGTAGAGAGTACAGGTGACCAACCAAAGCCCAAGGGCAACATCTTCTGTTGGAGCCCTCTATTTTTTTGGTTAGCTTATTCTATAAAATAATGCTTTCTATTCAACAAAATCTACTTTTTCTGGAAGTCATTTTTCCCTGCTACTCATAAGGAAATCTCTACAGAGAAACCCAAACTTGCATGCAAATGAAGTCATCTGGTTTATTGTTAACAGTGCCCAGCCCATACCAAACAATAGAAAGCTCATTGCACAATACAAGAAAAACTAAAATTTTAACTTCTAATAATTTTCAGGATCAGGTGTCCAGAGTCACCCAGTCAGTGAAGGTGGCAACCTCAGAGTGTAAACTAGGCTGTCTGGTTCCAGAGGTCCACATGGAGCCAGTACCTGGTAGCTTTGCAGTGACCAAGCAGGCCGTAGCATTCCTGAGACTTATTCCCTCCAACCCCTGCTATCAGCTCCCGTGTCCTGGATCCTTCTTCTTAGTGGAGCACTACTAAATCACAAACAAACAACTGGCAAGACTAAAAATAATACTTGGAGAATGTTCAAAGTAGATTACAAAGATAAATTTTTAAAAGATCAAAATTATGCTTGAAAATGAACAAGAAAAAATAATAGATTAAAAAAGAATAGGTTTATGGTAAAAGATCAAGAAACTATTTAAGTCTGTGACCCTACACAAGGAATAGGTGTACACATGGTAATCAGAGAGCATTAGCTTTCTCAACAGCAACCCAGACAGCTTGACAATTGTCTTTCTGAGGTGTCTCAATTAGATGTGAAAGGAGAATAATGGCTTATCAGAAGAATAAGGATTTGGAAAGTTAACCTCAAGCACCCATTTCCTCAAGATGCTAACTGAAAATGTGATTCCTAAAATGAGGATTCAGACACAGAAATGGAATGTCATGACATCTTTAAATCTAAGCATAGATTCCTGAAGAGAAAAAGAGGCAGGCTTGGCCACAGGGGACAGAGAGATCATAGGACAGGAGCTAAGGCCCAAGACCTGCATATCCAGATCAAAACAGAAAGAAGTAGGGGATGTCTCCACAGCTCCAAACCATGACTGGTAAATGACTGGAAGTGCTTAATGTTGGGAAAGGTTTTGAGAAAAGCTGTGTTGTGATAGTGAATTTGGAATCCATGACAAAGACGCAGATAGCTGAGCAAAGGGAACAAGACTGATCACAGAGAAGCAAAGAGTTATACAGAGATAAAATACTATATTTGATTACTTAGCTTATTAGTAAGTTATGGCCATGCTGTTTTAAAAATATAAATGCTAAATTTTCACAGACTCCCAAACTCTGCAGGGTGACTGTCTGGAGGAAATATTGCAAAGGAGACTGAGGAGGCAGTCTCTATTAAAATCTAATCTTTGTCTCACATCCTGAAAAATCAATAGCAAATACCTAAGGATATAAATTAATAACTTCCACACAAAGGTGTGCATGCATGCATGTGCTTGTGTGTATGCATGTGCATGTGTGTGTATGTTTAGTATGGAATGTGTTTGTGCATATATGTTTGCACATGTGGAAGTCAGATGTTAACTTCAGGTATCTTTCTCTATACTTGACACCTTATTTTGAGACAGGATCTCTAAATGAAACTCTACAGCCAACAAGGGGCAAGGCTAGCTTTCCTACTCTCATGGCATTGGGCCAGCTCACTGTGACCCAGCCACCAGGGTCAGCTCTACAGAACCCCACTGAAGCAAGGTCATGGACCCATACATGGCCCTTAGTGGCAACATGGCGACAGCCTCATGTAGAATCACCAGCTACTCATATCAGGCTGTCCCTCACTACTCTGGAGTCTCTAGTTCTGCCTCTCTTCATTGTGTATACACCATTCTGCTTTTGTTTCTCTTCCAGCTCTCTCCCACTGGCTTGTTCATGTTAGTGACACATGGGGCCTCTGGGTGTCTTGGGTCATCTTAAGAGTTCTATGTCCTGCCTGTACTGTATGGCACTGGGCAAGGGTCTTCTCAGGCTTGCTCTGCCCACCTAGGCCACATGGCATCAGGCAGGGTTCCCATGAAGTATTTTGTAAGGAAAGAAAATTGGACTTAAAATTAAAGACTGGTGTTCAGAAAGTAGCTCTAAAAACTCTGAGGTTAGTATCTCCCGCCAAACATTCATTGATCAGGTCAAGTAAGGGGCTACTGAAGAATTTGGATGCATACCCAGATGCAGTGTTTTCAACTAGTCACTGCCTGAGGTTTGTAGTGAAGCTGAGTGTCAGGAACACCTGTTTTGGGGTCCCAGCCCTCTCTGACATTTAGCTGGAGATGCCACCCTGCTTTCTCTGGACATGTAGAATAAGCCTGTCCTGGTTTGGCATTAATTTATTTGATAAGTTTCTCCCATGATGGACTCATTTTCAAGCTTGACGAGCTCTCAATGCCACACCAGCCATTGTGCTAAGCCTCAAAGGACAGTTGCTCCAGCCCAGGGCTGTATCCTTAAACCTTCCCACCTACCTCATTATTCTGTTACTGTTGACTGACCCTTCTAATCTCAGATACTCATTTCTATTCTGTAGCACACCTTCCTTCTTGATTCCCAACTTTCCCTCCTCTGCTGGCTCAGTCCCTGCCACCTGCTGTCACTCAGTCCTTATTGTCCAGGGATTCGCTTATTTTGACTCCAGAGTTTCATGCAATGTGCTTTTACCCTCTATAGCACTGACCTTGATAGCGAGTACAAATTGCAGCTATTTCAATAGCCTTAAGGTTATGAGACCATCAGTCCCACAAATGCTTGGCATTGTTCAATGAAGTCTAGAGGGAATAATAGAAATAAATTTGTGGATGAAGAAAGTTATGGTGTGCTAGTGGAATCAGTGTCTGGTTATTTGTGGGTGCTAAAGCAGCATTAGCCTTTATTAATATTTATTTAGCATCTTTAATACTCAGGGTACACATAAACCACATTTGACCCATGAAGTGTTTGCATATGGAATTAAAACTAGATATAAATGAGAAGTAACTAATCACTTACCCATTTCTTTAACAATTATTTATAGAGTACTGACGATATTCTGAGGCCAAAGGTTATGGAGATGAAATAGTTTTATCTCAGCTTTTGTAAGCTAATGGTCAACTAGAAGCAATATAAACAAACAGTAAGAATACGATCAGCTTCCTGCATGGTGGGATGCAATGCACATTGAGAAAAGCTCTTGCATTATTTGTTATAACTCAGAGTCCCCAAGTCTGAGCAACAGACTTTCCAAATAAGACTGAGGAAAGGTCACTGGGGTCTGGAGCATCAGCATTCAAACCTTTTGCTTTATACATACTCATTGAAAGGGAGCTCGCAGGGGTAGAGAGGTGGTTCTGCAGTCAAGGGCAGCACTGGCTGCTCTTCCAGAGGACCTGGGTTTGATTCCAAGCACCCACATGGCAGTTCACAACTATCTGTAACTCTAATTCCAAGAAATCTGACAACCTCTTCTGATTCAGCAGGCAATCACGTGGTGCACAAATCTACATGCAGGCAAAATACTCATATACATAAAATACAAATAATGATATTTATTTTTTAAAGAAAAGACAGTAAGCTCACATCCCATTCAGCACATTTGCTTATTTGCTCTTTTTGACACTTTATTCATATAGAGAGTGTGTGATCTATTATAACTAAATCAGACATTTAAAAGGATGGACTTTAAACCAGCATGATTGGTTACCACTCAGTGGGTAAAGTACTGCATAAGCCTCATGAACTGAATTCAACCCCCAGATCCCATAATGGAAAAAAAAATAACAGCTCCCAAAAGTTTTCTCATCTCTATAGCCATGCCATAGCATGTATAAACCTGTACAAACACATACATATACACACACATGCATGCACACATATACTCTCTCTCACACATAGACACACCACACATATGCACACTCATGCACACACAATAATATGTACACACACTCACATGTACACACATATACACACTCATCAACACACACTCACACACTTTTACATGCCACAGGCATGCATGCACACTAATGCATATACGCACACTAACAAAAAATAAAATACTTTTAAAAGTAAACAATAAAGGGAAGGACTTTTCAAGATAAATAAATGAGTCAGAATATCCTCTGCCTGTTTCCCAGTTGATCCCCAAGCCTCACCCACCACCTACCACCCTGCAACTTCAGAGTAGACAGAACTGTGATCTTACCAGGCCAAAGCAGAGGCCTTCCTCCTGCTGATGGAGTTGGATTTCACAAATTCATCCAAATATTTTGGACACTCACAAGTAACAAAGGTAGCTTGTAACAATCCAGACATTTCCAGGGTCCTGGTAAGACCACTAGTACAAGGCATGGTTTCACTATGAATAAGCCCATTCAAGAGACCAAATTAGATTGAAGTTGCTTAGTGAGCACAGAATTAGAACAAATGGAATTGCCGTCTGTAGAGATGTTTCATCAAATGAAAAGAACTGATTGAACTGCCTTCTCGTCTCTGGGTATATTCCTATTGGAATAACTAGACTCGGACCTCAAATAAATACTGACATGTTTTCCTTTTAGCTTTCTTTTTCCTTGAATCACTTTAGACAACTGCCCTTCTTTTAATGCATCACCACCTCAGATAATAAGAATGTACTTGATTGGATTGAAACTTGAAAACATTAATTACATTCCTGTCTTGGGGATTCAACCTAAAGAGACAGAATTGCTCTGCATGAGGCTGGAGGAGCACCAGGATTTGGATCCTGGCAGACTCTTAGGATGTTAAAGGACTTTCCTCTACTTAGGATCAGCAGAATCCTCCTGGCCTGGGGCTATTACATCTTCACCCACTCCAGCTTAGAGGTCCCTAGTAGGTGTGATAACTTCTCATTTGATTTAGATTTTCTCAATGAAGTACCAGGTTTCCTGGTAGTAGGGACAGTACCCCTCTCTCCCCACATGGAATAGCAGATGTGGACCTAAGGAAAAGATTCAACCTTCAGGTGACAGCTTCTGTGTCAGGGACAGTAATTATCCTTTCTTTTTCCATTATCCTATCCAGCATCGTACTCTTTTTCCTAGAAAGAAACAAGGCCATATTCTCCTGATGAAAGCTGTGAACAATTAAAACACAACAACTTAAAACTACACTAAGACTTTAAGACACCTTAAGAACAATCAGTTCCTACATCTTTTTTTTTTTTTTTTTTTTGAGTTAGAGCCAAGGCTATGCTTTTCTTCTTCAAATAGTCAAGAATGACTTCTGATCCTCCTGCTTCTACTGAGTTACAAGCACATACCACTACTGCTGGTTATGTAGCACTAAGGATCAAGTCATGTTAGACAAGCACTCTAATGACTGAATAACTTCCTCAACCCTTGACCCTCTATAAATCTTTCTACCACACTTAAGACACCTACAGACATATTTTCCATGCCTTCTCATGTATATATTATCTACTAAGGTAGTTCATAAAAAGACCATTATTCTGGGAGAACTCCAGAGAAAAGGAAACATTAGGAACTATTTTGTCATCCATTCAGCACTTATCCAAAGTGTATTCTTAACAAATCACAAAGTTTGACAAAACTTAAGCTTAACTAATCAGAAATCACCAGTCGACCTTTGGCTGTATCTATGGATTAGCAGCTGAATGACATTTGGAAAGGAATTTTTAGAAGCTGTGGATATGGCTTGTTTGTGGACAGAAAAAGTTTTCTTTCCACGCTTGAGGACCTGAGTTAGATTCCCTAACCCATGTAGACAAAAGCCAGGTAGAGTGGCATGAATTTGTAATCACAGTGCTGGGAAAGCCTAGACAGGTGGATCCTTTAGGCTCATTGGCTGGTCAGAATAGATTATTCATTGATCTTCAGCACACTGAGACCTCTATCAAAAAGGTGGAGCCACCAGCAAGGTGACTCAGCAAGTGCCATGCAAGCTGACAACTTTATTATTTTTTTTATTGGATATTTTCTTCATTTACATTTCAAATGTTATCCCTTTTCCCAGTTTCCCTCCTTCCCAGAAACACCCTATCACATCCTGTCTTGCCCTGCTTCTATGAGGGTGTTCCTCCACCAACCCACCCATTTCCACCTCCTCGCCCTATATTCCCTTACATTGGGGCATCTATCGAGCCTTCATAGGACCAAGGACCTCTCCTCCCATTGATGCATGACAAGGCCATCCTCTGCTACATATGCAGCTGGATTCACGTGTATGCCTTTGTTCATGGCTTATTCCCTAGGAGTTCTGGGGGTCTGGTTGGTTGATATTGTTGTTCTTCCTATGGGGTTGCAAACTCCTTCAACTCCATCAGTCCTTTCTCTAACTACTCTATTGGGGACTCCGTGCTCAGTCCAATGGTTAGCTGCAAACATCTGAACACCTGTCTCTGTATTTGTTAGGCTCTGACAGGGCCTCTCAGGAGACAGTCATATCAGGCTCCTTTCAGCATGCACTTCTTGGCATCTACAACAGTGTCTGGGTTTGTTAACTATATATGGGTTGAAACCCCAGGTGGGACAGTCTCTGGGTGGCCTTTCCTTCAGTCTCTGCTCAGCATTTTATCTCCATATTTGCTCCTGTGAGTATTTTATTCTCCTTCTAAGAAGGACCAAAGCACCCACACTTTGGTCTTCCTTCTTCTTGAGCTTCATGTAGTCTGTGAATTGTATCCTGGTTATTTGGAGATTTGGGGCTATTATCCACTTATCAGTGAGTGGTACATCGTGTATGTTCTTTTGCAATTGGGTTACCTCACTCAGGATATTTTCTAGTTCCATCTATTTGCCTAAGAATTTCATGAATTTGTTGTTAATAGCTGAGTAGTACTCCATTGTGTAAATGTACCACATTTTCTGTATCCATTCCTCTGTTGAAGGATATCTGTGTTCTTTCCAGCTCCTGGCTATTATAAATAAGGCTGCTATGAACATAGTAGAGCATGTGTCCTTATTATATGTTGGAGCATCTTCTGGGTATATGTCCAGGAATGTTATAGCTGGGTCCTCAGGTAGTACTATGTCTAATTTTCTGAGAAAACACCAAACTGATTTCCAGAGTGGTTGTACCAGCTTGCAATCCCACCAACAATGGAATTCCTCTTTCTCCACATCCTTGCCAGCATTTGCTGTCACCTGAGTTTTTGATTTTAGCCATTCTGACTGGTATGAGGTGGAATCTCAGGGTTGTTTTCATTTGCATTTCCCTGATGACTAAGGATGCTGAACATTTCTTTAGGTGCTTCTCGCCCATTCGATATTCCTCACTTGAGAATTCTTTGTTTAGCTCTGTACCCCATTTTTAATAGGGTTATTTGGTTCTCTGGAGTCTAACTTCTTGAGTTCTTTGTATATATTGGTTATTGTATGGCACATTGCTGCCCGGATGGCAGCAATAACGACGAACACACTTAGACTTCTTCTCTCAATGGTTTACTCAGGAAATTTTGTGTTACAGCTCTTTAAGGTACCTAGGTATTACAGCTCTCCTAGGTTCTTAAGTGTCACAGCTCTTCTTGATGGGACGGCTCTTCTTGGTTCTTCTTGATGTTGCTTCTTCTTCTTCTTCTTCCTAGGTGCTGCAGGTCTGCTTGCTTCTGTGGAGTGGCCCCGACTGTCTGGAGACAACCCCTTATATACCCAAGCTTGAGGTGCCAAGTCCTCCTGGATTGGTTCATTAGCATACACCTGCTCAGGAGGGGCACATGCGCAGTATACACCCGCTCGGGAGGGGCACATGCGCAGTAGAATAGTCTATTGCCACTGCGGCCGCCATCTTGGATACGATCGTCTAAGCGGCCGCTTAAGATCATCCAAGTGGCTGACGATTGTATCAAAGTGGCTGCCTACATCTCCCCCTTTTTTACTTTATTTTGTTTGGAGGCTGCTCACAATAGATCAGGGGGCAATGCACTCTTCCATGGTCACTGGCTTGGGTCATTCCACATCAAGATCATAGCCTTACCCGTCATAGGATTACCCC
>NW_022196903.1:41795314-41797141 GCF_008632895.1 Mastomys coucha
CCCCCCCGCCTGAGGGCTCCGTGTCTTAGGTTGGTCTGTGCTCGGGGAAGGTTGCCTGTCTTTGGGTGCCATGGAGCTGGTGCGTTTCGCCAACTCTGAGTGTCTAAGGCGGATTATTGTTTTAGTGAGGCCATCCAAACACTGGGAGATGTGTCATTCTCGATAGCCACCAAGGCTTGGTAAACCACTGCTTTATGTTTAGCATGCTCCCTTTTCATTCTGCAAAGTAACAGAAACAGAGAACACAACCCAGGAAGACCAGGGCTCCCCAGGCAAATATGCCCACCCACTGTGGTATTGGTCTTGGAAACACCAACAGAATCCTCCATCTCGGCTCTGTTTGGCTCTCGCTCAGAGACCCAAATGGGATCTTGGAGGTCCTGTGGAAACACAAAAAAAGAGCCTCTCGCCCACGTTAATACCGGATCCTGGCCATGCCATGAACCTATCAGAATATCTTTCCACTTCATAAATCTCTTCAAGGAACCTCTGCTGCACTGATGACGATTCACAGCAGAAAGGCCATCTACATCCAAATTTAAAAAATTTTCTTTTGGGGTACGGCCTTGGCCAATTTCCCCTTTTTGTTCTTGTAAAAATTCTCTAAGAGTGCGATGCGCATGCTCCATGATGCCCTGCCCTTGAGGATTATATGGCAGTCCATGGGAAACATGAACTTCCATCTGTCTACAAAATGACATAAAGGTTTGAGCTGTATAGGCAGGTCCATTATCTAATTTTAGCTGCTGGGGTTTGCCCCAGGCAGCCCATGCCTCTAGACAATGCCAGATGACATTGCATGCCTCTTCTCTACTCAAAGGTGTGGCATGAATGATCTCAGAACACGTATCTACAGATACATGAACATATTTTAAAGTTCTAAATTCACATCCATCTGCCATACATTGAGGACAATCTAAGACCACCTGTCTGGCATCTGCTCTAGACAGATGAAAATTTTGATGGAACTGTTTAGCCATTTCCATAGAAGAACTCATGAAAATGCACTTCATCCTAGTCCATTGATCTACAATCTCACTTCTTTTACTTAAAGGTCCTGGCAACCCAGTTTGAGCCTGAATATGCTGAATAAAAAATGGATTCCTTCTCTGCCAAATTAATTTCTGCAAATTCTCAAATAATGCACAAACAGTACTATTAATTTTAATGGTGCCAGTGGTTTCAAGAATTTTAACAGCATAAGCTGAATCAGATGTCAAATTAAAAGCAAATTGGCAATTTTTAAAAACTTCAATTACTATTTTTAATTTAACTACTTGAGGAGAGCCCAGCGAGAATTGACATAACATGGGCTCTTGTTTCTCTACCATATAGGTCTCACAGTTTATTTTAGAACCATCAGTAAACACATTTGGGGTTCCAAACTATAGGGGCTACTGATGTAATCTTTGGAAAGATCACAGGATGCTCTCTAAAGAAGGATTGAGCATCTTGAAAAACTGGGCAGGCGAGCTAGAGCTCTGACCTCACCCTTTGACAAACCTCTGAGTAAAAGAAGAGTCCTGGACCTCCACTGTTGATTGGATTATAGGGGGGAGGCACTGACAGCACATAGTCTGGGGGGCCTTTTTCAGTCTCTGGCCCTCTTTTTTTCTGCTTCTTCCTAAGGGAGCTTTTCTCTATCCTCTCAATTAGATCTTGTAATTCCTTATCTGTATCATACCAATTGGTGCCTGAGTTCTCCTTTCCTGATTTCACTGACTGCTCTTCTTTCAGCTGTTCCAGAGCTGTCTGTCCGTCCTCAACTGTCTTACAACACTTCTGATCTTCTAGGCAGCTCTCTTTAAATTGGACTGACCCCTCTAT
>NW_022196903.1:41798355-41823910 GCF_008632895.1 Mastomys coucha
GCTTGCTTCTGTGGAGTGGCCCCGACTGTCTGGAGACAGCCCCTTATATACCCGAGCTTGAGCTGCCACATCCTCCTGGATTGGTTCCCTGGAAAACCCTCATTAGCATACACCTGCTCAGGAGGGGCGCATGTGCAGTATACACCCGCTCGGGAGGGGCACATGTGCAGTAGAATAGTCTATTGCCACTGCAGCCACCATCTTGGATACGATCGTCTAAGCGGCCGCTTAAGATCATCCAAGCGGCTGATGATCGTTTCCAAGCGGCTGCCTACAGGTTATTAGCCCTCTTTCAGATGTAGGATTGGTAAAGATCTTTTCCCAATCTGTTGGCTGCCTTTTCAACCTATTGACGGTATCGTTTGCCTTACAGAAGCTTTATAATTTTATGAGGTCCCATTTGTCGATTCTTGATCTTACAGCAAAAGCCAGTGGAATTTTTCCCGTGCCTGTGTGTTTGAGGCTTTTCCCCCACTTTCTCTTATATAAGCTTCAATGTATCTGGTTTTATGTGGGAGTCCTTGATCCACTTGGACTTGAGCTTTGTACAAGGAGATAAGAATGGGTCAATTTGTATTTTTCTACAAGCCGACCATGAGTTGAACCAACACCATTTGTTAAAAATGCTGTCTTTAATCCACTGGATGTTTTTAGCTCCTTTGTCAAAGATCAATTGATCATATGTATATGGGTTCATTTCTGGGTCTTCAACTCTATTTCTCTGATCTTCCTGCCTGTCTCTGTACCAATACCATGCAGTTTTTAATCACTACTGCTCTGTAGTACAGCTTGAGGTCAGGGATGGTGATTTTCCCCAGAAGTTCTTTTATTGTTGAGAATAGTTTTTGCTTTCTTGGGTTTTTTGTTATTCCAAATGAATTTGCAAATTGCTCTTTCTAAGTCTATGAAAAATTGATTTAGAATTTTGATGGGGATTGCATTGAATCTATAGATTGCTTTCGGCGAGATGGCCATTTTTACAATATTAATCCTGCCTATCCATGAGCCTGGGAGATCTTTCCATCTTCTGAGATCTTCGATTTCTTTCTTCAGAGACTTGAAGTTCTTGTCATACGGGTCTTTCAATTGCTTGGTTAGAGTCACACCAAGGTATATAATATTATGTGTGCCTATTGTAAAGGGTGTCATTTCCTTAATTTCTTTCTCAGCCTGTTTATCCTTTGAGTAGAGTAAGGCTACTGATTTTTTTGAGTTAATTTTATATCCAGCCACTTTGCTGAAGTTGTTTATCAGGTCTATGAGTTCTCTGGTGGAATTTTGGGGGTCACTTAAGTATATGATCATATCATCTGCAAACAGTATTTTTTGACTTCTTCCTTTCCAATTTGTATCCCTCTGACCTCCTTTTGTTGTCTAATTGCCCTAGCTAGAACTTCAAGTATTATGTTAAATAGATAGGGAGAGAGTAGGAAGCCTTTTCTACTCACTGATTTTAATAGAATTGCTTCAAGTTTCTTTCCATTCAGTTTGATCTTGGCCACTGGTTTTCTGTATAGTGCTTTTACTACATTTAGGTGTGAGCCTTGAATTCCTGATCTTTCCAAGACTTTTAACATGAAGGGATGCTGAATTTTGTCAAATGCTTTTTCAGCATCTAATGAAATGATCACTTGGGTTTTTTCCATTGAGTTTGTTTATGTACTGGATTATGTTGATGGATTTCCATATATTGAACCATCCCTGATCCCTGGGATGAAGCCTACTTGATTGTGGTGAATGACCATTTTGATGTGTTCTTGGATTTGGTTGGCAAGAATTTTATTGAGTATTTTTGCATCAATGTTTATAAAGGAGATTGGTCTGAAGTTTTCTTTCTTTGTTTGGTCTTTGTGGGGTTTAGATATAAGAGTAATTGTGGCTGCATAGAATGAATCGGGTAGTGTTCCTTGTTTCTCTTTTGTGGAGTAGTTTGAAGAGTATTGGTATCAGGTCTTCTTTGAAGGTCTGATAGAATTCTCCACTAAACCCGTCTGGTCCTGAGCTTTTTTGGTTGGGAGACTTTTAATGACTGTTTCTATTCCTTTAGAGGTTATGGGACTGCTTAGATGGTTTATCTGATCCTGTTTTAACTTTGTATGTGTCTAGAAAATTGTCCATTTCATCCATATTTTCCAGTTTAGTTGAGTATAAACTTTCATAGTAGGATCTGATGATTTTTTGAATTTCCACAGTTTCCATTGTCATGTCTCCCTTTTCATTTCTGATTTTATTAATTTGGATACTGTCTCTGTGCCTTCTGGTTAGTCTGGCTAAGGGTTTATCTATCTTGTAGATTTTCTCAAAGACCCAGTTCCTGGTTTTGTTGATTCTTTGTATAGTTCTTTTTGTTTCTATTTGGTTGATTTCAGCCCTGAGTTTCATTATTTCCTGCCATCTACTCCTCTTGGGTGTATTTGCTTCTTTTTGTTCTAGAGCTTTCAAGTGTGCTGTCAAGCTGTTAGTGTAAGCTCTCTCCAGTTTCTTTTTTGAGACACTTAGAGCTTTGAGTTTTCCTCTTACCACTGCTTTCATTGTGTCCCATAAGTTTTGGTATGATGTGTCTTCATTTTCATTAAATTCTAAAAAGTCTTTAACTTCTTTCTTTATTTCTTCCTTGACCAAGTTATCATTGAGTAGAGCCTTGTTCAGTTTCCATGTGTATGTGTATTTTCCATTGTTTTTGTTGTAATTTAAGACCAGCATTAGTCTGTGGTTATCTGAGAGAGTGCATCAGATTATTTCCATCTTCTTGTATCTGTTGAGGCCTGTTTTTTGACCAATTATATGGTCAATTTTGGCGATGGTACCATGAGGTGCTGAGAAGAAAGTATATTCCTTTGCTTTAGGGTGAAATGTTCCATAAATATCTGTTAGATCTATTTGGTTCATAACTTCTGTTAGTTTCACTCTATTTGTTTAGTTTCTGTTTCCATGATCTGTCCATTGCTGAGAGTGGAGTGTTAAAGTCTTCCACTATTATTGTGTGGGGTGCGATATGTGCTTTGAGTTTTATTAAAGTTTCGTTCATAAATGTGGCTGCCCTTGCATTTTGGGCATAGATATTCAGAATTGAGAGTTCATCTTGATAGATTTTTCCTTTGACCACTATGAAGTGTCCTTCCTTATGCTTTTTGATAACTTTTGGTTGAAAGTTGATTTTATTTGATATTAGAATGGCTACTCCATTTTGTTTCTTGGAACCATTTGCTTGGAAAATTGTATTCCAACCTTTTACTCTAAGGTAGTGTCAGTCTGTCACTGAAGTGGGTTTCCTGTATGCAACAAAATGTTGGGTCCTCTTAGTCTATGTCTTTTTATTGTGGAATTGAGTCCATTGATGTTAAGAGATATTAAGGAAAAGTGATTGTTACTCCATGTTATTTTTGTTTTTAGAGATGGCATTATGTTTGTGTACCTATTTTCTTTTGGGCTTATTGAAAGAGTACTTTCTTGCCTTCTCTAGGGTGTAGTTTCCCTCCTTGTGTTGATGTTTTCCATTTATTATCTTTTGTAGGGCTGGATTTATGGAAAGATGTTGTGTAAATTTGGGTTTGTCTTGGAATATCTTGTTTTCTTCGTCTATGGTAATTGAGAGTTTGCTGGGTGTAGTAGCCTGGGCTGGCATTTATGTTCTCTTAGGGTCTGTATGACATCTGCCCAGGATCTTCTAGCTTTCATAGTCTATGGTGAGAAGTCTGGTGTAATTTTGATGGGTCTGCCTTTATATGTTACTTGACCTTTTCCCCTTACTGATTTTAATATTCTTTCTTTATTTAATGTATTTGGTGTTTTGATTATTATGTGGCAGGAGGAATTTCTTTTCTGGTCCAGTCTATTTGGAGTTCTATAGGCTTCTTGTATGTTCATGGGCATTTCTTTCTTTAGGTTAAGGAAGTTTTCTTCTATAATTTTGGTGAAGATATTTACTGGCCCTTTAGGTAGGGAAGAGAGTGAAGACTCTCTTCTATACCTATTATCCTTAGTTTTGGTCTTCTCATTGTGTCCCGCATTTCCTGGATGTTTTGGGTTAGGAGCTTTTTGCATAATGCATTTTCTTTGACTGTTGTGTCAATGTTTTCTAAGGTATCTTCTCCCCCTGAGATTCTCTCTTCTATCTCTTGTATTATGTTGGTGAATTACAGAATTCCCATTTTATTAAGTATCACCAGTAATCTGGAGATGATTTAATATATACAGAAAAATGTGTATAAATTACATGCAACTATTTTAGCACTTAATTTAAGGAACTTCCATCCTTAGATTTTGATATTCACCAAGGTACTGAAACTAACCAAGGCATAATGTTATCTTTGTTTTGTTTCCAGGAACATGAACACTTAAGTTTCTTTTCATGCTCTCCCCAACTAGTGGCACTAAGCCACTTACAGTCTGGTGTTGCTTTATTGAGAAATCATTGAAGTGGCTCACATAAACTCATTAAAATTTTAATGTGTATATCTATAATGCATTTAACTTTAAATATTCCATGCACTTATCTGGATGTCACTATATCCTACATGCCTACAAAAACAAATAGCTTTAGTGAGGTAGGAAGGTAATTTAATATCTGAGTGGAACAATACTACATGTTTAATTTAAAATTATAGCTTAGTATAGTAGTGCCCACATAAAGTTACCTTCATTAAAGAATTATAATTGGATTTAATTTCATATATATACACAGTTTTTATTAGAGAAGAGAAAGTAAAGTTTGTAGATGAGTATAAACTAATGAAGTAAGCTCAGCTCACCTATTATGCTCTTTAAAAGACATATGCACACCATTAGGACAGATTGTAGAATTAATGTTAAAGCTCAAGGCTTTAGAAACTACTTTAAAACACATCTACGAATTTTTATCTTAATCTGGGCTTAACCTGAGATAGTCAAATGTGCACATTAGAAAGGAGTCTACACAGAAGATCAAGTTGCATGTCAGGTCATAGTCCCATGTTAATTTTGTGATCCATTAGTCCTGATGGAATCTGAGTTAGCTGGCTGGGAGTTTTATTATGCCTTATAAATTGTTCTTCTTGAGACACTGGCCACTCAGCCAGGCAATGGTTGGAAAGGATGGGTCATGCCATCCCAGGAGTTTCATAGTACTGATTGACTAAAAGCACCTGGGTGAGTTCAGAGGGCATGTGATTTCAGGCTCTTCTGCCCCAGAACAAAAAAGTACACCAGGGACTTATGGTTAGAGACTGAAGTTAAGAACATTTATTAAGAGAAGAAAAGGTGCCCCAAAAATCAGATTGGGCTGGTGAACTGAGGAAATAGCCACATGTTATATGGCCCTTATAGGACATTTATAGCCCCTTCTCATTTGTATTTTACAGACTGTCTCTCACACTCTGTGCATGCTCTGTTCTTTAGGTGAAGGAAAGAAAGCCTCCCAGTCTTGCTCTACAAACTGGCATCTTTCATATGTAAATCTTGATGTTTCTGACTTCATGCCCCTGCCACATCTATAGCTACAGGCACAACTTGAAGACAGCTCCCCTGAAGAGTCTCTGCTCTATCAGCAGTTGTTTAAAGATGCATGGCTACTACCCATGAGGGTTTATCATACTTAAGGAGTACGTTATATATATATATATATATATATATATATATATATATATATATAAAATTGTCCTAATCACGGTACACAATAACTTGTCTTCTCTCTTCATCCCACAGGAAATTATTGGAACGCTGCCTCCTTCCCAAACCCATCATCCTACCTGCACTTCTCTACCTTCCAAGGGGAAACAAGTGCTGACATTTCTTTCTACTTCAAGACGTTAATCCCCCGGGGAGTATTTCTGGAAAATCTGGGGAACACAGACTTCATCAAGCTGGAGCTCAAGTGTGAGTATTCACTTCCTATCAACATGTTAGTAGAGAAGAAAGCTCTGCTTTACGAGTGCTGGGAGAGCATACAATAAGGTTCTTTGTTTAATGTTCTTGCTTTCCAAGAAAGTGGTCAAGAGTAGTCAGAGGAGTGTAAATCAGCCTGAAAGGCAAAAGGTAGAGGGATCAATGTGAAGGAAGATGGAGATATCAATGTGACTGAGGCAGCCACAGACCAGCCATTTGATGAAACAAAACACTGCTGTGCAGTTCTCTCAATGAAGTTCTGCATTCTCACATTCCAAAATTATAATTTGGTTAAACAAGGATACAGAAATGAAGAGTCATGCCCACTTGGCCTTGGACCCACCAACCATGTGGAGTTCCACTTTCAGGATTGCTTCTGTGGGAAGAGAGGCCAGGCAGATTCACAGACAAGTATTGCTTTACCAAGGTCCACGTATCATCAGATTAGGATACATTAATAATATGCAGAACTCCAGGTTAAATGATTACTTGTCAGGCTCCTCTATCTGTTGAGATAAGTCAAAAGCGTGCACAAGACTCTAAGCCCAGTCTTCTGCAAGCTCTCAGCCCCCTGCTGAGTATGACAGCTTGAATTTCTCCCTGTATCTGTGCCCTGTAGGTTCTCTACACTACTGTTAGCTTATGCTTCTGTTCCAAGAATAATCCCAAAGCTATCTCCCAGTATATCTAAGGATCTTCTCTTTTTGTACTTATAAATATGCAATGCACCCTTTTTAAAAGATAACCTCAGATAAACATTTTTTTTATGTTGAAATCCCAGATTTCTCTCTCTCTCTTTTTTTTTTTTTTTTTTTTTTTTTTTTTTTTTTTTCATTTTTCAAGTCAGGGTTTCTCTGTATATCCCTGGCTGTCCTGGAACTCACTCTGTAGACCAGGCTGGCCTCGAACTCAGAAATCCACCTGCCTCTGCCTCCCAAGTGCTGGAATTAAAGGCTTGCGCCACCACTGTCTGGCCAGAGTTCTCATTTTAAATGGTAGATTGTAACACAGAAGAAATAGGTGAAGGCTCAAGAGTCTCAGATTCAAATCCAAATTTAGGATTGAATTACTTAGTCATGTTGAATCCCAATTTTGAATTATATAAAATTATGATGTCAATTTTGGGAGACTTCTCTGAAAATGGACTGCAGACATTCGTGGAGAATTTACTTCAGTATCTAGTAAGTACTAGAATTACCTTTGCAAGGTTCCCCATGGTAATGCAGGGTTTTTCAGTATGGTCAGAAATTCTCAGCCCAGTAGTGCTGGAACCCGGGTCTTGAGATACTAGGCACTTGGATGTCACAAAAGTCAACCTGAGATAGTGATTCCAAATCCATTGTCTCACACAAAAAAGGTTAAAGATGTTAGCTCTCATGGGATTATGTACAACAGAAGCAAATTTTACTAAGAACAATGGAATAGCAAGAAATTGGGGGAACATGACAGAAACTCCCAAGAATAGAAGAGGCTCCCAGGAGAGAAAAAGACTATTGAACTCCTTGGCCAGGGGACTTAACAGGGACATGACAGATGCTAGACAATGGCTGAAATAATGTCCATTGGTGTTGTTTAATTTTCTGAGCTATGGTGACAGAGTCAATCATTGAGGGCCCACATATCCTATGCCTGTCCCTCTGGACCAGCCATGGCAATGATCATGTGTTGTTCATGTACTGTTCATCTCTGACTCCAAACTTGTTAGTTATTGACCTTGATTGTCAATAGCTGTTAGTCATTTGGCCAGTATTACTACACTTGGGCTCTGCAGGTACCTCAGGTGTCACTAATTATACTATGCTCTCTTTATCCTCATATTTACATAATCAGTTGTAGCTCTATCATGACAGAGAGTGAATTCTATCCCAGCCACTAAGGTATAGATAGCCTTTCTTGATTGCCTCATGTCAAGCTGGTGGTCTGAGATAGTCTTCTATTGTTAGAACCATCTTTACTTATTGTTGAGTCTGTTACAATCAGCTTCATTAGAAGCAAGACTTTAGGAAAGGATGATAAATATGTCCTTCCAGATCTTTGGGCATGTAAACAATTGGTCTGTTATCACCAGTCCTCTTCTTCTCTTTCTCTATCTACCTTAGATATCTCAGACTCAACTGTAAGCCACCATCTCCCTAGCTTGTTCAGACCTTCATATGCAAACCTTTTCCTTTTCTTTAACCCCAGCCTCTGTTCTCACTACAACAGACATCAGCAACTTACAGTTTTCACCATAGACAAGATCTGATTAAAAAGAAGACTGAAAGTAGTCTGGCCCTAGAATTAAAACTAATTAATTTATTGATTAAAATGCCCTCTCCACTGAATTAGGGTTCATAATTATTAAAATGGGATTTTTCATTTCCTTCAGTTAAAATTAATTTAACCAACTATGTTCTTTCTTCCACATTAGTTAGAGAGCATATTAGAACTATCCCATGGCCTAAAAATGGGCAACTCTATATTTGAAAAGTTCTGTATGCTTCTACAATGCTCCTTGGGTTCCCTGACTATTTAACCTGCCTGTGTTTTGTACAATCATGTCTTGGAAGCAGGGGATAAACCTAGTTCAGAGATTGCATTGGCTTTCAACAAGCATCAAAGGATTTCATTTATTTCTTATTGAGGAAAATCTTCAGAGATGTTTTCAAAGCCTACAGATCTTTGGGTTGTAAGCCTAGATCTTCACCTACTGCTCTAAGGCTCTTTCCTAGAAGGTCTTTCTGCAATAGCAAAAGTGTAAGAAGGTGAATTACAGCCTCCAACCTGTCATATACCTGACCTTTCTGTCATATTGTTTGTATGGGGTGAAGATGTACAGAATCTTCAAGATGCAGGCTTGAAACAGTCTCTTCTAGAGCCTCCTGTACCTTCTAAAATCCACTAAAAGTAAAAATATTTTTTAAAGACCCTTGACCAGCAGAAAGTAGAAAGTATCACTTTGAGCATTTCCATCAGAGTTCAGAGGTACCTTAGTGTATTGTGTGCAGTAGGTGATGACAGGTATGTGTACATGAGACAAACCTTTTCAAAGAAAGTAAGAAGTGGCATTCCTGTGAAGCTGTCAACCCTTAAGAGAAACTGAGGCACAAATTAGTTCATGATGTTTATTTGGAATGATTGCGTTGCAACTTAGGAAAAAGGCTAAACTAAGCTGCCTTGAATATATAACACAAGTTCCCAGAAATTTCATATAACTGTTAAGGCAGAGAGTAAAAGTACAAGGAAAGATATTCTTATTTTTGTGTTATCTGTGACCAAAATGCCTGAGGACATCTGAAAAGGGGAACTATTTATCTCAGCTCAAGATTTCATAGAGTTGGATGTATATAGCCAGGTGACCCCACTGGAGCAGAACATCACAGCAGAAAGAATCTGTGTCACCTGGAAGCTGCTGACTTTAATTGACCTGAAAGAAGAGAAGAGGCATGCAGAAAAAGATCAGGGAAAGATAGAGCCCCAAGGGCAGTCCCAGTGGCCTAGTTCCTTCCATAAATACAATCTCCTCCACTTTTTTACCCACCTCCCAATAGTGCCATCAAATTATGTCCACCAAGAGATTAATGCATTCCTTAGTTCAGAGGTCCCAGGATCTAATTTTTTTATTAATCATTTTATTTGTTTATATTTCAAATGTGACCTTCCTATCTCCCGTCCCAGGCTCCCCTACATGAATCTGCAACCCCATTCCCTTCCTCTTTGCCTCTCAGAGGGTGCTCCCCAACCCTCCCACCTACTCCCACCTCACCCCTCTAGCATCCCCCTTCTCTGGAGCATCAAGCCTCCACAGGACCAAGTGCCTCCCCTCCCACTGATGTCAGATAAGGCAGTCATCTGCTACATTTGTAGCAGGAGCTATAGACTGATCCATGTATACTCTTTGGTTGGGGGTTTAGCTCTGAGGGTCTGGTTAGTTGATACTGTTATTCTTCCTATGGGGTTGCAATCCCCTTCAGTTCCTTCAGCCCTTCTCCTAACAATTCCATTGGGATCTTCAGGCTCGGTCCAATGGTTGGCTGTGAGTATCTGAATCTGTCTTAGTCAGGTGCTTGCAGATCCTCTCAGAGGACAGCCATACCAGGCTCCTGTCTGCATGCACATCTTGGCACCAACAATAGTGTTGGGGTTTGGTGTCTGTCAATGGAATGGATCACATGGTGGGGCAGTTTCTGGATGGCCTTTTCTTCAGCCTCTGCTCCATTTCTGTGCCCGCATTTTCTTTAGACAGGGAAAATTCTGTGTTAAAATTTTTAGAAGACTTGGTGGCCCCAGTCCTCCACTGGGGCCATGTCTATCTATTGGAGGTGGTCTCTTCAGGTTCTACCTCCCTGCTGTTGAATATTTTGGCTAATGTCATCCCCATTAGGTCCTGGGAGTATCTTACATCCCTGGTGTCTGGTACCTTCTAGTGGTCCCCCCACACTGCTACTTACTTCTATTCATTCTCCTGGACCTCTGGACTTCTCTCCTGTCTCTTCTCATACCTGATCCTGACCATTTGTTTCTCTTCCTTCTCCCTTCTCACACACATATCCCTCCCTCCCTCTGTCTCCCATGATTATTTTGTTCCCCCTTCTAAGTGGGTTAGATGCATCCGCACTTTGGCCTTCCTTCTTGTTAAGCTTCATATGATAATGAGTTGTATCATGGTTATTCTGAGCTTTGGGGCTAATAGCCACTTATCAGTGAGTACATAGCATGTATGTCCTTTTGGGCGGGTTACCTCACTCAGGATGATATTTTCTAGCTCCATCCATTTGCCAACAAAGTTCATGAAGTCATCATTTTTAATAGCTGAGTAATATTCCAGTGTGTAAATGTGCCCCATTTTCTGTGTCCTTTCTTCCACTGAGAGACATCTGAGTTGTTTCCAGCTTCCGGCAGCATTTTGTTGCATATAGGAAACGCACATCAGTGACAAAGACAGACACTACTACCTCAGACTAAAAGGCTAGAAAAAAATTCCAAGTAAATGGTCCCAAGAAACAAGTTGTAGTAGCCATTCTAATATCCAATAAAATAAAATTTCAACCAAAAGTTATCAAAGGAAATGAGGAAGGATACTTCATACTCATCAAAGGAAAAATACACCAAGATGAACTCTCAATTCTGGACATCTATGCCCCAAATGTAAGAGTATCCACATTTGTAAAAGAAATGTTATTAAAGCTCAAGGCACATATTGAACCTCACAAAATAATAGTAGGAAACTTCAACACCCCACCCTCCCCAATGGACAGATCATGAAAACAGAAATTAACAGAGACACAGTAAAACTAACAGAAGGTATGAACCAAACAGATTTAACAGATATCTATAGAACATTCCACCCTAAAACAAAAGAATATACCTTCTTCTCAGCACCTCATGATACCTGCTCCAAAATTGATCATACAATCAAACAAAAAAAAAAAAAAAAAAAAAAACAAGTCTCAACAGATACAAAAAGATTGAAATAATCCCACACATTTTATCAGATCACCAGGAACTAAGGCTGATCTTCAATAACAACAAGAACAACAGAGAGACACATACTTACAGAAAATGAACAACTCTCTACTCAGTAACTTGGTCAGGGAAGAAATAAAGAAAGAAATTAAAGACTTTCTAGAATTTATCAAAAAATGAAGGTGCAGTATACTCAAACTTATGGGACCCAATGAAAGCAGTGCTAAGAAGAAAATTCATAACACTGAGTGTCTTCATAAAGAAACTAGGGAGATCCTAAACTAGCAGCTTAACAGCACATCTGAAACAAATGTACTGAACAAAAGGAAGCAAACATAAGCAAGAGAAGTAGATGACAGGAAATAAACAAACTCAGAGCTGAAACCAAACAATTAGAAACAGAGAGAACTATAAAAGAATCAACAAAACTAAGAACTGGTTAAGAAAATCAACAAGATAGATAAACCCTTAGCCAAACTAACTAAAGGACACAGAGACAGTATCCAAATTAACAAAATAAGAAATTAAAAGGGAGACGTAACAACAAAAACTGAGGAAATTCAAAAAAATCATCAGATCCTACTACAAAAGCCTATACTCAACAAAACTGGAAAATCTAGATGAAATGGCTGATTTTCTAGACAGATACCTGGTACCAAAGTTAAATCAGGACCAGATATACTATCTAAACAGTCCCATGACCCCTAAGGAAATAGATGCAGTTATTAAAAGTCTCCCAACCCCTTTCTCCCCAAAAAATAAAAGCCCAGCGCCCCATGGTTTTAGTGCAGAATTCTATCAGACCTTCAAAGAAGATCTAATACTAATACTCCTCAAACTATTGCACAAATTAGAAACAGAAAGAATACTACATAATTCACTCTGTGAAGCCACAATTACACTGATACCTAAGCCACACAAAGACCCAACAAAGAAAGAGAACTTCAGACCAATTTAGCTTATGAATATCAATGCAAAAATACTCACAAACTGAATCCAAGAACACATCAAAATGATCATCAAGTAGGCTTCATCCTAGGGATGCAGGGATGGTTCAATATATGGAAATCCACCAACATAATCTACTATATAAACAAACTCAAAGCAAAAGTCACATGATCATCTCATTAGATGCTGAAGAAACCTTTGACAAAATATAACACCCCTTCATATTAAAAACCTTGGAAAGATCAGGAACTCAGGGCACATACCTAAACATAATAAAAGCAACATACAGCAAACTAATTGTTTTTAAAGCCATAACAGGCATACACAGGTGTACCCCTACTTAATCCAGTCAAACTAATAATGAAGATTAACCACCAAATGGTATCAGGTCAGCTGTTTGCCAAGAATATGAATTAAAATGGACAAGGTAGAAAGACATCTCCCAAGGAAAGAATTGAGTATTTTAAACAATATATTTAAATCTCTTGGAGTAGGCAGTTACAGGGTTGACAATTCTGGTGACTAGCTGCAAAAAAAACAATAGCCCTCAGCAGAAAAGCATTAGGACATAGTGACTTTGGGCTTAGTAGAGTGTGAGTATGTGCTAGGAAAAGGGCGTGCATCTGCATAGGATTAAAAGATTCCTGCAGTAGATGTGACTGAAGCTGTCTGTCATTCTCTTAGCCTAGTACTCTACATTGTGCTTCCATCTGTTTTTTTTTTTTTTTCATCAAATCTTACTCACAACACGGAGGGGAAACCTGGCATGGTTGACACTTGCTAGTACCTCCATGATTTACAATTATTCACTTCAACTTTTCTTGGTTGGATTTCTGGGCGGCAGGTAAAGAATCCTTCAGAAGAGCTTTCTGGTAGCTGACTACCCGGAAGCTCAGAAAAGGTGTTTTTCTGCAGGCAAACTTTGCTTACACTCGTTCTCCTCTTCCCCATTTCATTCGTTTAGGATTTCTGATGGGAATTTAAATGTCGTTTCTCTTCGTGTGTCTCAGAGGGATTCCGTCACAGTGTATGCCTACATGTTGCTTTCCAGAATAGCAGTCCCGTTAATTAACTACATTGTGCCCTTCTGTCAAGAGTAGAGGATTCTTGACTCGGAGAACAGTGAGCTTGTGTACCACAAGTTAATGAGATGTCATCAGCATCCTTTGCACAAGCAGAAAAACACAAGATAAAATCAGAGCAGTCTTACTCATTAGCATACGTTAAGGTAAAAATTTAACTTTCCTTCTCACTTACTATTTCATGTTTATTCATTCATTCAGTGAGTTTTTCCTAGATGTTTACTAGGCTTCTGGTACTGTGATCAGGGCTGAGGGAACATGCTCAAAATATACTTTCTTCTCTTAACAGATGTGGCCATTTGGAAAGCAAGCAAGTACATGGGTGGCTGTACATTAACAGGCCAGCTCAGCCTTCTTAGGTCATTTTGTCTGAGGCCTTACGCCAGATTCTTTATACAAATCACCCCCCATCCTAGCAACTCTCTGAAGTAGACATATCACTTACACATGCACTTTATAAAAAAGGAAACTGAGGCGTAAGGCAAGGGTGGTCACATAGCTAGGAAGGACAAAGCTAAGGCTTGGCCTCAACTTTTTGCCCCTGAGTTATCCCTGTGGCCATGGTAGTGCTTCACCGCTCTCAACAGACGCGACTGCCTGCGAGTGCTCATGGAGAATATTAAAGCTGACTGGAGTGACAGGTTCTTCCCAGGGAATGTAATGCTTTAATTAAATTTTGATGGATGAGCAGGAGTCGATAAGGTAAAGATGAGGGGAAAGCAGGAATCTGGAAAGGAAGGACGGTTCAGGATAACACCAAAGGAAAGAAAAATATTGAGCCATGAGACTCAGAAGGGAGTGGGGCTGGGCGGGGGATGGGGTCAGGGTAGTGTGTTAGGGAGTGGGGAAGCATAAGAGCTAGAAGGTAGGCAAGTTTAGTGCCCAGTGCTCTCTATTCTGGGCCACAGTTTGGCTTGACTTGAAAATAAAAGTTACAGTAAGCGGGGCTGTAACATAAGCAGATTGGTATTCATCAGAACAATTGGTAGAACAAGATAGATTGGTCTGTGTTTTACAATGAAATGCCTGAGGAAGGCTGAGCTTTTGAGTACATTACTAGCTCATATTTTGATAAACAAAGTCCAATTGGCATGGTTCATATTCTTGCAAGGGCCCCTCATGGCTGGGTAGCTCATGCTAGATGCAATAGTGGCTACCCTTGAGAGAATAAATGTTATGTATTCCAACAGTAAGTCAGAGAGAGGCTCTGGGTCAGGCTCAGCCTCCTACTCCATCTTTGAAAACTCAATCCAGAGGCCAAATATTCCCTTCTACTGGCATGCTCTCAATGACCTAAGGACCACCCATTGAAGTAATAAAGTGAAAAACAAAGTTCTGGGAGTGTAGAAATAAAGTTTCACAGTAGAATAAGAGAGCCATATTCCAGCTCCTATTAGCAGCAGCTTCAAACACTGAGAAGTTGCATTCCAGGGATACCCAAGGACAAAGTTCTGGTGGTCAGAATGTTGAGACAGAATGATCAGGCCATTCTGACTAAGCTAAGGAAGGATAAAACAAAAATAACTGGTGGTCGCAATGATGTTAAGGTCCAAGAAAATGAGATTAGCAGTACTCGGAAGAGCCCCCCAACACCTCCTGTGGTGAATTTCGAAAAAGACCACAAACTGTCACCTTGACCTTGGTGATGACAATCCCCCTACCACCTAGTTACTCAGCCCCTTCCCAGAGACTTTTCAAGGCCAGGTGCAGAGCTGGATAGGGATGTTGGCTGACTAAGCCAAGAACAGCCACCTGAGCAAGCCAACCAATGCCTGATGATCCTTTGTCCTGTGTTCCACCAACCAGAGTAAGCCAGCTAGCCTTGTTGCAGGAATCTGTCCTCTATAAAGTATAAAAGATGTGTGTTTTCTGTGTACAAGGTTGTCCCTTATGTTATTGCTACGATCTATTGTCAATCTGTGTTCTCTGGGTTGAGCCAAGTTTACAACACCATCAGACCCTATTCTTTAAGGTCTCATTCCATCTCCCACAACAACTTGGAATTAAGCCTCTAGTACCTATGCTTTCAGAGAGTAAAACCATACTATAGCATTAGACAAGACGTGATGGCTTGTATTAAGATCACAGAAGAATGATGGAGCATGATGTAGAGAAAAAAGAATTTTACATACTTGGTATAGATGAAAGAACCTACAAACAGATATATAGAGAAAGGAGACAAGATGTACAAGAATAAAAAGCCATCTAAGTTCAGGGATGGAAAATAGCTGGAATAAGGCTGAGACAAAGACAACCATGCTCCAGTTTTGAGATGAATAAAAATTTAATGGATTACATTACTGTTAAGAAGCCACTAAGCCAATATCAGGAAGTGACTATTAGGCTTAACATGGACACATTAGTATCAACAAGTAACGAAATGCTGGGGAAATGACTCAGCATGGATCACTTGCCTAGCATGTGCAAGACCAGAGGTTAGATCCCCAGGATTGCAAAAAACAAATTTATTAAGCCGTCAGTGAAGTGAGTGGAAATGGTCTTGGAGCACAAAGGAAAATTATTTTGTTTGTTATCCTTTTGTTTGAAGATGGAAGAGATATAAGTACATGTACAAACTACAGAGAAAGTCTTGCCACAAAGGAGAGATCAGAGACCCAAGGGGAAAGACAGAAAGAATGAAGTCCTTTGAGGAGATCAGCATGGGTGACAACTATGAGGATCCTGGTACCAGAAAGCAAAGGGGAGAATGATCAAATGAAGAGAGAGAACATAAGCCACCAGCCAGGCATTGTCCAAGCAAACCAGACCTTCCATTGTTGTTGCTTTTGAGTTAGCCAGAAAATGGTACTTGAAGAAAAGATTACTAGAGTATATTCTAGATTGTAGAAACCCCAGATTGTTAGAACTGTTCCATCACTATCAACCACGGACATGCACTAACTTTTATAGCATTTTCCTTAAGGAAATAGCCTGACTCCTCTAAGCTGCTTTTCCCCTTTTCTGACTATGGTAATAACCATAACTATGTTCCCAGTATCACATCATCACTTAACTCAGCACCTATTGGGTGCTGATACTGGAGAAGATACAAAGACCCCAGGGTGAAGAAAGACGACAGACGCCTTCTCTAGTGGAGACAAACTTACTCATGGCAACATGGATACTAAGTTTTTTGGAAGCTTTCTGAATAACAGACCTATTCTAAAGTTTTATGATACAATTCTTTGATATTTCATTTTAAAAATTATTTGTAATCTACAGATAAGGAAAGAGAAGTATACAGTTTAGTCAAATGATTTCAGATATGATACTTTGGATTATTTAAATACAGTAAGTTAATGAGAACAATGGGCATGAGTTATTGAAGCATTCTAAACAAAAGGATATTGCAACACTGAGTGAGTATTCTGGGGCCATAGAAAGGGCACAGGGGAAGGAAGAGTAGTCCAACCACTTCCTGGCCAAAGATATGGACCCGGGAAATATCCTGGGCAATGCTGAGCACTGTGCATTATGATCCGGTTAAGATGAACTAACTACAGTGAGCTGAGGGACGTGTTAGTTAAAAACAAAAGGGGCTTTAAGGCAAAAGAAGATATTTTTAAAAATTTCAGAGGAAATTTATGAAAGAGACAAGATTTTTGAATGGAATGATTATTGAACAGGAAACATCATATGAGCAGCAATCAGAAGCTATGGTAAAACTTTAAGCTTCCATGTTGGACAAGTTTGAGCTTTTTCAGATACCAGGATGAGTCAGAGTCTGCCTTTAGCAGACAGATTTACTCAAAAAAAGTGTGGAGGCAGCAGTCTAATGGCCTCCTAATCTCAGGAAGGAGTATTAAAGAAAACTGCTCATTTCCAGCATGCAGCCTTCTGCCGCACACATGCTCTAGAAAGTCACAGAAGAAATTACTTTGCAATATGTGGAATGTGATGAATCAGAAACAGTAAATTAATGGCAATTTATCTACCACTACTTCAGAATTGGAGCAATTTTTGATGTTCAAAAGAGCTTCATGCATGCAGAAGCGAGGAATGTGGAATTCCACTTAACTGGGCTATAGGCGATGGGACATTATTTGGTATGCTTCTTAAAATACTATAAGGTTTTTGTTTTGTTTTGTTTTTTAATAAAAGCCAGGTGTTTGCACCTGGATTCCTTCTTTTAACTATTGGAGCCAACCCAGGATATGGGCATGAATTTAGGATCAATGTGTACATTTCTATTCCTTTACAAGTCTAGCTGTGGCTTCAGTTTGTATTCAAGATTGAAAATCTAAAGAAGAGTTCTGCACTGGTCATTGCTATGTATAAGAAAAGAATTACCCATTTAAAGGTTTAAATATTTACTCACAAACTTGAAGATGTTTTATAATTCTCTAGTTCTTGTTCTAAGTTTTTTAGTTTAGATTATGGATAAAAATTTAGACTAAACTAAAGATGAGATATGTTTTATTAAAGCTACTTGTACATCGATATTGGGAGATGTAGATATGAATAATCAGTAGATGTAGATGGATTGTATTTATCTAGACTTCTTCACTATTATTAGCTGATAAGGAAGTTCTTTGCATGTATGTTATAGACATGCTGGGATGACAAAGATAAATTTCAAAACAAATTGTCCCCTAGATATGAAATTTTTACTGTTACCTTAAGGTCCACCCATGCCTGCTAGTCTGGAGTTTTCCAGATAAGGCTGGGGATTCATTCTAAGTTGGTCAGACAGAATTCCATCTCTGCAGAGTCTGTGGTCTTGACTTTCTTCCCCATACTTAAGTGGTAACTTCAGAAGACAGCCCAGCTCTTTGCCAGCTTCACATAGCTACGCACTTGCTAACCAGCACCCTCTCTCCTCCATCATGAGATAGTGAACTGTTCTGCTTGTTTCCATTCAGCAACAATTCTTCCTTTGAAAATAAGTCACCTTCTTGGTAACAATTTCTTTGCCTCTGGCTCAGATCCTGGACTCTTTGAGTATCCACGGGCAAGTTTTCCTGTCACACCCAAAGTGATAGCTTGTCCTTCTTTGAGGGCCTAATTTCTGTTCTAGAAGATGAGGTCCAGGAAACAGACTCTCTGAAACCTTACTGCATGATGTCTTAAAATATCCCTAGTAAGTCTGTGGTTACTTACTTGGCAAAATTAAAAGCATTTTAGAACAGTAAATGTATAAATGTGAAGAAATAGAATTTCCCCAGCTATTTTATTATACATATATTACCATATATATATAATTATATGTATGTGTGTTTTTATCTATGTAGTATTCAAGAGTAATCCAAAATAATCAGCAGAGTCAAAGCCAAGAGAGGAACCACGTCCAAGTATTCAATAATATTCTTTATCTTTATCCAAGAAATGAATACATATGGAGACATATACCCAGCTCAACATGACACTTATATGTTTTATTGAACTAAATAGAACTCGGATGTGTCATTTTCTACCTCCAACCTTCAGTGGACTCATGATTAAGTGAGACCTTTGCTGTTCATGCAGTGACTCCC
Organism: Mastomys coucha; assembly: GCF_008632895.1. Lineage (NCBI taxonomy): Eukaryota > Metazoa > Chordata > Mammalia > Rodentia > Muridae > Mastomys > Mastomys coucha. Next base: position 41,817,167 of record NW_022196903.1, read on the forward strand.
AGGTCTCCTGCAGATGTGCAGAGAAGGGATTTTCCAAAATTAATGATGTATTTATAGAAATCCCAATGGCTGCCATTGATGCCTAGTTATAAATGATATTAGCAGCATCCCAGCCCACCCTCACAACAGAACAGTTCACGAAGGACTTGAGCTTAGCACATCAAAGCAAAAGTCCATAGTCTCCACACAAAGCCTTCTCCTATGCACATCTCTCATTAACATCATCCATGTTTGTTTCATTACCCAAATTTGAAAAGCAAAGTCATCAATAAGTTTTCCTAACCTCCCCAAACTTTACACTCTTCTTTGTCTTTCATGATAGCTTTGTACCTTGACATCCCTAGACTCTTGACTCAAGATGTCTCCTGATGTGTCTCCCTCCATCTTGTTGCTTCCTATTGACATCCCAATGCAGTCCAGTTTCTACAAATCTGACCATCATACTCCTGTTCTTAGAAGTCATAATGGTTTCTCATGCCTTGTGAGATCTTGTTCAAACCAGCAAGCTTGATGACCAAAGCTTATCATTATCATTATCATTATTATTATTATTATTATTATTATTATTATTATTATTAGACATTTTCTTTATTTACATTTTAAATATACCCCCTTTCCTAGTTTCCTCCCTCCTGGAAAGCCCCTACCCCATCCTCCCTCTCCCTTCTTCTGTGCTTCTATGAGAGTGTTCCTCTACTCTCTCCACCCTCAATTCCCCTACACTGGGGCATCTATAGGACCAAGGACTTCTCCTCCCATTTATGCTTGACAAGGCCATCATCTGCTACATATGCAGCTGGAGCCATGTGTACTCCTTGGTTGATGGCTTAGTCCCTTGGAGTTCTGGGGGGGTCTGGTTGGTTGATATTGTTGTTCTTCCTATGGGGGTGCAAACCCCTTCAACTCCTTCAGTCCTTTCTCTAACTCCTCTATTGGGGACCCACACTCAGTACAACGGTTGACTGTAAGCATCCACCTCTGTATTTGTAAGGCTCTGACAGGACCTCTCGGGAGACAGCTATATCAGACTCCTGGATGACCAAAGCTTTAACTTCAACCTTAGCCTTCTTTGCACAACACGTATGCTCCTTACCCATCTGCACTGGATAATTTCACTCACCTGATTTTGCCCACCTCCCACTACTGACATTCCTTGGTACCTTCCTGAGACTTATTGTGGGTTTGCCTATTCTAGAATTCTCTCTTCTTCCCTGATTGGGCAATACTCCCTAAGCATATAAAAAATTCCATTTTCATTGCATTGTTACTTCACAGACAAAATAGAAATAAATAAGAGAGTCATTTTCAAAATAATGTAAAATTCTGTAAGACACTTTGGTGCATTGTCATTGTCTGAAAGATGGCAACCACCTTTGTTAGTGTCTTCCTATAATGTCTGTCTAGATAGAATATAAATTGTCTGTCATTACTGTAAAGAAATAGGATGCTTTCTTCTACCTCACCAGCTCTGATTTTAATGTTTTCTCTATTATTTACTACATATGGTAGCTCATAAGAGCTTTCCCTTTGAAACAAGATGGCACATTAGAGTACACACACACACACACACACACACAGGCACGCACACACCAAAAACATAACTAGCATCACCTTGCCTATGACCGACCAGTTAGAAGACCAAGGGCTAACTAAGGGATAAACCAAGCATGAATTCCCACAATCTGAGGCAGAGATAGGAAAAACATTGAAACAACACGTCATTATTGCTCAGTGAAAAGTGTGTGAATTAGTGAGAAAAGTGGGACTGTATGTGCCAATTTTAAACTGTAATCAGGTCAGACACCTTCCATCTGCCATTCTAAGAGTCACTAGTGTCTCCGCAAGCTCAATATTTTCATAAAAATAAGACTTTCAAGGGCTAGTGCTATAGTCAGCCAGTGAGTATTAGTAATGCTGGGGCGCTGATGCAGCCAAGGATGACGCTTGGGACCAATTAATTCAAAGCTGGTTTTAAAATAAAACAGAAGAAGATACGATAAATCAGGAGCCGAGCTTCATTTAAATACTGTGAGTGACTGGCATGGATTACTTAAAACAACTCGAAACCAAGAAATATCTCAAAAGGCCTACGAGATCTAAGGATAAGTACAACAGTGAGAAGCTTTTCACAAGCCATGAGAAAACATTGTGTCATTAAAATCATGGAAGGAAACATTAGCCCATTGAGGTCAACCAGAAAGATTACAAATGGCAGAGTTGGAGAATTTATCTCTTTTAAAGATACTTACTAACGTTGAAAGATAGCTTTTAATAACAGTCCCAAAAGGAAAGAAAAAATAAAAGTCTTACCTGGAATCTCGGATGAAAGCAGGAGCCTCTCACAGGCTACCAAGAATGAAGCTACAGCAAAGGTTCTCTACTTTGGAGGACACAGTCTTACACAATTACCCAGGAAGGCCTTGAACTTCCAAGTCTCTTTGCCTCAGCCTCCAAAGTGGCTGGGAAGATAAGACCATGCTCCCAGTTTTAGCTTTCTTTATAATATCATGTTAGACCAAGGTCATGACTGAAACATATTCCTGATATTTCAAAAAAGGACATCCATATCTATCTCATTCATATTCATTTTATCATTTTTGTCTTCATTGTCTAGGTACTTTCTCATTTATGGAAATGAATTCTAGAAGTTGGGTGTTCAGAACACAGGATTTTTTTTACACACACAGCACTGTGTACAGCACTCAAATTCCATAATCAATCATGAAAAAATCAGCCTCTAAACTGCAGGGGCCAAATGGAGGCAGGTCCTAGAGTCTGAAGGCCACGAGTCCTAGAATGGCAATGCTGATGAGCAAACCAATCGCTTCACGTGTTTCTGAATCTTAAACTTGTCAACGTGGGAAGTTTTCATTTGCCTTCATGATATTCAGAACACAGCCCTGTAAGTACCAGGAAAGTTCAGACGAGTTCAGGATCATGTCTCTGTCTCAAGGGCTGTCACTTGGCTCTCAGCCATGCCCCTTTGTTCATCTGATGTCTAACAAATCCCACCCATCCATTTAAATATAATATTACAACCTCAATTTTTAAAGAAACATCGTATTTTCTCATTCTAAGCTGGATATTAGAAATAAAGTATCATATCAATTTCATGCTATCAAAATTCTGGTTGTTTGGGGAGGATAATATAATATTGTAGGGAGGTATCATCTTTAAAAATGGAAAAATTTTGATAAAGCAAAAGAGCTAGAAATAAGAAATATTCTTATTGTGGAACTAGGTAAGTTGCTGTAACAAACCTCTAGGTTTCACTTGCTTGATAGAAGTCTATATGACTGCCACTCCCTGGCCTGTGAAAAGATTCTACAGGGTAGATCAGAAAATTCAACCTCCTTCTGTCATGTGGTCCCATTGTGTTCCTGCCTAAAAACATGCAAATTCAGTTGGCAGGTTAAAAAAACAAAAACAAAAGCAAAAACAACAACAAAAAAAAATGTCCATGAGATGCATTCTCTTTTGTTTTTTGGTTTTTGGTGTTTTGTTTGTTTGTTTTTACATTCTCTTTTCTTAACACATTCTTTTGCTCTTGGTCCATTGCTGGAAACTTGTCACATGACTCTACTTAAATAATTGGAGGCCGAGATGCAGCTCCTGCCTGCATGGCAGCTATACAGGGTAACTGAGATACACAATTCAGGAAGGATGAGCAGTTAACAGGTACAGGGCATCCAGAAGGTGAGCCTGAGCCTCACCTGAAGAAATCCAAGTAGGCTTCCAGATGATGTAGCCTTTGCCTCACACTGAGGGACAGCAGGCATATAAACACAAACGCAGGCATTCTTCCAGGAGAGGATAAGTAACAGAAACTGAGGAGATTAGTCATAAGCAACCAGAAATCACAGAGCTGAAGCCCTAAGAACAGTTAGAAGATGCTTTACTTTAGAAAAAAAAATGACCCTCCACACATCTGTGTTAAGTTTCACAAGGGGAGCTAACTAGACCCAGGGCCTCCTAGGAAATTACTCATTTTTCTTGTCTTTGTGGATAGTATTAAGATGATCAAATTTGGTTTTCTGCATCTTTGAATTTGATTTCTCTGATGAGAACTAATGCGAATTCCAAATGACTTCTCATGAAGAGTGTGGATATTTAGTATTCTATGAAGTCTTTCTGGGTGAGTGCAACCAGAGCCCATGAATAATAGAAGTGGTGCATATCTGTCAAGTGTAATTATAACAGTGAATTATGCTCATCCCACGTTCTGCTTCCTGTATACATTAGTTTAACACTAGAACACGCTGGCTAAAGACCTGTGAGGATTTTACTCTGAAAATAGCATGCCCTTAGTTTTAGCTCTTTTATTTGAGGCAGAGTTTCCTATAGCCCAAAAACTTGGGATCTTCTGCCTCCTTTTCCTCCTCCTCACACATGTTGGATTACAGCATAAGCTATGGGGCCTGGTTTACTTGAGATCCCAGGTTTTATGACTGACAGACAAGCATACTTCCAACTGAGCTACCACACATCCCTAGTACATTCTTAGCCAGTTTTAATAGAAAACGCATTACTTTTTATTTCAAACATATTTCATAGTAGAATTTAACCATTTTTTTTAATTTTCTTAATTTTCTAACACTTAGAAGTATAGAGAAATGGCTTCATTTAAAATTCCTCTAGGGTCTAGATTTAAATGAAATCTTGTTCTCTGCATTTTGATTAACTAATTGCCCTGATTAAATGCTTGTTAAAATGATAAAATTAAGTTGCTTAAAATGCCACCAATCTTTGCAAAGGGATATGAAAATTATTAGATTGTAACTTTAAAAATATACAAGTATTGTTTCCATGTTGTCAAGTGATTTAAAAATCCAAAGAAACAAGGGAGACTTTTATATAATTCTTTATTCTAATATATTTGAATTACCATTTGGTGCCTACATTTCTAAATATTTTCTATTCATTTATAGCATTTTCTATGCAAAAGTGAGAATATGTGAGGAATATCTTTTTATAACCCAATTTTCATGTAAGGATATGCTAAAAGCACATCCTGTTATTCACTGGCCTCCTAAATGGAAATAAATGTATTATTACATCAACAAATAGAAGTGTAGGTTTAAAATGATTGTTGAAAATGAACAGCACCTCAACTAGTAAGTATTCCCTTTACTAGCAAATCCATGTTGCTGGACTTAACTCTCTTTTTAACTTATTTTTAAATGCCACACTGAGTACTGCATTTACATCACTTGTATCCCACATTCTTCCCTGTTCAAGTGCACCTGTGTCCTCCATCTCTTACTCAAATTTGAAACTTACACAATTATTATTCCATCACATACACATATAACTCCTTTGTCCATCAATGTCACTTACATTCACATGTGTTTCGGGGTTCCCACTTAGGATTTCATAATCTCTACAGGAGCTCATCTCTAGAGAAAACCAGCCTTCCTTCTCTCTGCTAATAATCTAGGCATGAAGCCTTATGAAATTTCCCCATCCATATCCATGTGTCATTTGGTGTGCTGTGATTATGTAAATCTTGTTTAGGCAACTGTAGTGTTGAGATTTAGTGAGTATGGCTTCCCTGTCATGTTCTTAGAAGCCATTATCTCACAACAGACATTCTGGTTTTCTGCCCCCCCTTCCCAAGATGTTTCCCTTGTCTCAGCTGTAAGGACTGTAGATTTGTCAGTTGGGGATGAGGACCCCATTCTCACTTTCCATACTTTGACCAGTTGGGGATCACTGGAATAATTTCCATCTGCTTCGAAAAGATGGTCCTTTAATAAAATCTGAGAACTACCTTACCTGTGAAGTTAAGGATAAGTATTTAGATACAGTTAGAAATTATACTGGCTTAGGAAAATGGCAGTAATATGTTTTCCTCTAGGCTCTATGACTTTTTCAGTCATGGGTTATTGCTAACTTTATAGTACCAGGCGTGAATCCCCTCTTATTGAGGATTGGTCCTTAATTAGGCTGCTATTGATTACCCCCAAGATAAAAGTGCTACTATTGCCGCACTGGAGATTATCTTGTTGGGTTGCTCATTGTTGTGTTCCATAGGTTCTAAAGCCAGATCGGAGTATTGAAATTGTACTATTGATTGCTTTTTTTCCCTTGGCAGCTTGCATAGCACCTTTTGGTAATATCAGAGCAAGTCTTCATGGAGACTTCCAGGTCAGCTCCCGCTCAATTCTTCCAAGCCATCTGTCCAACCTGTGTAGAATCAACCGTCATAGAGTCTGACCTTCAAGTTCCTGAAGGCAAACAAATGCATTGACAATAACCTATATTGTTTGGGGAATCTCTTGTACTCTCCAAACCAATAACTTAAAGGGAGGTTTCCCATGCCTAGCTGACACTGGAGCATTCTTTGGTAATCAATGTTAGAGAAAGCAACATCATCGTAAATGAAGAAAAACTTAAGGTAGCCCTGTAAAAATCAGGAATGGGACAAGGATGTATATTCTCCTCACTCCTTTTCAATATGGTGCTTGAAGCCCCAGCTAGAGCTGTAAGGCAGAGGAAAATTACAGGGATACAAATAGAAAAAGGTGAAGTCAAGTTATCCCTATTTGCAAATTGTTTAATATTATACATAAGAGATTTCAAAATGTCTACCAGAAAACTTCTAGAAATGATTGACACTTTCAGCCAGTGAAGTGTCAGGCCACAAAAATCAACTTCTCATTAGTCTTTCTGCATACCAATACCAAGCATGCTGAGGAGATTATGGAAACACTTGAAATCACAGTAGCCTAAAAAAAAAAAAAA
>NW_022196903.1:41823941-41856441 GCF_008632895.1 Mastomys coucha
AAAAAAAAAAAAAAGTCTAGAAATAAACCTAACCAAAGATGTGAAAGACACCTATAGTAAAAAATTTTAATCTCTAAAGAAAGACATTGAGAAAGACATTAAAAAATTGAAGTGATTCTTCCTAGATTGCTCATGGAAGCACAAAAGACCCCAAATAGCCAAAACAATTCTGAGCAAAAAGAACATGCTGGAGGTACATCCTGTACCAGTCTTAAAGCTAAATACAAAGCTACAGTAATAAAAACTAAAATGATACTAGCACAAAACAGACATGTAGATCAATGGAAAAAATAGAAGATACGAATATGAGTATGTCAAATTACAACTATCTGATATTTGAAACAGAAGTCAAAACTACACAAGTGGAGGAAAGATGGCATCTTCAAGAAATGGTACTGGGAAAGCTGGCTTCCCACATGTAGAAGAGTAAAATTAGACTCATATCAATCATTCTGCATACACATCAACTCATATCAATCATTCTGCATACACATCAACTCAGAATAGATCGAAGACTTCCACATGAAACCTGAGAACTTCTAGAAGATAATATGACCTTAAATCTTAAAAGAATTTTACAAACTTTGATATCCTTCTTTTTGTTCCTAATTCTCCATCACACTATACAATGTTATACTATGAATCTTGGTATGTACCACACTACCACTGTGTGTGTTCACAGGCATATGGAGGCAATAAGACTGCAATGAATGTCTTCCTTCATCCGTTTTCCACCTTAGAGTTTAGAAGAAAGGGCTGTCTTGTTCTATGTCACAGCAACAAGCATCAGGGAAGGAGGAATGGCAGCCTAGGAGGCTGAACCTGGAAGGGGCGATGGAAGACTACCCAGCAGGATGGTGCTGCTAATGGATGGGCCTTTCCCAAAGCTTCCCCCAATAGTATACTTGGTGCAAGTACGTGGAGCCATCCTGAGGCAGAAGTTGGTAACCAGCATAAACCCTAAATCTCTCCGTCAAAGCAACTATTCTAGGAAAAAATCATGTCCCCCTAGTTCACTAAATCATAAAAAAAAAAACAACTATAAATATGGCTGTTTGAGCATTGAACAAGCAGGTCCTAAAAGACGACTTCTCTGTTTTATATGTGCAGACTTTAGGGAGACAAAATATTTATTTATGCAATATATACAGGAAAGCTGTGTTCAGCAGTCACAGTCAGAAGCAAAGAGTGTTTTGTGATTTCTCATTATCATTATTTAACAGTTTCCATTTCCAGAGGAGCACTTTGTTCAAGCAGTGTTTGGTTGATACAGCCATTGGGAATTTGTGAAGTGCTTTCTGTCATTTCTCAGATGTGGAAATATATGACCTCAAGGATCTCACTCTTCAAACAGCTTTCAGGGAATGCTTATCCTAGGAAACTTCCACACTGAGCTTCAAAGACCTACAATTTTTAACATATGACCCCTAGGTTCCTCTAATACCCAATACTGATTTAAGATTAAAAACAAATTAAAATAATCATAACTAGTAAAAAACTAACAAAATAATTCAGCTCAGTTATGTCTCACTTGTAGCAGTTCACAAGCAGAAGGAACTTTTCCCATCTATTAGCATTTATTAATTTTACAAAGTATTCATTGTGATATTTTATACATATATTATACTTTTATAATCTTGCATCCCTATTATCATTTTCTATTCCTACAACATTGCTTCCCTTCTTTCACCTCCAAGCCCACCTTCTACCTTCATGCATTCTTCTCTATTGTCCTGTTTTCCTTTAACGAGTATTACAATACATACCATAATAAAGGCAGAACTTCCATTTAGCATTGCTTCCATTAGCATAGATGGAGAGATGATGAAGATAGACAGATAGATAGGCAGATAGACAGACAGACAGACAGACAGACAGACAGACAGACAGACAGACAGACAGACAGACAGGGATTTACATTTTTAGGGCCGACCACTTAGGAATGGAGAACCAATTGGCGGCTCATCCATGGGAAAGACTGATTCCCCCTCTCTTGGTAGTCATTAATTGCCTGTAACTCTTCATCAAGAGGTACAGCTATGTGAGATTCCCCTCATCCACATTGGCATTTCAGCTGGTGAAATCACTCACTCATAGGTCTCAGCATTCACATTCAGAGTCCGTGTTGGCCTCATGCCATGGTTTTACCTTGCCCCACCATCCAGCACTGTTGTGCTCTGTGGTACTGGTACATCTGATGCTCCAGTGGAAAATGAAACACAAGCCTGACTTTACATTGTGAGCCTGTAGCATGCAGAATATAAATCTTCATTTAACACTTTTAGAATTCTTCTTAGAGAAACCTTGTCTCAAGTCTTACCAGGTATTTAAAGAATTTTCTGGAAGCAGGGGGGTGGGGTGTTGGGGGGAAGAGCTCTACAAAACAAAGGTGACCTATAGGGTGAAAATACAGTTCATGGCAACCAGGAAACCGCTCACTCACCACCCTCCTTCTGGTAGACATATCCATAGCTCTCACCAGCAGCCATCCCTTCCTAAAGCCTATGTATCTGCTCATCCTGGGCTCCTAGCCTTCGCTTCTGCTCATTGCCAATATCTACCTCAGAACAGCCATCCACGTCAGTGACTTAAAAGTCATGGTCAATTAATTAACTAAAACGTTGTCTCTTCATAAACTCTGTGTCATCTCTTCTTCACTCTGTTAATGTCTCTCCCAATTTAAGCCCTTTCAGCTCCTGGTTGGGTTACTTCTTTTGGACCTCAAATCCCACGATCCCTTTGACTTGAACTCTCCAAAGCCATTTAGTTAGCCTACTATCTATGACATAACCTTAAACAAACTTCACAAATTACCCATTATTTTATCGACACAAGTATCTTTCAGGAAGTATTTCTGTTTGGAAAAACAAAGCTGAATATACCCAGAGGAGCACTTCTCTGATGTCCACCCTCTCAATTCACAGTTTTCTGTACCTAGGGAATCTTTAGGCATCTAGTTTATGGTTTTTCTATAGAAGCTGCATCTCCCTGTATCATAAATACTGTAACCCTGGAGTCACCATATGGGCTTCCTATCTGTTCTTCTGCATCTAGACCCTCTCTGAGCAGTGCTGATGCCTCTGCTCCCTCCATCCAGAGGGTATCAGAAACTCACTGCCTAACCTACACCAGCTATGTGGTAGAGTTTCAAGTCATGTATCATTTTCGATTGATTTTTATCTTTAAATCACATAGGTCCATTAATATTCAAAAAGTTATTCTCAGAGGTGGCTAAATGCATAGAGGAAACTAAAATTAGAAAGGCTTTGCATTTTAAAGGCAGCACTCTGCCTCTGCCTGTCCAATGGCATCTCATTCACACTCCCTTTCCTCTCCAGATGCCTTTGTTTGTGAAGTCAGGTTTTCAGCTATAATAAAAAGCTTAAAGGCTAAGGTACATGATGAGAAATATTTCTCATACTCAAGAGGTTATCAGGATATGGAAGACTTTAAAGCAAGTTTATAACATTGATTCATAAGCTTGGACTATTTCCTTGAAGAATTTCCAAAAGAAAAAAATCTTCAAATAAATTTTCCTGGCTCTTGTTCAATTTCAGATGTGTTCAACACCTTTTTTTTTTCCTAGTGTGAATATGTATGGATGGCTTTAAACTTTCCTACATTCACAAACTGACAAAACTAAAAGAAAAAATATTGGCACAAAAACCAATGCAATAGAGTTAGGAAAACAAAATCTCAATATTTCATTATCCCTGCATTCTGATGGCTCGAAACTTCGATGTCCTTATCTAGACAGCCAGAGTGAGACTGGAAGGTGAAGCACATTCTCCAAAGTCTTTAGTTTTTACTTTTGTCAGGTCCACCCATTGTGTGTTTCTGAATTGAGGTGCTGAGTATTTGGGAGTTATGCAGTTAGAACTAATGGACAATTTACAAAGACAATCATTTCCATAAAGTTACACACACTTCTCACATCGATTGCAAGCATGGATTCACACAACTACCCCAGACTCAGTGATGCTCAGGAATACTCATGGAACTGATAAAAAGCCTCTGTGCTCACAGCTGCTATTAGGAAGAAAGGATGAAGATGAGATTCAGACACGTGGAGGACCACAGCATACAGAGTCCAGGAAACAGCCCCAGAGACTGAACTTGAAATCACCCTCTCCTTGTGGAATGAGGAACATATTTCTTTCCTATAGTTTTATGTGTGACAAGATACGTAGGGTATTGAATACCTAAGGAACTCCCCTGAGCCTCAGAGTTCAGTCTTTCTTGGTTCTCTTATGCAGGGAAGATGGCTTTGGCTCTTAAAGTGACTACAACTAGAGGTGAGAATTTTAAGAAGGTAAACCTCATTAACAGAATAATCATTCCTGCCAACTCTTTGACATAGCTTGTGGTGAATCAGCCTTCCTGATGAGTGGTCCCTCAGCCAGGTGAATGACCAACCCAAGAGAAACAACTCTTAAGGGAGGAGACAATACAATAGCACACCTCCATCCAGAGGTAGATTCCATTCTTTTAGGAGTAAACTGCTCTCCTTAAAGGGCACCAATAATGCCCTGGCCCTTAATGCAGTGTTAACACATAGAATTGCTGACATAACTGAAAAAGTTAAATACTATTTAGAATAACTGGGCTCCATAGTAAGTCATAATGTTGACATATATGCTATAACCCAAGGATCCCAAGCAAACAAAGAAACTCTTACCAGCCAGGACATTCCAAGGGAGGGTCTAGATATCATCTCCCTAAAGCCAAGGGCACAGCCCAGGCTTCTTTTAGAGAAAGATTAGGTATAAAATTTTAGGAGGTTTTTAAAACTACATTTTTAATACATACCAATAATGCATACATATGGCACAGAGTGTGGTGTTTCAATACATTTATGTAATGTATAATGGCTAGATAGAAGCAGCTCACATCTCTATCACCTTATTATACATGTGTTCGTGTGGAGGCTATTTTATAATATTTTATAATAGCTATCTTAGCTATTTTATAATATTAAATTAATTGTTGATAATAGTTTTCTTACTATACTGTAGAACATTAAAAGGTATTTCTCCTATTTCAAGAATTATTTTACCCTCCATCTATTCCCCGAATGCTCCCCCTTCTCAGCTCTGATAACCATCCTTGTGTTCTAGACTATGAATGGTAAAAGTACCCATGTCTGCATTTGGGGGCAACACTGAGGGACAGTTGTTTCAAACAGAAGTAGCTATTCTGTGGTGTTTTAAGATGAGGGAAGATGCTTGTGGAGTACTAGGTATCATTCCAAGTGTTCAGTGATGTTAAAAATACCTAGTTTTCCCTCTTTGGGGTACCATTACTGTAACTGCCTCCTGTTCATTCACTCATTCCTTCACAAAATGTTAAGTGTGTGCTCTATGGCAAGCATTGTTCTGTGGAGAGAAAAATGACCATAATTAGAAATCCTCTGCTATAGGGAAGTCAAGAATGGACACAGGCCTGTTCTGTCAGATAGTTACACACATCAAGATGAAGAAAGAAGGGCAAGTTCAGAGGTGTTTGCTATTTAATACGTTTAAAGATGGAATTTTAAATATGGTGACTTGTGGGTTGAGAAGTAAAGAAAAGCTCTACCTCTAAAATAGAAAGAGCAAGCAATAGTGCCTAAAGTTAGAGCGGCTTTGCCTGGTTACGGAGGAAGCCTTGCATGGTGAGATTTGGAAAGCAGATGCTCTGGTAGAAGTTCTTTCAAGGCATTTTGCAAGAAAAAGGAGAAATGAAACTGGCAGGTAAATAAGGACAGGGTGGGGGCTTTGTGGTAATGAGACTGTGAAGAATAGAGAGTTGTGAGCATTCTCCTGTGGCTTGCTGCAGTAGGGAGGGGAATAATGACAAGAGTCGCACCCTTAACCAGGAAGGATTGCTCACATAGGTGGAGCAGCCAGCCTTAGGTGGGACCAGTTAGCCTCTTTTCTTCTCTCTGAAGCCCACAGTGACCTGATTTTCACACACACCCCAATCCTTTCTCGTGGCTTTCTTGAGTTTTTCATAAGGCTAAACTGTCTATTGTGCCAATGATCCGTTTCTTTGTATGAATCAAGTGAAGTTCAGTTACAGGGGCACTCTATGGAGTTCATCTTAGAATTGACGAAAGAAACAGAACTGTCCAGTGGTAGCTGGATAGTTCTTCGTGCTATATGAACCTTTCGCAGTCTTTTCCCTGTCTCCCCACCTAATTCGTCACATCTATTGTCTAAATGTTGCCTCACATACTGGCAAAACTCATCCCAAGGGGGCTGCCCTGTGGAAAGTGGATCTATCTATCTCAACACTGTAAGCCTGCAGTCTTTTGCTTGTGGAGTTAGAATGAGTACACAACAGCGCCACCTGCTGGAATTATACTTCAATGGAAGGAGAGGGCTACAGCCGCAAGAACTTTGTTCTGTTCGCTATTGTTAGATGTGCAGAAGTGCTTCCTGCCACTTATGCTATTCCTTTGCCAGTATGCCACCTGGTATTTCTTTCAGTGCTCCTCTTTTTTCCATGTGATGATTCAGTATCTAAAACTATGGTGAAAACTAGATGTTTCATTAATTTCTTAGAATCTCTTATAGATTGTTACAGAATGTTGGAATTTGACAGCTATGGGTTTTCTGGATCACTGGTTGCATCCGTGTTCTGGATAGAAAGACTCTAAAGAAACTAAATATATCAGCTCACAAACACCTAACTCCAACAACGGAGGATTTCTCACCTTAACCCTCTGCAGACGCCTGTACTCACAGGCACGTAATATTGTTAATCTGTAAAAAGGTACTTTTAAAAGATTTACTAATTTAGAAAATAGAAGAAGAAAATCCTGAGGTATATAACTCTGAGGATAATATAAGAATTGGGTAATATCACCAAGGACTGGGAGAAATCACCTCACTTTCTCCGTTTCTCCTCAGTATGCTTGGTGTTGGTGAAATGGTTTTAACAATCTTAGTACTCACAAACTTCCACCTCCATCAAGAGCAGAAACAGGACTCCTTTTTCCCTATGTCTCTCATGAGCTAAAAAACCCCTCCCCAAAGACTCCCATCTTGTTTCATTGGCTCGAAGAAAAAGAAATCTCCCATCCTAAGTGGGCTCCTGGTAGGAGCAATAAGAGGCCATACTTGCCTTTGTTAGATGCAGACCCAGCCTTGATGGCTGAGATGGGGCTCCTCTCATTCCCCTACAGGCTGAAACTAAAAACACTTTCATTCTTGCAAAACAAAACAGCAACAAAAAAAAAAAAAACAAATACAACAAGCGAATAAACAGTAGTAGTAACTAATTGGCAAAAGGAAGCTCTCTACAGTTCCTCCATTTCCGTCTGCCTTCTGAGCAGAAGGTTTGGCAGCTCTGTGATCTCTTAAGGTTATGAGGGTGGCTAACATCCTTAGAAGACAGAGACGATGCCGTCCCCCAAGGCAGAAGCTAGATTTGCTTCAACTAGTATAATAATGACCAGTACCTCTTCCAAGTCCAAATTTGAAGCAGGTTTACGAACAGTGCCTTTGAATGGCCACCGTTTTCTAAGCGTGGAGTCCTTCCACCATGCGGACTTTGCTTCATGCGCAGCACCTGTCCAGCTGATCCGTGGGACTTTGGGGTAGGGGTAAGAGAAACTACTATAAACCTGAAGCTCCTGCTGCCTGCTGTATTATTACTGCAAGTGCTTTAACTCTGACCCCAGGCTTCATGAAACAGTGGCCAAGTAACTTATTTAGCTTCAAGAAAAGGAATAGCAAAAACAATCTGCAACACTCCTGGAAAGGCAGTCATTCATGTTTGCTATTGTGTTCTTTCCACTGAGACACGCTATAGGTAACCTAATTCTTAAATGCTTGTTTCTAGAAGTATCTTCATTACATAAGAAACCCCTTCCCTGCAGACAGAGACAGACAGGGCAGCACTTCAGCCTCCAAGTGAAGACACACATTAACTGAACAGTGTCACTAGCTCTGGTGTCTTCTATGCTGCCTCTCTTTATTCGCTCACTGACTCTCTCTGTAATTATCTTTCTTGAAATGTCACTTGCTCTCACCCAGAAGGCCAAGGGCAATCAGCCGAAAGCTGAATGTTAGAAGCTTTTAAAACACACTGGCTGTCTGCCTAGAAGAAGGGATTTCTCAAAGGAGTCCCTTAGCAATGTCAGAGCAGCTGACATTGAGTGACTGAGAGGAGGGGACCCTTCCCTTCCCCTGCACCTTCTGCAGCAGAGCTGGAAGGGAAAGGTCCTGGAACAGCAAGATTTGTCAAGGCTCTGGGCCCTGAGCCCCTCTTCCTGCACCCTCATGAGAGTGAGGAGCAATATCCAGGTCCTGGAAAATATCCTCCTCTCCTCTAGATTGAAGGATTGCTATTAAGAACACAGGGGTCATGGATGAGTGCAGATCTCAGAGCTCTTCACAGAAGCTCCTTTGTGCAGTGGCTGGCAGTTAATTCAGAGACTTACAATTGGTCAAGTACAGAGCAAAAGTGACTGTGGCGTGCTCAACCATCAATGACACATCTGTGTCATAGTCCCTCCACTCAAGACTTAGAGTGCATCACCCAAGAGGGGATGGAAAGGCCGTAAGAGCCGGAGGTTGGAGGGGACTGGGAGAGAAAGTATCCGCTGGACTTGGCAGGACCATCACTCTCATATACTCACAATTGCTGTAGTTTTCTGTATAAAACCTGTACAAGATCAAACCACTCAACATCAAGCATGGTTAATGGAGTAACCCTAACTATATAAGTCCCTATAGTGGTCCCTACCCTTAGCTGAAGAGCTATTGAGAGTTGATGGCTGCTATGGGAGAAAAAGTCAGTTTTCTTTAAGGATGTGATCCTGGTATGTTAACCATACTCCAACTATTTTTTTAAAAAATGAGAAGTTGTTGAGGTAGTACAATCAAAATACGTTGTATGCAGGTATGCAATTCTCAAAGAATAAACAGTTCAAACAAAAGAGAACAGAATCAAGGGAATAGACAGGAACCTATTGTGACAGAAGGTGTAAAATACAGGATACTGCTGGTGCTCAGAATTTCTCCAAATGGTGACAGTTTAAGAGCCAGACAAGAATTTGTCATAGCAGAAGGGCAGTAGCCAAGGAAATCCAACCAGCATTTATCCCTTCAAGTCGAACCTGAGGGTTAAACTCAATTTATCACTAAATTCTATTTCCCTGATGGCAGTTGATTCCTTTAAAGTGAAACAATCTCTCCTACTTAGCCCAGGAGCCCTCATTTTCCCGCTGTTCTGACAACGTAACATTTAAGAATGCATCTGCTCACACGCACCACAACAGAATAGATTACATGTGAAGCCTCGGCTTCTCTCCCCTATCCACTGTCTCTTACCAGGAAGGATCAGTGAGTCTGCAGTCATGTGATAGACTACCTGCATTCCCATTCTACTACCATGGCAACAGAGATGGAGGTCACTAGCTTGCAAGTTAAGTCCTGTCACGATGATCCTGGAGGCAGGGGCTTCTAATCTGGAGGAGGCGATTTACTGGACTGTGTGTGGAAGCACTATCTCTGCAGGTGTTAAAATGAAGGTTCTCTTTCTAATGACATGAAGGATCAGAACTCCTTGGCACAATTAGGTTGATTAAATTGAGCTCTATAACTAATATCCCTGTAGCTCAATAAAGTTACCACAGCTTTCCAGGGACCCTGACACAAAAGCAGAGAACAGGGGAGCCCCTGAGAGAATCTGGCCTACTGTGGTTTTTAAATTAGAAGTTTGATTGCTTGTGACACTGTCCCAAAGAAACTGAAATTTTCCATTAGCCCTGGAAAAAGTGACAGATATTTAATTAAATGGCTTAGAGATTAGGCAGAAGACTTTTTGATGGATAGAGGGGCGGTATCTCTATACGCAAAGCTGGAAAAATCACTGGTGTACCACATCTTTAATGCTAAAAAGAATTCTCCAAGCCTAAGGGAATGAGAGACACGTACGCTGCTTCAGCAGAAAGCTGCCTTTCGTGCCAATCCAGAGAAAAATACACATTCAAAACGTGTTTATAAAGCATTAGGTGGCCACCGAGGGGCCTCATATAAAGCTTAAGATGTGAAATTAAAAAGCTGCTTATAACTAAATTTGACAAAGCAACCATTAAACCTATTCTCCTATTGTGGAAAGATGATTTGTTACTAAATGGGGTTGACAGAGGAGATCTAGAAAACAAGAACGATTTGTGGTCAGTGCTGAAAGGGAGATTGTGAGCAAGATCTAGCATCCCAGATGTGAACTAGCCAAAGTTTGTAGCATCGTGTAGAGATTGGTCACGTTAGGGGAAATGGTGTTGGGGTGGGGCTATGCAGTCATTGTGACATCTGGTAGTGGTCCAAGTAGAAGATGCTGGTCATCACCATTTCCTGAGTAACTCATAGACCCTAATGTTCAATAAGGATGATGAAGATGAATGAAATAATGTTAGAAGATCTCTTAAAGCAGTAGTTCTCAATCCTAGCTCCACAGTAACATCTCCTGGGGAGCTTTTGGTAATAACAGTGTCTAGGCACTGAAGTATCTAAAGAACACATATAGAATATAATTATACCATTTCCTTCCTCCCTTTATTCCCTTCTACTTTTCCCATGTCTTCCCCTACAATTCCTCCTATATCACACACACCTACACACCCCAAAATCCCTCTTAAATTCATGGCCTCTTTTTCTATAATTATTATTGTGGTTTTTTGGAGGGAGTGGTTATGTGTACTCACACACTTGCATACCACCTGATGAGTCCAGTTTGTGTTGCTTCTACATGCATGGCAGCAGGACTGATGACTTGGTATTAGATAACCAACTAGAGGGCTCATCCCTGAGGAAAGCTATCTCTACCACTCTTGGCATGCCTTACCTGACTACAGCTCCTTGTCTAGAAGTGGCACCCCATGAGATATCTGTTGGTGTTACTGGTGTTTTGTTTTGTTTTGTTTTGTTTTGTTTACTTTTTTATTGGATATTTTCTTTATTAACATTTCAAATGTTATATCCTTCCCCGGTTCCCACACACACCAAAAACAGCCTATCCTATCCCCATTCCCCCTGCTTCTATGAGGGTCCTCCCCTACCACCCACCCATGCATTCTAGCCTCCCACCCTCAAATTCCCCTACACTGGGACATCCATCAAGCCTTCACAGGACCAAGGGCCTCTCTTCTCATTAATGCCCGACAAGGCCATCCTCTGCTACATGTGTAGCTGGAGCCATAGGTCTCTCCATGTGTACTCCTTGGTTGGTGGCTTAGTCCCTGGGAACTCTGGGGGATCTGGTTAGTTGATACTGTTGTTCTTCCTATGTAATTGCATACCCCTTCAGTTCCTTCAGTCCTTTCCCTAGCTCCACCATTGGGGACCCCGTGTTCAGTCAAATGGTTGGCTGAAAGCATCCACCTCTTTCTTTGTAAAGCTCTGGCATAGACTCTCAGGAGACAGCTATATCAGGCTCCTTTCAGCAAGCACTTCTTAGCAACCACAATAGTGTCTGGGTTTGGTGACTGTATATGGGATGGATCCCCAGGTGGGGCAGGCTCTGGATAGTCTTTCATTCAGTCTCTGCTCTACATTTTGTCTCCATATTTGCTCCCATAAGTATTTTGCTCCTCTTTCTAAGAAGGACTGAAGCACCCACACTTTAGTCTTCTTCCTTCTTTATGAGCTTCATGTAGTCTGTGACTTGTATCTTGGGTATTCCAAGGTTTGGGGCTAAAATCCACTTTTCTGCAAGTGCATACCATGTGTGTTCTTTTGTGATTGGGTTACCTCACTCAGGGTGATATTTTCTAGTTCCATCCATTTGCCTAAGAATTTCATGAATTTATTATTTTTAATAGCTTATTAGTACTCCATTGTGTAAATGTACCAGATTTTCTGTATCTATTACTCTGTTGAAGGACATCTGGGTTCGTTCCAGCTTCTGGCTATTATAAAGAAGGCTGCTATGAACACAGCAGAGCATATGTCCTTGTTATATGTTGGAGGATCTTTTGGGTATATACCCAAGAGTAGTATATCTGGGTCCTCAGGTAATACCATGTCCAATTTTCTGAGGAACCACCAGACTGATTTCCAGAGTGATTGTACCAGCTTGTAATCCCACCAACAATGGAGGCATGTTCCTCTTTCTCCACATCCTTGACAGCATCTGCTGTCACCTGAGTTTTTGATTTTAGCTATTTTGACTGGTGGGAGGTGGAATCTCAGGGTTGTTTTCATTTGCATTTCCCTGATGACTAAGGATGTTGAACATTTTTTTAGGTGCTTCTCAGCCATTCAACATTTCTCAGTTGAGAATTCTTTGTTTAGCTCTGTAATCCAGTTTTTAATAGGGCTTTTTGATTTTCTGGAATCTAACTTCTTGAGTTCGTTGTATATATTGGATATTAGCCCTTTATCAGATGTAGAATTGGTAAAGATTTTTTTCCCAATCTGTTGTTTGCCATTTTATTCTATTGACAGTGTCCTTTCCCTTACAGACGCTTTGCAATTTTATGAGGTCCCACTTGTCAATTCTTGATTTTATAGCATAAGCCATTGGTGTTCTGTTCAGGAATTTTTCCCCTGTGCCCATGTGTTTGAGGCTCTTCCCCACTTTCTTTTCTATTAGTTTCAGTGTATCTGGTATTATGTGGAGGTCCTTGATCTACTTAGATTTGAGCTTTGTACAGTGAGATAAGAGTGGGTCAATTTTCATTCTTCTACATGCTGACCACCAGTTGAACCAGCACTGTTTGTTAAAAATGCTGTCTTTTTTCCACTGGATGGTTTTAGCTCCTTTGTCAAAGATCAAGTGACCATAGGTGTGTAGGTTCATTTCTGGGTCTTCAATTCTATACCATTGATCTTCCTGCCTATCTCTGTACCAATACCATGCTGTTTTTATCACAATTGCTCTGTAATATAGCTTGAGGTCAGGGATGATGATTCTGCCAGAAGTTCTTTTATTGTTGAGAATAGTATTTGCTATCCTGGGTTTTTTGTTATTCCAAATGAATTTGCAAATTGCTCTCTCTAAGTCTATGAGGCATTGATTTGGAATTTTGATGGGGATTGCATTGAATCTATAGATGGCTTTTGGCATGATGGCCCTTTTTACTATATTAACCCTGCCAATCCATGAGCATGGGAGATCTTTCCATCTTCTGAGATCTTCTTCAATTTCTTTCTTCAGAGACTTGAAGTTCTTGTGTCACACCAAGATCTTTCATATTGTTTGTGACTATTGTGAAGGGTATCATTTCCCTAATTTCTTTCTCAGCCTGTTTATTCTTTGAGTAGAGGAAGGATACTGAGTTAACATTATATTAACTTAACTTTATATTGTTAAGCAGCCATACTGTTATGATATCATAACTTCCTTGCCATTTTTAGGAGGCATAATTTTACTGCAGACCTTTGGGTCCTCTGACTCTTAAAGTCTCTCTGCTCCCTTTTCTTCAATGTTCTCTGAGCCTTAGGTGTGTGTTTTAGATGTATCAACTGGGGCTGGACATCTTACCACGAGTTACTCTCTGTACTTTGACCAGATGTGGTTTTCTGTGATATCTCCATCTGCGGCAAATAGAAACTTCTTTGATGAGGGTTGAGAACTATACTTTTCTGTAGGTATAAGGATAAGTGTTTAGAATGGAGTTAACATTTATGCTTGTGTAGTAAAGTACCAGTAGTAGATTCTCCTCTAATGTCTATGACTTCACTACCCCTGGGTGGTTTGCTAAGTTTCCACTACCAGATATGATTTCTCCCGTTAAGTAGGACTTTAATTCAATTAGGAAGCTATTAGTTACCACAAAAATACGAGTGTCACTATTGCACCTTTAGCAACAAGAATATCTTTTTTATTAGATATTTTCTCTATTTACATTTCAAATGATATCTCCTTTCCCAGTTTCCCCTCCAGAAAAAAACAAAACAACCCTGTTCCCTCCCTGCCCCCCTGCTCACCGACCCACCCTCTCCCGATTCCTGGCCCTGGCATTCCCCTACACTGGGGTATAGAACCTTCACAGGACCAAGGGCCTTTCCTCCCATTGATGACCAACTTGGCCATCCTCTGCTACATATGCAGCTGGAGCCATGAGTCCCACCATATGTACTCTTTGGTTGATGGTTTAGTCCCTGGGAGCTCTGAGGGTACTAGTTAGTTCACATGGTTCTTCATCCGAAGGGCCTGCAAACCCTTCAGTTCCTTGAGTCCTTTCTCTACTCCTTCAATGGGGACCCTGGGCTCAGTCCAATGGATGGCTGTGAGACTTTTGTATTTATCAGACACTGTTAGAGCCTCTCAGGAGACAGCTATATCAGGCTCCTATCAGTCAGCACTTCCTGGCATCCACAATAGTGTCTGGGTTTAGTGATTAAATATGGGAAGAATTCCCAAGTAGAGTGGTCTCTGGATTGTCCTTCCTTCAGTCTCTGCTCCATAATTTGTCTCTGCAACTCCTTCCATGGATATCTTATTGCCAACTTTCCTGGGCTTCAGTTTTCTTATCTGGAGTTGATGATGATAACTTCTTACAAATTTTCTAAGAATTAAATGAAGAAATTAAATGAATGCATGCACACAGACACACTACCCCCACCAAGAGAATTTTTTCTTCTTCTTCTTCTTGGTTACTGACCATAATGAATTCATGCTTATCTTTTCCCCATTGGCTTTGCCATTGACCTGTGTAACTTCCCTCTACAATGCACTGTTATTTGGTAACTAAGAGAAATACTCATGTATCTTTCATGCTTTGTGCTCCTCCAGCTGCCACAGAAGTGTCCTTTTCATTTGATGTTGGAAATGGGCCAGTGGAGATCGTGGTGAGGTCACCTTCTCCTCTCAATGATGACCAGTGGCATCGGGTCACTGCAGAGAGGAATGTCAAACAGGCCAGTCTCCAGGTGGATCGCCTGCCCCAGCAAATCCGAAAGGCCCCAACTGAAGGTCACACCCGCCTGGAACTCTACAGCCAGCTGTTTGTTGGTGAGTGAATCAAAAGACAATCATGACTTATCTCTCTGTTGGTTTTAGGGAACTTCACATGGAAAAAAACAAACAGCCTATGGAGAAATAGAGGCCTTTCTCGCAGTAACTGTCTAGGCCCCATTTCTCTTCTAAGACAGACATGAAGAAATAAAGAAGAAACTTGAGATGCCCAGATCTGGCTCCATGCCCCATTCTCTGCACCACAGAGTCCTCAACTATAAAATTTGAATGTACGCAAGACATCTCTCAGGGCTTCTCTGGTTTTAGAAACTTTAGGCTTATGATATCAAAATTGTATAAAATCATTTATCATTTACAGAACTTATGAATGGAAGAGGAGGGAGAAAAAAGAAGGAAGGAAGGAAAGAAAGAAAGGAGGAAGGAAAGAAAAGGAAAACTAATAGCTCTGTAAGCTCAAGTGTGCTTGAAATGATAGAAAAAGGGAAGGAGTAAAGTAAGGAGAGAAAAAAATAAGCCATGTTCAAATTTGCCTTAAAAGATAAATAGGAATTTATATTTCTCTTTGCACAGTGATCTAGATAGAAAAGAATGCAGATTTTACCTGGTATAGTGTCCCTCTTCGTGGAAAAGAGGTTGATGATTAACACAGAAAAAAAAAAAACCTATGAAAACAACTGGATCCAGCCACACAAGCTAATCTATTTCACTAATACTTTTGCTTTAGAAAAAAATGAGGATTTCATATATGAAAGTAATGTATTCTGATCAAACCCATCTCCATTTCCTCCACTCTAGTTTCTTTCATATCCTTCAACCACTCTTCCTTCCCAAATCCATATGTTCTCTTTTAAACCCAGTGAATCCACTTAGTGCTGCCAGTATCATCTGTAAGGATGTAGGGCCATCTTCTAGAGCGAGGTAGCCTCTCAGTGCTACATCCCTAAAGAAAACTGAGTCTCCTCACAGCAGCCAACAATTGGTAAAAGCTTCTCAGAAAGGAGAAGAACTTCATCACACCCTCCTTCGTCCATGCTAAGAATTTTGTCTGGCCTTATCTTATGCAGATCTTGTGTGTGCAGTCAGAGCCACTGGGAGTTTATGTGTGCAGCTGAACTGTTGTTTCTGCAGAATACTGTCCCACTTTATTATCTACTACCTCTGACTCTTTTTCCACCCACCCTTTCATAATGGTCCCTGAACCAAAATTTCTACTTTTAATACTCTCCAGAATAACTTAAAATTATTTAAAGGTAATAATTATTCCTATGGCTAGTTGCATTTTTGATATTTTCTTCTAACACCATTTATACTTTAGAAAACTAGCAACATTCCCTTAGTTGTATAAAAAGAAAATGAAAGATTTGGTGGATATGAACCATCTTAGTCTCCCTCTCTGGGTTTCTAAGAGGTCTTTGATCAATTCTTTCACTAGTGGTAATCTCCCAACAAGAAAACATTGGTGTGATCAGGCTGCTAGTCAATTTGTCATACTTGTCTCCTGATAGTAGAAGCTTGACAAGGGCTAGAAGGGCCAGAATTCCTACAATGTCTTTCATGGTTGTGTTCAGGTACATGGAAAATGCTAGAAAGCCATTTTTAAAAGGCAAAATTAGCTATACACTCCTTTGATATGTTTTAGGAAGGCCACAGGACAAATGTGATAAAAAGTGAGCTTTGAAAGTGATACTGTTTTGTGAATAAATCACATGAGTCAGACGCCATGGAAGGAGTGGTAGGTTTAAAAATACTCACCAGCTGTGTCATTCCTCCATATACACCTAGAGGACTCTAACTCAATATGCCTATGTTTATTGTCAAACTATTCATGATAGAAGAGTTACAGAAGCAGCACCATATATCAACAGATGGAGGGAAATGTGGCATATATACATAGTAGAGATTTATTCAGCCATAAGAAAGAACAAAATTATGTCAGTTACAAGAAATAGATGCAATGAAGATCATCGTATTAAACAAAATACATCAGACACCAAAAGATAAATATCATGTTTTCTCTCGTTTATAGATCCTATATTTTGTAAGAGTCATTTTTATAGATCTGACATGAAAGTAAAAAAAATAAGTCTCTCTGGGGAAATGAATAGAAATAGTGGGATGGAGCATGAGAGAGAAAGGAAAACGTGCAGGTGAGCATAGTCCAAGTGCATGATAGAGCTCAAGAAACCTATCACTATCTACAGGGACTGTGCACTAATTCTTACAAGCCCAAAACCTACTTGGAACCCAGAACCTTCCACTTTTTCCCTTGAGTGGTGGGTGACAAATCACACATTTTCCTTTACACTAAATTGTCTAATGATTCCTACTGAACATAGTTAATACATTTTACTTCATCAATTTATCATGCCTTGGTGACCTGATCCGAGTTTCTTCATAAATTCTACCCATCCCCAGAATGCAGGACATGGTCTGCTTGGGTTACAACATAATGGAACTCTACTTAAGTCATCTTCCTGACCTGTCTTCTGGATGGAGAAGTTCAACCCCACTTTTCTTCCTTTCTTCCCACTCACTAGAGTTGCCTAGTAGAATGCTGGAGGCCTGGTAATATAAAATAAAAAGCAATGGGAGTATTTACTATGAAGACATACTAGGTCATTTTAAAAACATGACCTAAAAACAATTCATTTAAAGATAAAAAATGGAAGCAAAGTCTGAACTCTTCACAGTAATGAAATGTAAGGGGCAGGAGAATAAGTATCTTGCTAGAATAAAGAAAAACACAAAAAGCTAAGAAAATGAGGAGAAGATAATGTCTCCAGAGAAGTTTTATGTAAAAAGTATCAAATAATATCAATGACCATTAATATTTTTTAAAGCTAGAATCTTTGGATATAGCAATAATGGAAACCAGTGGTGACTTTACAAAGGGACGTTTCCAGAGAGCAAACTAATGTGATGGGTTAGAAACTTATTGTCACTTGATAACAAAGGCTAAGTCCCCAGTTCCAATTTTTAATTTCCTGTTATCTTAGAAGTGGGCACAAAGCAGATCTCTCAGGCATGAGCTAGTTGAGGCAACCCAGGGAATATTTTCTATAGTAGATACCCAGCCCAGGATCAGCAGAGAGGAGCATTGTTCCCAAAAGAAGGCAAGTTTAACAGCTCTACAGTCAGCAAGTTGGGCATTGGTCTCAGTTCAACTCTAATAAAAACTTCCTTTTTTAAAACAACTGCCACTACCTCCCTATCTTTTCTTATCTGTCTAGAAAAGAGTTAGATAATTTACCTCTAAGGGTCTTTCAACTTTAGATGCTTATGAACACTTGCTTAGCAGGGGTGGCTAAGTCATCAGCATTCCCTACAGTGTTGTGTGGTTACCAACATGGGCTTTGAGTCTTACCTCTGCCAACTTTGGAGACCAAAGATAATTCATGTAATAGCTGTGTATTTCATGGGAATACAAGTTCTGTACTCAATGATATTATTGCATATAACTTGGGATGCAATGAGATTATTGAATATAAATTTCTCAGCAGGATTCTTGGAATACAGACAACACAACTTTAATGTGAGATGCTTTTCTTCACTCCCCTTGTTCTTTATCCCCTTTATTTTCCTCTTCTCCTATTCACTTAAAAGAACCTCTTTCAACTAGTTCAGTCTCTTCTTTCTCGAAACACCAACTTGGAATGTGATTATCTCTCTGTTTCTGCCCTAGCAGAACACTCTCATGCAGTCAGTCCCTCAACTACCTCACCTATACCTACCATCATGGCCACAGAGCAGCAAGCTAGGGCCTAGGGATTTCCCCCAGTAATTCAACAAAGCAAACAAAAGTCCACCAGAAAAATTTTACCCCAGTGCCACTGTATACAGCTAACACATGGGGCAG
This sequence comes from Mastomys coucha, assembly GCF_008632895.1. NCBI lineage: Eukaryota > Metazoa > Chordata > Mammalia > Rodentia > Muridae > Mastomys > Mastomys coucha. The sequence goes on from NW_022196903.1 coordinate 41,842,711, forward strand.
CATCACCCGTAGGTTCCCACGAGGTTCTAAGGAAAAGGAACTTTGGCATCCCCTTAAGTCTGAAAGAATCAGAAGGGAGTTCTTAGCTTTGCACACAGAGTGGATTCTTCAGAGGTCTAGTCTCCACTACTCCCCATGCTAGCAAGGCCAGATTCACATCTCCTTTGTTCAAAGCAATTGAAAAAACAGGAAAGATGTGTTCTCACTGTGAAGCTAAATATAATTGGATCCTGACATCCCCAAAAAGCTAAAACTGGTCATTTGGATAAGATACGAATTCAGCCATGATTCTAGTCTAGTAGAAAAGTAGGAAGGAAAAAAATAAATTAAAAGTGATGCAAGAAGGAACAGGCAGTTGCTGGTATTTCTTCTGAATAATACAAGAAACTTTTACCCATTTTTCAACACAAAATAAGAAGCTAGCAAATAACAGCCCATCTTGGCCTAGCAGATATATTTACACCTAATGGGAACTAGAGTCTCAACCAGTCCTGGTGTTCAGACTGCAACCCTGTACCAAACCCGTGGGCTAGAGAAAACATACCCACACTATTATCTAAGCCTGAAGGAAGCTAGGTCAGACCAAGTTCTCTGAAACAGAGAAGTACTAGAGAGCCTGGAGCCCACTCAGCTAGGACCCCAGTGACAGGTGAGGAGGAATGAGGTATATGTTGGGCTCCAGTATGGAAGTCCAGCTGTTGGCCTTGTTGGCAAGTATATGCCATAGAAGGGAGATAAGCATGCTTCTTAGGATGTAGGCTAATGGCCGGTCATCCTTCAGCCAGCAAGGTGCATGAATCACAATGGGTGACTTTTAGCAGAAGTTATAAGAGGAACTCAGAGATCTGAAATCTACTTCCCAAGCTTCAGGTAGATATTGACTTCTCAGAGACTCCTAGAGAGGAAGGCTGTGTTAACTCCCAGTGTCCAGGCTCAAGGCATGTAGCTCAGACTTCCTCAGAAGCTAAATAGTGGCATCTCTGTGAAATATATGGCTCCAAGGGGCTGAAGAATCTTTCTTAGGCCTCAAGTTCTTTTGAGCTATACTGTGGGAGAACCATCTACAGAACAACTCTTGGGGATGTCCCTCATTCACTAACAGTATTAATCTACTACTTTCTCTCACCTAGATGACAGTTCAAGTTCACAGAAAAAATAAGATTCTTTAAATGATTTATAAATCAATGAAGACTGGAGGCCTGGGAAAGCTCTCTGAGCTAAGCTTGGAAGGCAAGGCCATAAAACAACCCAGTTTCCACCAACTCAATAACAGGGCTTGTTTGGTCAGCTGCTCCTCAAGCATCTCCATTCCAAATTCACAGATGGATAGCTTTAGCATCATCTGAATGCTAAGTGATTGAGAGAGCAAAGAGAAAGTGGGAGAGGGGGTTGTGGGGGAAGAGGGTTGGGGAAGAGTAAGGATCAAGCACAAGGCAGAAAGTTGGAATTCCAGTCATGCATGAAGTACACCCAAATCTGTAGATGACCCAAAATTGTCATCTCTTAGACTTTATAGTGCCTAAATTGCAGTAATTATAATAGAATATATCCTTATGCCCCCATTTCCTGCAAGCACGGCCCAATGGCAACAGCATGAATGCTAGCTAGGAGGTCTGTGATGAAATCTAAAGACTAGGAGCAACACACGCTTTACCTTATCTCAGAACTCTACAGAGTAGAAGCCATTGCTGCTTCCTGCCTGTTCCATTTACACAGAGAGAAACTAAAGCTAAAGATTAGTTAACTTACCTAAGGTCACATGCCAAGTGGAAGACAGGAAGAGATTTGATTGCAGATAGTCTGACCAGAAATTCAGCCCTTATCCATCCATCTTGTCAAAGTAAAGATTGTACTTGGCAAAGATTCCCTAGGCAAAGAGGATTCTACAGGATGCCATTGCAACAGGAGACAAGGCTGGACTTAGTCAAGGCTCAACTCCATCCCAAGGAGAGCAAGAGAAGTATATTTTTTGATTGGGTTTAATTTTGCTTTCCATTATGCTTAAAAATTCAAAAACACATGTTTCTGTCTTTTATAAGTTGTGATGGGGAGGCTTTTAGGCTGGCTCTGTTTATCAACTACCTGTATTTAAAGAAAATGTGAAATTTCTCCTGTCTTCATGAATTGTGTAATTTTATAGCTTGGAACAAGAAATCATGGGTAAGTCAGGCTTCTGACCTCCCAGGGACTTGAGATGAGATGAGATGTCACCTTCACTGATGTTTATATTTCAAAGAATGGCTCCCAGAGGAAGATATTCTTGGGTTGTAAAACTCCCTCTAAAGGCTTTTTTTTTTTTTTTAAAGAAAAAAAAAAGATTCACATGGCAAAAGGATAGAATGAAAATAAACAATTACTCCAAGATTTTTAAAGTAAACATGCTTATATCAGAGGACAGTGGTCTAGAGTCTAGAAAAAGCCTGTCTCTAATTCAGGCAGGTTGAAAGATGTTGAGGCCATCTAGTCAGCTAGTCTATTAGAGAATTCTTCATCTGAGATAATAAGGTGGCCCATTGATATTTGGTAATATGTGGCAAAGGCAGGTGCTTTTTTTAACTTTAGATACCACAAACAGAAGATATCCATGGTTCCGAGAAGAATCCACTCTGACCCTGTCTTTGTACACCCCAAAATGTAGTAAAGCACTGCTTTTGACTGGTTATGGAGTCTGGGGTAAGAACTTGGGCTGGCCAAGAGCTGGAGGTCAGGCAGGGCATGAAACAGCTCTGGAAGGTATTATCTGGACTGCAAAATCTCAGTAGGAAAAGGCTAAGGCAGAAAGAGGATCAGTCAGCCAGATAACCGGTTTAGCAAGAGAACTTCATGCAAAAGCATTTTTCTTCCTTTTTCCTGATGAGACTCCTCTCATGAAACACTGTAACACAGAAATATGCTCTTCCTTCCCTACCTTCCTGCTTCTCCTTCTCCTTATTTATCCTCTTTCTTTCCTTTCTCCTTTCTTATCTATTATCATTAAAGCCCTTACAAAGGTTGCCTAATTTAGTTTCAAAGGCTTCTAAGGTCTGCATCACATCTTTCTGGTCTCTTCCCTCCTTGTAATATTTGCTTCCCATGGATTCTACTGCCCTGCACTCTTTCACTTTTCTTCTTGCTCATTAGCTACCACTTTAGTATCTGCTTCATTCTCTTCCTCACTTGAGAAGCACGTTGAAATGTCTTCTCAGTCCATACATTGCCCTGCAAATTGTATCCCATCTAACTTCTAATAGTTCAAAATGCTGTTTAAGCACATGGACTTAAATCTTCAGACCTTGCTTTTCTCAAGAACTTCAGATCTGCCTGTTTGACTGGCACCATGATGTAGATCTCTAGTAGGCATCTCAGAATGAACATAGCAATAAAGAATCTTGATGACAGGGCTGGAGAGATGGTCCAGCAGTGAAGGGCACTGGTTACTCAGAGCTCCTGAGTTCAATTCCCAGAAAGAACATGGTGGTTCACAACCATCTGTAATGGGATTTGATGTCCCCTTCTGGTATGTCTGAAGACAGCAACAGTATATTCATATACATAAAATAAATCTTTTAAAAGAGGAGGAGGAGGAAAAGGAAGAAGCAAGCAGAAGAAGAAGGAGGAGGAGGAGGAGGAAGAAGAAGAAGGAGGAGGAGGAGGAGGAGGAAGAGGAGGAGGAAGAGGAAGAGGAGGAGGAGGAGGAGAAGAAGACAAATCTTGATGTCTACCCCAAGCCTCTGCCTCTACCAGCCTCCCTTGTCTCAGTAGATAGCATCACCATACACAAATTTCAGAGTTAACTATGATTCCTTTCTTTCCTTTCCTTATTCTCTTTATCACTCACCATCCAATAATATCTCTGTGACTGATCCTCTAGACATACCACCAATGCATCTACTGCTTTTTATTAGTTCCATCCTTCTCAAAGCCATGGCTGATCTTTGCTTGAATGACTGCAAGTAGAGACTGAGTTGTCTGCAGTGTCTTGGCACTTTTCTTTAACATGCTTTGTTACAAAACTTGCTCCTGCTTTATAGCATCTCCTCTCATTCCTGGACATTGGCCAGGCTCACTTCTTCTTGTCCTTCTCTAAGCCTCTGATATTTCCTTGCAGAGATGTTCTCTAAGCACATCATCTGAGGCAGCTAATCATTGCCGTATCCCATTCTCCTTAGGGAGATGCATGTGTTTTTTTGTGTTCCTCTACTAGGAGGCTATATAATATCAGAGACTGGAGGTCCTGCTAAGTCCTGGGCAGTAGTTCCCCAAGGAATAAATATTTATAGAGCTAACAGCTGAATGAGTAGATACACAAACTATATGGCTTTTGATATGAATTAATATCCATATTTAATGCTGTCACCCCATTTCCCAAATAGTTTCCCACATAATCTTCCTCTAACTTTTTTTCTTAAAAATGCTATTTATTTACCTTTTGTGGAAATACCATTTCCACCAAGTATCACAGGTTGAAATCAAGCATGTCAGAGGCCAAAATAAATAAACATATAAAATTGCAGAGAAAGTCAGAATACTATGAAAGACACCATTTCCTATCAGCCTAGACCTTGCAGTTTTCAATCTTTCTGGTACCAAAATGAGGTCTTGCCTGTTTGGCATTAGCTGAGCTATTGGCTGAGACCCTAATACAAATATTTTGCCCCAGTTATGAATAATGGCTCTTAGGCTTGCTCATAGGTAGGGATTGAAAAATGATATCTTAACTAGTACTAATAAAAAAACCACTAAAAAAAAAGTATGAAAACTAGTAATAACTAAATAAGGTAAATGAACCCTCTGCAAAGCAACAATGCAAATAAATTGCAGGTTTTCCTCTGTGGAATGCTTGATCTTTCATAGCAGCCCTCTTACTCCTGTCTTGATCAAGACCATCTTTGGTCCCATTCTGCCCAGCTGTGCTCTTCTCTCTAGAATTTTCTCGGCCTTGGAGGCTACATCCAGTAGTGACCCTGCTCCACTAATAGTCACAATGTGCATTTCCTACCCTTTGCTCTTTAGTGATCAAAATTCATTAGCGTTTGCAATTCCATCTGTCTGTTTTGTAGAGTTTTAACAAATGGTGCAAATTATGATGGGCCCAAGGCTTATTCTTTTTTTAAAAAATGTTCTCAACATCATCAAATTGATAGTTTTCTTTGAATCTCTTCCAAGCTAAAACCACAAGGCTGTTACCATGAGGCTGAGCTATTTATTTCTAAAGCAGAAGTTGTGAGAACAGATATTGTTAGAGAAATATTTCAAGCCTGCTGCTAAGAGCCACTGTATGCCTCAGCCTCTGCATGAAGTAGCTTTTGGACAAGAAGAGCAATGCTTTAGGGACTCTGAACATCTCTTCAGATTTTGCAAGGTTTTTGTGATAATCTAATCCAGAGAGGACATCGTAATATACAAAGACCAGTCTTGTTCAATATGGGGAGGGGTACTTTCAACAAGGTTATTGAATACTTTATTGTATACTATCCATTTTTAAATTCTTCCAATAAGGACTCAACCAGACTTTATAAAGATAACTGTAGTGGTGGTTTGATGAAAATGGCCCCCCATAAGTTCATAGAGAATGACAATATATTAAATGTTGGCCTTGTTGGAAGATGTTTTGTCACTGTGGGTGGACTTTGAGGTTTCAGAAGCTCAAGACAGGCCCAGTGTCCCTCTCCCTTCCTGATGCCTACTGATCTAGAAGTAGAATTCTCAGCTACCTCTCCAGCATCATGTTGGCCTACAGGCTTCTGTGCTTCCAACCATGATAATGGGTTAAACCTCTAAATTTTAAGCCAGCCCCAGGTAAATATTTTCCTTTATAAGTGTTGCTGGGTGTCTCTTTACAGCAATAGGACATTGACTACGACACTGTCTCAGGAAAGGATGTTTTTAATTGGTTCAGTAACAAATACTGAATGGATACATACACACAGCCCATAGTTTCTTACCCAGCACAGGTAAAAACGAGATCTAGAAATACCCTTTTTTCTTAGTCCTACATTCTTGTTGACAGGATACTTTCCCAACACAAGCTCCCCTCTTTCCTCTCTCCTATGTGCCTCATGTTCAAGGATTCTCTTGTGCAGGGTAGCTGACCTCTCACCCATTTAATGGCCCTTTCTTTACATCATGAAAGTGTGCCTCATTGACTTTAATTTCACTTATTTTTCCTTTAGATTCTATTTTAAATTATCTTCTCTGTCTATTACTGGTATTCATGTGATTATATTTCATGTGTAGCCTTCTAATCCTACTATGTTTTTATGCAAGCAGGCAAATAGCAAAAGCTTCATTCTTCATGTCATTATAAAGGCTTCCACTAGAAGGTGTGGCCCAGAATAAGGATGTGTCGTCCCACCCCAAGATCCAGATTCAATGTATGCCTTCCTAACTCAAAGGTCACATTAGAAGTGGCTCTTTCCACTTCAAATAAACCAAAAATCCCTCATAGGCATACCCTCCATTTTGGGGTTTTAGTTCTAAATGTAGTCAACTTGACAACCAATGATAGCCATCATAAGTCCACCCCTTATTACCTGATCATGTCAACATATGACAATGCATTCATATCTCCTTATATTGTGATTAATTTCCAAATAAAAACAATAACCAGATCATAATAACACATAAACATAACTATCCCAAATATAATGATAAATGCATTATATATTTAACCAGGTCATATTACACCTAATATGATACCTATCCCTGTACAACTACAAACTCATTGTAAATTTAGAATAGTGGCAATGGCCCATGAGGGAAATTCTTTTAGAATCTCAAACTTAAATACTATATCCATTGACATCCCCTTAACTGATGTTACATCACATGATAAATACATTGAGGACAGAATACTTAAGTATCTGTACAAATGCAATCTCAACAAAATAAAGCAGAAACTCTCATTGTCAACTATAATCCTCATTTCTATAACTTGTCACATGGCCTTAGCTGAAATTTATAGCTAAATTCCTCTCCTACCTATTCTGTCTTTCCTCTACCCTTGGCAAGAACCTCAGCAGGTTTTGGCCCTTTTCCTGGAGGAGTGACCCATACCTTCATTCCTGAAGGGTCTTACCCTTTGTCATCCTGAATGGATTAGGTTGTTATAGTTTCCTACTGACTTTAACCACAGACCTGGAAACACCAAGAGATAGGTGCCTTAAAGGATCTCCTGCATTTCAGACATATTCTTTCTTAACTCCATTGTAGAGAATCAATCCAATAGTAATCTGGATCAATCATGCTTCCTAACATTGTTATTCCTTTTTTAGCCCATTGGTTTAAGGGTATTAGAAAAAAATTAAAGTGGCCCCAGTGGACAATTGAACTTCCAGTTAAATGGAATGTTTGTTGTGGCTCCTGACAGGAGTGCTCCCCTCTCTGGACCAAAACTTCTATGCCAGCAGAACTTAAGGTCCCAGAAACAGGAAGCAAAACCTTTTCTAGTGGGTCACTAGGTATGATAATGAGTGAACCTATTCAGTTTTCTACCCTTTTATTCCTGGGTAATCTTGTCTGTGAGAAAAACTGTACCATATATTGGCAGCTGATTCAAATCATATACCACCTCTGAAGAACTTGCTCCAGCCCTCTGGCCTGCTGCCACATAGTTGGTGCTATAACTATATCTTCAAAAGGCCATTCCATCTCTCTATCAGGCTAGCTGCTTCAGGATGGTGGGGAACATGGTAAAACCAATGTATTCCATGATTGAGAGCCCACTGTTGCATTTTTCTGGTTGTGAACTGAATTTTGTGGTCAGAACCAATGCTGTGTAGAATATATGACACTGGATAAGGCATTCTGTAAGGCCACAGATGGTGTTTTGACAAAATCACCTTCATGTTTTGTTCACATTGCTGCTACTCTGTCATGTATATCATGCCATGAACACATGTCTGTTACCCATAGTTCAGATGTCCATTATTTTAATATCTATCTCTGCTCTCTTGTTGGTTGTGCCTCTAAAAATATATATAAAGTTGAATGTGGCTCTTCCCTTGTGGTACTTACTGTTCTTGAAAATTTTACCACATGTTTTGGTGAGCTTAGGTCAATGCCCTCGGGGTTTACAAATGTTTCTACTACTGTCCACTTCAAGGGAAAAATCATATATCTGGATTCAAAGCATATTCCCCCCAGAAAATGAGGGTACAAAGAAAACCCCTGCCTCAGGACATGGGGCTCCTGGTGTTCTGCTCCACCACCAGCCTTTCTTGTCTCCACACCAAGTGTCTCTCCATCCCCCAAATTTAAAATCCTCCTTTATTCTCTAGCAAAGGAGGGCCATCTTCTGCTAAAATCTATTCTTAAACCAATGGTATGTCTACACAAGCTAAATTCATCTTCTCACTACTTACTCCTTCATCTCATAATGAAACATCTCATTAGGACATTGAAGAACCAGTTTCAAAAACTACCAAATCTAATTGTTTTTTACATGTGTTTCATTTTTCCTTAACCTTTCTTACAGTTTAACATTTTATAACTTTACCGTCTTTGAAATCCAGACCTTACAATATTGTCTTCTCTCAGCCCTTTCTGTTAACCCTTCAATCCTTTTCCATCTATTCTCTTAGCCATGAAGGACCTGTGCATCTAAGAGGACCAGTTATCAGGGTTGGGGTAGTTCCTTTCAGCTCCCTCAATACAACCTTGACCTAGGACACATCCCTACAAAGATGTGTGTGAAGTTTATGTTCTTAAGGCGAAAAAAATGCATGAAGGAAAACATGGTGGCACAGCCTTTAACAACACTAAGGATTTTATGCTCTGCATTGAAAGAGACTGTGTGTGATAATTTTTAAACAAGTGCTTTTAAAGATGGGTAATAAAGATGGAGAGAAACAGGCAGCAGGAAAGATATGAGAAATATTAAGATCAGTTAAACATGAGAACACACCAGCTGGTCACACAACATATGCAAGAATATACAGATATTTGTAAATGAAATATTTAGACAGAGTTCTCAGATGTTTAAGTTTCAGCTTGGATTGAGTTTACTAAAATACAAGTTAATAAGCCAGAATTTAGATCCAAGTAGAAAGAGTCTGTCCTCTCATATCCTGAACTGTATAATGGACTCAGAAAAGTAGAGCCTACTGCATTGTACAGAGCAATGACTTCTGAAACTGATATTGTTTCTGAATATAGAAAGATCAACTGCACACAGCAGCCAAATTTCATACCCACAATAGTAGTATTCAGCTTTTAATTAAGAAAACTCATGAAGCCCGTGGTGACATCAATAAGACATCCCTTATGTTGACCTAAAGATGGACTCTACTATCTTCTTTCCTAGCTCTGAATTGTAAGCATTGCATTTCCACTGTCAATTTCAACTGTCCCTGTGGCTGTGCAGAGAGAGTTCTGCTGAGTGGTTCTCTGGTGCTAACTGCACTGTCAGTCAGCATTCTGCATACCTAGGCAAAACAGTGCCTAGAAACGTGTCAGATGTAAAAGAAGGCAGAGCCCCTCATGACCCAAGTGCAAACAGAATATACAACATGGACAGAGTGCAGGTCACTTACCCATAAATATGGCTATGGGTGACAAAGGGTAGATGAACTCTTTAGGTCTCAGTTTCCCCATCTGTAAAAGAGGGATCATGATACAGCTTTTCTCTATGAACTGAAATGTATGAAGTTGGGATAGTGTCTGACATGGCCACCATTAGCTTAGCAAAGTTTGAGATGGCCAATATTTTCTCATCCCTGCCCCCAGGACCTCTGAGCTCCATTGTCATCACACAACAATGCAGGCTTAGTCAAATCTGATTGCTTTTTTTGCTACTAGACAGTTCATATACCTTCAGCACTTTAAATTTGTCTTTCTGGTTTTGTAATCTGGAGTTGCATATTCTGTGTATCCCTCATTCTAAGGACTTAAGAAAACCCAGGCAGTGATAGTGAACTTTTAAAAGTCATTCTACTGAAGTTCTGAAAGGGCACTCATGGAAAAACAACTCTCTATAACTTAGTTCCTGGGTGTGTAAAAGCTTTCTCCATATATTGCTTTCAGTGGCTATCTGATAGAGGCATCATTAATCAACACTTGTCAATCATACAGCTCTGTACTGAAAATTGGACATAATTTTCCCTAACCTCTCTCTACCACTGATGACTATAAACATCCTGAGGTTATGAGATAATCATAAAATTGGGGCTTTATTTCTCGTGCCTGCACTGACACCATAATTTGTATGGGGGTGTGGCAATGGTGGGAGGAGACTCAAGTTGATCAAGACATAAGATACAGTGATGGCATATAGAACAGGAGAAATAGCAGTTTCAGCAGCTGCAGCTCTGAAAGGCCTATCTAAGTACATAGCTGCCTTTGTCCCTCAGCTGTCAACATTTGGAACAGTTATTGCTGTCATACACAAGGAGCAAGGTCAGAGTAGGCCATTCAGACATAGCAGTCATAGCTGTTTCTTTGATACCATTCCAACAACAGGTTAAAGGCTCTCTACCAGCTCACAGGTGCTATGATTCAGATGTACCCTATCCTAACCTTGGGCTTTCTACAAAAAACAGTGCTGTTTGAAGATCACCTTCAAGGTCATTCCCACAGCAAGCTGGATCAGGAGTTCAATATTAACCCTTTGCTAGTTGTCTTTCTGCTAGGGCTTCCAGAATAGATTATTATATGTTGGATGAGTTAGCCCTACAGAAATTTATTTCTCACCATCTAGAATCTATAAGACCAAATCAAGGTATCAGTGAGTCTGTTTCCTTCCAAGGCCTCTCCTTGGCTTTGATACCACCATCTTCTTGATGTTTCTTAATTGAGCCTGTCTTCTGTGTGAGTATAACCATCCCTTCTTTGATAAGGAACTCAATTATGTTCATTATATTCTCCTTCTTATGACCTTGTCTAGCCTTGGTCCTTCTTTAAAGGCCCTAGATAGCCAATTCATATTGAGGTTTAAAGGTTCAAAAGCTTATTTAAAGAATGTGAAGAACATAGTTCACATTGCCTGGCTTCAAATTTATGTCTTTTCATCAAATCTAAGATTTTTATCTCTATGATCCTATAGAATTTTGATTATACTCAACATTATTAACAATCATAATATCTGCCATAAGTTGGGCTTTGGTCCAAAGTGTAGATTATATCAACTATTATTAACATTTCCCTTCAGGGTGCATATTGTTGTACTGATGTTGCATGTAAAAGACTAAGACCTGAGGAGAACTTGGGGAGACTATGCAGTCAATCAACTGCAACAACAATCAGTTCATGCTTCCTTGTTCTTGGTTGTTTACCTACCCTCCCCCATGTCAAACTGTACCCTACCTCAGTGTGGCATGAGGCTATTTGTAATTCCATTAGTATTAACCTGTAGGCAGAAACAGAGTCTGGGGTTTAGAAAAACAGCTTAAGAGTGCTGGGGGTTCTTAAGAGTGCAAAGGACCTAGAGTTCAGTTCCCAATACCCACATGGTGATCCAGACTGTTGTAATTTAATTCAATGCTATATGACACCCTCTTGTCTGAATACAGCAAATACCTGGTTCATGTTCATACATACAAGGAAAACACTTATACACATTAAAATCCTTTAAAAGAGGAATATCCTTATGAGTCATTCAAGAAATGCTTGTCCTGTCCTGTACTTTACTTACAACATCTATGAAGTAATCCATGCTTTCACTCCTCTGAGCATCCTGTACTGCTTCCATTTCACCCCTCTCCTTCCCTCCTGCCCCTGCCCCTGCAAGGGACTATCCCATAACCCCTTTGTCATGGAGCTTCTCTCCATGGTCATGTTTTCCTATTCTGTTTCTGGCCCTTCCCAGTGTATTCCAATCTAACTGCTCTACTTAAGGTTGGTCCTTCTCCAACTCCACATCCCATTTAACCCTGCTTGACTGTTTTCCCCATAGTGGTTACCACCTTCTAATATGTGATTTATTTATTGAGTTTCCTGTTAAATTTCTCCATGCTACAAGGGTGGAGACCTTTTCACAGAAGTAAAATACACACATTAAACACACACACCCACTTCCAAAAGGGACTTGTTTAAGTATACAACGTTCAATGTGATTTCTTGCCATTGTGAATATTCTGGGGTCAAACTTACCACTTTAGATACTGTTAAGCTCTGGGTTTGAAGATGATGTGTTTTTTATAATTCCTCTCAATCATCATTTCCAATCTTATTTTAAATTGAACACCTGATTATTTTCCCAAAATGTTCTTTTCACTTGATGGTTGTATTACTCATTATGGGTAGTTATAACACTTTCATAATTAATCTTTAATTGCAATACTTGCATAACATTTCAGATGAAAAATGATATACAAATTAAACCCACATCTCACCTTGGATAATTATCACAGCTCTGACTAATGTGCATAAAGCCCTGGCATGGCAGGGGGCTCTTCCCAGTGACAATGTGTTGATTTTCTAATTAAACAAAGGTTAAGTAGCATTTTCACTTGAAGACCTATAGCTTAAACTTATGACATTTGCCACCAAAAAAGATTTCTACAAAGCAGTAAATTGAACTCAACTTCTATGGGTTCTGGTGCATTAACATCTTTTGCATAATATATAATGACCATGTTCAGGATAAAAGATTTTTCTTCATATCAAGTAGATCAAGAAATGTACTTTCTAGCTCACTGATCCATTTAAATAAATCAGGAGGCCACCTAGGAAAGAAATGAGTTTAACTTGGTGCAGACAGAAATGGCACTTCACTCACCTGATTTATAAATTAAGAGGGAATTTTCTAAAACTTAGTTCAATGAGTGAATAAATGTAAATTACACTATACTGACATATTATGGCCTCGGGGCTTGTGTTATGGCTCAGAGTGCCTGCCTGGCATGCTCATCGGATTTAATCCATAGTATTGTACAAAGTGAAAAAGAGATGGGGGCAGAAGGAGGAGGTAGAAAGTAAAGGACAAAGGGAGGAAGCAGAGATTAAAGTGCTAAGAGAAATAAATATTCAAAGATGTTATATGTATATATATAATGTTATATATTATACATATGTTTATATAATATATATAATTAAGTAATTGATGTATGTTGCCAAAAGTCTTTACAAAGCTGATACCAAAAGCAGGAATCATAAAAATTAGTAGGTCAGTGTGACTTCACAACCATTCAAAACTTTTATAGGGAAATAAAGTACCATATACAATTTAGAAAGTATAAACTAGAGGAAATAAGTATAAAATTCACAGCAAAGAGAAAGCTCAAACTGTTATTATCAATCAATAAAAACACACCATCTCCTATGTACTTCAAAAGCAAAAACATGAAGCAACAGTTTAAAAATAAGAAAAGGACAATACAAAAAATTCATTTTAATAATTAAAACAGTAAATTTGTTCCCATTTAGTTGAACTGATGCAACTTCATATCAGGATTATGTGGAGCAAGTATGTATTTCATTCTATTTTGGTACAATATAAATTGGTTCATTGTCCTTAAGAGACTTTCAAATATACTAGCAGTAAAGTACTTGCTACACATAAACCAGGACCTGGATTTGAAGCCCTAGCACACATGGAAAAAGCTAAACTTGGAAGCATGTACCTGTAATCTCATTGTGAGACATTGGAGACAGGAAGATCTCTAGTGCTTACTGGCCAACCATGTTAGCCAATTGGTGAACTCCAAGTACAAAGAGATCTTGACTCAAAAATAAGGTAGAAAGCAACTGAGGAAAAGAACTCTGGTCTCTATTCATGCATAAGCACCTGCACATATATTGTGTATGCACACGTAC
>NW_022196903.1:41858941-41866163 GCF_008632895.1 Mastomys coucha
TCCCCCTCACTTGTCCTCTTTCCTTCAACAATAAAGTTCTCTATCTGTTTTTATGTCATATTAATATATATACATATTTATATCCTAATATATCATGTCATATACAATATATCCTGCCATATGTAATAGTATCATTTGATATAATGTATATTGTCATATTACTAAAATTTGCACCCAGAATATAAACTACTTCATTTTTAAAGTATCTATATATACATATATATGTCCCATAAATGTATACATGTATCTCAAAATATGTGTGGTACCTGGCCAAATGCTTTGTCTCTGTATTAGATGATTATCACTAGCCAATGAAACCATGTATAGGCTGAGGAATAAGACAAATATGATACACTTTTCCTGTTTGGGAGCTCTAAGTCCTTGAGTAAAGTTTTTACCTTCTCCAGGCCTCAATTTTCATTACCTGTACAATGGGAATAGTAATGATAATATTTTCCTTTGCAGATTAGGGTGAATATCAGGTGAATGACATTTACTGGAATAAGAAGTACATAGCTGTTTATTAGCCACTAACTTGGGAGGAAGGAGTGGAAATGATATAAATATGGTATCCACATTTGAAACTATCCAAAAAATAAAAAAATTAAATTAAATATATAATATATACAAAACCAAACTTACAGCAAAAGACTAACTTGGTTTTGACTTTAGTAATAATATTTTCTTTTTAAAAAGATCATCATATGCTTTCCTGTAATCCTACATATGATCCATTTTAGACCCGTTTCCAAAGATGGGTCTGCTAGAAGATACAGATATGAGGACCTACTTTATCCATTGTTAAAGAAAATCACAGCTATGGAAGAATATTACAGACTCAATTAAATCCACCTGTGATACAGTGTTGTTATGGGTCCTTAATAATGTACATTAGAACCTCTTTACTATATTCATGCTTTTTTATTAGATATTTTCTTTATTTACATTTCAAATGATATCTCCTTTCCCAGTTTCCCTTCCAAAAAAAACAAAAAACAAAAAAACCTGTTCCCTTCCCCATCCCCCTGCTCACCAACCCACCCTCTCCTGCTTCCTGGTCCAGGTATTCCCCTATACTAGGGCATAGAACCTTCACAGGATCAAGGGCCTCTCCTCCCATTGATGTCCCACAGGCCATCCTCTGCTACATATGCTGCTGGAGCCATGAGTCCCACCATGTGTACTCTTTGGTTGGTGGTCAGGCACTGTCAGAGCCTCTCTCAGGAGACAGCTATATCAGGCTCATGTCAGCCAGCACTTGCTGGCATCCACAATAGTGTCTGGGTTTGGTTATTGAATATGGGAAGGAGTCCCAGGTGGAGCAGTCTCTGAATTGTCCTTCATTCAGTCTCTGCTCTGTAGTTAGTCTCTGCAACTCCTTCCATGGGTATTTTGTTCCCATTTCTAAGAAGGATTGAAGTATCCACACTTTGGTCTTCCTTCTTCTTGAGTTTCTTGTGGTTTGTGGATTTATTTTGGGTATTCTGAGCTTCTGGGATAATATTCACTTATCACTGAGTACATACCATGTGTGTTCTTTTGTGATTGGGTTACCTCACTCAGGATGATATTCTCCAGATCCATCCATTTCCCTAAGAATTTCATAAATCCATTGTTCTTAATAGCTAAGTGTATTCATGTTTGTAAACCTCAGTACTACTCTGTAACTAACTCCAGAAGTCATAATGAACATTATTACATGACAAGTGTCTCTTTTATTTATTTTTAAATTTAGCCTTATATTTCATACAAGTGTATCATGATCATATTCACACTCTCTTATCCCTCATCCATTCTTTTTTTCATCTCAACTAATTCTTCGTATACTTTCATGTCTTCTCTTGCCCTGCCAAGCTTAATTAGGATTAGTTGCATGAGTATGGGTTGAGAGTCATTTCCTGAAGTCATGAACAACTTACCAATGGATACACTACTGCAGGAAATGATACTTCCTCTTCCAACAACAATGACCACCAATAGCTGCTCAGGGAAGGGTAAGACCTTAAAAGCCTCATTCCCATCCATGTTAGAATGCTGAGGGGCTCAATTCTGTGCACATCCCATTCAGGTATCCACAGCTGCTGGGTGTTCATGATGACAGCACATGTATTACTATGACATAAAAACAGAGAACAGAAAGGGAACTTTATTGTTGAAGGAAAGGGGACAAGTGATGGGGATGGAAGAGGGAGGGTGGTGGGGAGTGACTATGAGCAGCACACAATGATACATGTGTATGAAGATGTCATAATAAAATCCATCATTTTGTGTATGAGCTAAAGAAAAAGTCAGTGATAGTTAAAAAGAGCCAAGATGGTTACTCAAATATTACTCTTTAGTATGGTGTGTGTGTGTGTGTATGTGTGTGTGTGTGTGCACGTGCTGTGTGTGTTAGTATGTGTGTATTGCATTATCCTGAAAACAGCATTTCACAGCTATGTCTTGAAGTGACACTTAGAAAAAGCAATGAAATCCAACCTCAAATATTAATAACTGTAACATACTTGATTTCTATGTAGTTAATCCATATGTCTAGCCAAGACGTCCTGGGTACCTTAATGTGAACTTCAAAGCAAAACACTTCATGAGACAAGAATCACCAAATACAATGACATTTCAAATGAATGTATGCCTCCTGTCTAATTGACTTACTTAACTATGCTAATGTATTCAAGTCTCTCTGCCTTTCTAGTTCAGCAGATAATGCTATAGGACTGAACACTCTGAGATTAAAGAACAAATAAACTAAAGATTTCTGTAAGCCTCTTTTCCATAAGAATTCAGATTATACATTTTTACATATCTACAAACATTTTGTTTCAGTGGCAAGTTTGTTTCTTCTCAGAAGACAGCCTCTTTTAATTAGACACTACAGCCTAAGGGAAAAGCTTCAACTCTTTCTGTTTAGACCAACTCGAAAGGGAAAAAGACTCTCCCGCTGCAATTTCCTAAACGCACTGAGAGAAAAGACAGTTACAGAAGCCCTTTGAGCTCTATTCAAAGAACCCATCTGAACTCTGTGCTTTCTATCATTCTCAGGTGGTGCTGGGGGCCAGCAGGGCTTCCTGGGATGCATCCGCTCCTTGAGGATGAATGGAGTGACACTTGACTTGGAAGAAAGGGCAAAGGTCACATCTGGGTTCAAATCTGGATGCTCAGGCCACTGCACCAGTTATGGGGCTAACTGTGAAAACGGAGGCAAATGCATCGAAAAATACCATGGCTACTCCTGTGACTGCTCTAACACGGCCTATGATGGAACATTCTGCAACAAAGGTATGGCAGAGACAACTTCCAGTCCAATCTTTATACATCTTTATAAGATGAAATCATCTATCTAGTGCTTCTTCAGATGCAAATGGTTGTGTTTGTTTCTAAGTGTAAGGTGAATTCCTCTCCTACCTTAAGATAGAACATCTGATTATACCTTACCTTTGTTGTTTACTAAGAGATCTGAGCCTAGTACACAATTCCCATGATCCCACACTGACTGAAACATTACAATGTAAAGAGTCTCACCATGTTGTAATGATGATTAACAAAGTACAAGAACTCTAAAGGAAACTCAGTCTTAACCATCCCACATCAGTATCAATGGTCAAACACAGGCCACTGATATTTGTGTGCCCTCACCCCCACCAGCTGCTAAAGTTTGACATTATCTCTGCTCAAATTGTTATAATCATTATTACTTCTATTCAGAACACTTTTATGAGTTGTTCTCAATCTACAACACCCTTGCTCAACCTCCAAAGACACTGAAATATTATTGGTCAACCTAGAGCATCATTTATTGCAGTATATTAGTCTAGTCTTTAATGAGTCCTTGAATCTGTAGTAAATTCCACATGGACAATAAAAATGCAAGAACACAATGCATATACATGTGTGGTAGTTTCGATAGGAATGGCTCCATAGACTCATGTTTGACTACTTGGTCATAGGAAGTGGCACTATTAGGAGGTGTGACCTTGATGAAGTAAGTGTGACATTGTTGAAGGAAATGTGTCACTGTGAGGGTGGGCTTTGAGGTCACATATTCTCAAGCTAGGCCTAGTGTGGAAGTTTCCAGCTGCCTGTGGATCCAGATGTAGAACTCTTAGCTCCTTCCCTAGCACCATATCTACCTGTATACTGCCATGCTTACCATCAGGATAATAATGGACTTAACCTTTAAAACCTATAAGACAGCCTCAACTAAATGTTTTCTTTATAAGGAATGCTGTGGTCACAGTGTCACTTCACAGCAATAAAGCTCTAACTAAGACAACATGATTTCACTGGGATGTACTCTGTGATCACACATGTGACTGAAAGAAATTCCCTCAGCTGGTGAAGCCTAATTTCCCATATGTAAACAGGAAGAGTACAAAGAACGGCAGCTGGCACTTCTAAGCCACAAAAGCCTGTAAATCACTCTTCTCCTTCTAAATGAATGTATAGCATTTGGAGAAAGTTTGCTGTAAGCTGTTTCTGTGTCTCTATCTAAGAAGCTTTACATAAGTACCCATTTATATTTTCATGAATACATGGAGGGCTGTTTATGCTGGCATTATTCACATAAGATGCTACACACAGAAGGGATTGTTCCACAATGTTTGCCTGTACAACCAGGCTACTGTCTGGCAGGGCTAGAATATGAGCATACAAATTAGATCAGACGGATTTGAAGAATGAGTATGAGACAAGAACAAAGGTGAAAAGGAACACCATTGCTGAAAAATACCAAGACACATTAACAGGGCCATTACATTGCGTTTTGTCTGCTCAGAACAACATGCTTCTGTGATTTTTCCATGGCATACAATGGAATGGGCTTGCAGAACACATCAATTTTGCACTTGTAGAAATGACAGTCTTGCAATTACCATTCATTGTGCTTGATGCTAATTTAATGCAGCCCATTCCTTTGCCAACGTAATGTCTGAATGCAATCAAGTAAGTGCTAATGCCTGAGACATTGCACTATGTAAGTAACAATTTAGAGCAAATCATGTTCCCCTTCTTACTGGAGAGTTAAGTTAAACACAGCAGTTCACATAAAACCTCTGGGGGTTAATAGGCAATGTTCAAGAAGGGGCATCTCCCCTTCCCTTTAGCCAGCATCAGAGAAAAAGGTATACAAAGGCTATATATTTTTGACATTATCTCAAAGATTTTGTACAAAAAAACATCTAAATAGTCTCCTACTGTCAGCTTACTATGATGAATTTGCATTTGGCTCAATGGTTTTAACAAAAAAAATTAATTGAAAACTGTAAGTATATTTAAAAAGCATTTGTGAGCATCCTTCTGGGAGATAAGTTCCTCCTTGCCTTGATTAAGGCGACAGTAATACCAGTTTACAGAAGATGCAGCCATACCGATTTATAGATTCAGCAAGCTTCATCTTGTATCAATGACAGTATCTTCTTGGTGAACCTCCATTCTAGCTCTCCTTCTGTCTTCTCAGGACTCACCACATGGGTAGCCTCGTACCTGTACAGCAGTTCCTACAACCACCCTCCCACTGGTACTACAACCAATCACATTAGAAAAATAATAGGCTCGATTAAGGTTCTTCTGAAGTAACCCTTCCATGGTTTAGATGTACAAAATGCCCAATATTTTCTAAGTGAATGAAACTGGTCCCAACCTACCACATGCAACCCAGTTACATGTTTGTATTTCAAAAATGCACAGGTAGGGACTGAAGAAGACAGGTCAGCAATTAAGAGCACTTGCTTCTCTTAGGAAAAAAAAAACTCACATTCAATTATCAATACCCTTATCAGGCAGTTGACAACCTGCAATCCCAGATTAGTTGTTCTAGTGCCCAATTCTGGCCTCTGCAAAAACCTGCCCTCATGTGCACATACTCACACAGAGACATATACATAAATAAATGACAAAATAAACCTTTGGAACACCTCTACACACATTGTAAAGCAAACTGAGCATACATAACAAAATAGAACTGTGGGGTTGTTTTGTTTTGCAGAAAGGGACAAGAGTGGACCTTTTAAAACTTGTTTTTGCTTATTTCTATTTTATATTCTTCACCCAATGATATGTTATTTATGATTTCATTATTTTCTTCTTCTTGGGAAAAGAGGTAGAAGGAAGAACTCTTAGTGGGAATATTTAAGAAGTAGCTGTCTCTGATGAGAAAATGTCTACTGATTATCTAGAAATTATTGTACAATCTAGTCATGTTATCTGGAATGAATGAGCATCATGTTGAGTGAAAATTGATGATAATTAAGTTACTCTTGAAAATCCATCTCTCAATGAATTTAAAACAGCCTGCTGTTCAATGAGCATCCAAAGGAATTATCCTTTAGTTCTTTCTGGCATTTATTCATCTTAAACAGGGGGCACTCTGGGAACAGATATCACTAAATATCACACAGCCTATCACTCATCTATCTTTAGAAAACTATGGCTTTCCCATCATCTCAAGGTACTCACCAGCCAGCATCCATTTAACTCACATGAGGCAGGTCCATTACACATAAAAACCCTTTGAGAACACACTGACTGAGGCTTAGATTCTCCCAGAATCAGAGGTCATCCCAGTCTTCAAAACCAATGTGTCTGAGTGTGATATCCTCAACCTTCACGAGAACAAACTACTGTGACAAAGATAGGTTGGGGTTTTTTTGTTTGGCTTTGGTATTATCTAACTAAACCTATTCTTTCTTGGATAGTCAAACCCCAACACACAAGTATATTACAATTACTAAAGCCATTCTTAACAGACATCATAAATATGCAACATAGTTTGAAGTATATAATCTCTGTGTGTCTCCTGTGTGATTTTATATAAAATGAAAAGTAATAGATTTTAGGAGTTTTAATGGGAGCCCCAATTTATCTTTACCTGGAATCTCAGAGTATTCCCTGTTGGCGGTCACAGCTCAGGGTTAATGTAAAAGAATTTAAATTTTTTATTAGATATTTTCTTTATTTACATCTCATATGATATCTTCTTTCCCAGTTTCCCCTCCGAAAAAAAAAACTGTTCCCTCCGCTCTCCCTCTGCTCACCAACCCACCCTCTCCCACTTCCTGGCCCTGGCATTCCCCTACACTGAGAATAGAACCTTCACAGAGCCAAGGGCCTCTCCTGCCCTTGATGACTGACTAGGCCATCCTCTTCTACATATGCAGCTGGAGCCATTAGTCCCACCACGTGTACTCTTTGCTTGTTAGTTTAGTCCCTGGGAGCTCTGAGGGTACTA
>NW_022196903.1:41866173-41876488 GCF_008632895.1 Mastomys coucha
TTCCTTCAGTCTCTGCTCCATAGTTAGTCTCTCCAACTCCTTCCATGGGTATTTTGTTCCCCTTTTTAAGAAGGAACGAAGTATCCAGACTTTGGTCTTCTTCTTGAGTTTCTTGTGGTTTATGGATTGTACTTTGTACATTCAGATATTATCAGAGAGTGCATACCATGTAAGTTCATTTGTGATTGGATTACCTCACTCAAGATGATAGTCTTCGAATCCATCCATTTCCCTAAGAATTTCATAAATTCATTGTTTTTAAATTGTTGAGTCGTACTCCATTGTGTAGATGTACCACATTTTCTGTATCCATTCTTCTGTTGAGGGACATGTGGGTTGTATCCAGCTTCTGGCTATTATAAATAAGGCTGCTATGAACATAGTGGAGCATATGTCCTTATTACATGTTGGAGCATCTTCTGGGTATATGCCCAGGAGTGGCATGACTGGGTCCTCTGGCAGAACTATGTCCAATTTCCATAGGAACCACCAAACTGATTTCCAGAGTGATTGTAGCAGCTTGCAATCCCACCAGCAATGAAGGAGTGTTTCTCTTTCTCCACATCCTCACATGCATCTGCTGTCACCTGAATTTTTGATCCTAGCAGTGCCATGCAGTTTTTATCACAAGTGCTCTGTAGTACAGCTTAAGGTTAGGGATAGTGATTCCAGCAGAAGTCTTTTTATTGTTGAGAATAGTTTTGGCTATCCTGGTTTTTTTGTTATTCCAGATGAATTTGCAAATTGTTCTTTGCAAGTCTGTGAAGTGTTGAGTTAGAATGTTAATGGGGATTGCATTGAATCTGTAGATTGCTTTCAGCAAGATGGACATTTTTACTATATTAATCCTGCCAATCCATGAGCATGGGAGATATTTCCATCTTCTGAGATCTTCGATTTCCTTCTTCAGAGATGAAGATTTTGTCATACAGATCTTTTACTTGCTTAGTTAGAGTCACACCAAGGTATTTTATATTATTTGTGACTATTGTGAAGGGTGTTGTTTCCCTAATTTCTTTCTCAGCCTGATTATCCTTTGTGTAGAGGAAGGCTACTGATTTGCTTGAGTTATTTTTATATCCAGCTACTTTGCTGAAGTTGTTTATTAGGTTTAGGAGCTCTCTGGGGATTTTTGGAGTTACTTAAGTGTATTATCATATCATCAGCAAATAGTGATAATTTGACTTCTTCCTTTCCAATTTGTATCCCTTTGATCTCCTTTTGTTGTCTAATTGCTCTGGCTAGGACTTCAAGTATAATATTGAATAGGTAGGGAGAGAGTGGGCAGCCTTGTCTAGTCCCTGATTTTAGTGGGATTGCTTCAAGTTTCTCTCCATTTAGTTTGATGTTGGCTACTGGTTTGCTGTATATTGCTTTTACTATGTTTAAGTATGGGCCTTGAATTCCTGATCTTTCCAAGACTTTTATCATGAAGAGATATTGGATTTTGTCAAATGCTTTCTCAGCATCAAGAGGGGATGACTTGGAGATATACTGCAATATAGATTAAAGAGCTAGAAATTGAATTGATGGTCCCACAAGGCTACAGCTTCCTGTAGCCACCAGAGTCTGGAAGGGGCAAGGAAGAATTCTTCTCTAGAGTCTTGGAAAATATGTGTCTTGCTTATTTAACTAGAAGTTAAAGGATGTCAGTAGTCCATGTGCACAGGTATACTGAACACTCCAGACTGGGAGATTTAAAAAAAGAAAGAAATTCATTTGATATGGATTGCTGTCTATACGCAGGTGAGGGCAGGCAAAAGATAAGGCTAGAGCCTGTGATTGGGCAATGGAAAAGGAAGGTGGACTAAGCATTTTAGAGTGGGAACAGAGGAGGACAGAGACAGAGAGAGGAGATGGGACAAGGAGTCAAAATGGAGGAAGAGGATGAACCAAATCCATGTGGCTTGAAATAGCCACAGGTAGCTATGAATATCATAGAAGAGCAATCGAATAATATAGGACAATTTGTCCAATCTAGGTGGGCAGCTTGTATCAATAGCAATTTGCTCTGAGTTCATTGTGTGGGCATTTTGTGGGTTGAGAATTGATTGTTATAAATCTGACTGATACATTACAAGCCTCTAGAGTTTTGATTTTGTTAGGTTATGGGGATTTGTGACAACTAGCCACAGGGGGCAGATGACTGAGAATGTGAACAGAAGAACCAATGAGCAGGCAAACTATGAGAAGTTGGGCAGACCACCACATGGGGATAGCAATGGGGAGCCAAAATTAGTGTGGATTGTTTTTTAAATAATTACACATAACAATTTGATTCATTGTTTTAGAAGCTAGAAAGTCCAAGATCAAGTGACCCACATTTGATGATCACTTTCAGGATGTAGCAGTCATAGTAGGAAGAAAAATAGAAAGAAAGTGTGCAATACCAAGAGCGTAGAGGAAGCCAAACTCAACCTTCATCAAAATCCTATCTCAAGACAACTAACTCATTTCCACAATCTCTTTGTCAGTCCATTCAGGAAGGCAGAGCCCTGAAGATGTAGTCACCTCCCCCATCCTATTTGACAATATATTTGCAGTGGAGATTGAGTTTCCAAAAACATATTCAAGATATAGTAAACCTCTAATGTGCCTGGAAGCTTTGCTTCTGTCATTGAGTCTGGTCATTATGACATTCTCAGAACCTTTCAATGATTTATTCAAAATCAAAACATTCTGCAGTGCATTACAGCAACATGTGAGTCCTGTATCCCTCTAACAGCTAAAAGCACTTCCTAATGATCCCTTTACTTAACCAAGTTCAGCGAGCCATTGGCAGGAGTGGGAGATTTTTAAACCATTTTTTAACTTTAGAGACTCCTGTGTTTTCTCAAGCTTTCACTTGTTTGTTGAATAGATGGGGTCAAATCTAAAGGCTCATAGTCATGAGACTGGTGAGGGATGGGTGTGCAACCCAGTCATCAGTTTACCATTGTTTATGGTGATACAAATGTGCATTCCCTGCACTGTGGATGAGCACTTCCCCTCTCCCTCTTGAGTTCTATGTCATTGACTAAGATTTTATGATCTGTATTATATGGTCAGTACAACTCTCTTTACTAGAAAATGGGTGATGGAATTAGGTCTGGCTTTGAATCCAATGTCCTTCCTTACCCATATGCTATAACCTTGAAAAACTTGAATACCACTGAGCCTCATTTTCAAGATCATGTGATATCTACTTCCTGAGGCCACTGTGACTGTGGTGATGACATTGAATATTTCAGAGTTTACTTACAAACAGAGAATACAACACACTTAGTCCAATGGCAAATGCTATTTTGTATTCTTAGCACTTCATGCCTTCTTATTTACATCTTTTTTATTTTTACCTTAAAGCATACCATCTCCTAAGGCTTCTCTAGAATATTTTGCAGTAAGATGTGTATTTAGTATCTTTTCAGTGACTGTAGAGCACTAAATTGTTACTTTGGTACTTCAGGAACAATGGGAGTATCATAAAATGACTCCTCTAGTTAATAGTAGACCTACTAATAGTATTCTGAAGATGGAATGGAGTCTCTACAGCCTAAGTACCAAAGGATTAAGATCATGGAAGTTGAACCTAGAGACAGTACCCACCTTATCCTACCTAACCATCCATTAGCGCCCCTTTGTCAAAGCCAAACTGAGTTACCGTAGAAGTTCCTACTTCCTTCCTTTCTGATGGAAACTTTAGCCTCAAGTCCAGGTTTGACTTCTACCACATAGGTTTGCCCTCTTGCTGGGTGGAAGAAGGTAGGCATGTCAAAAGCAAATTCAAGACTACACAGTCATCTTCTCCACCACCTTAGGTATGGAACTCAGAGGCCACAATAAATTCAGTTGACTGATTTTGTCAGGAGCCATACTAGGACAAGCTAACTAGTAGGTGATCTTCCTGAGATGGTCTGCTTCGGATTATAATATAAGTTGCAACAAATTTGCTCTTTTTGAGCAAGGCCCTAAGAGAATTCATTTTAGGAAAGACTCCTGCTATTAACATGCTTTTCCTGTTATTATTAAACATATATAACAATCATTAGGTATTAGCCCACCCTTGTTGAGCAGATCTCTGCAGTTCAACAAAGATGTACTGTCTTATAGTCATGCTATATAGACAAATAGATGACTTCTTAAGTCTCAGTGATGATCCTATAAGAATTCCTAAAATTATATCTGTGATTATTAAGCTTTTTTATAGTGGGACTGCCATTAGGTCCTTTTCTGATAGTCAAAACTGCAATGAGAACTCTTGCCAGTCTCCGATGTGTCACCAGTTAACTGCTCTTCGATAGTGACCAGACTTTCTCCTACTCAGAGCACATTTCAAGAAGTTGTAAAACAATTAACCAAAGGTGAGAAGAAGGAAACGAATGATTTATTATAGGTGCTAGGACAAAAGATAAAATATTGACTGGGTTTATCTATACAAAACTCCACAATAACTTAGTTGTGGTTTTTAACTTTCTGTGAACCTGTAGAGCTGTAACAGGTGATGGATGTTTAGCCAGATAGTTACTCCTAACAGATATGCATGTAAATATTCTCTATTGTAAACTTCTACTTAAATTTATGATTTGATTTTTTGTGTGAACTTGTGATGAACTCTTTAACATTTGATTATGTATTCTGAAAGTACTGAGGACAAAGAGATGAGGAGAGAATTTTTTGCCTTTGTCATTTAGAGAAGAAGTTTTTTTTTCCCTTTCTCTACTTAGAAGAAAAATTTTCCCCTTTCTCCACTTGGAAGAATTTTTTCCCTTTCTCCAATTAGGATCTTTCTGCTTTTCCCCTTTTTCTGAGATAGCTTTAGTAGGAAACCTTTCACAACTTAGTAATAAACTCTATAATCACTTTTCAAAGTGTTCCTTTTTTTCCTTAGACTTCTGACTAGCAGGCTGAAATTTAGGGCTACACAATTCCTACTGAGATAGAACAAAGGCCACATTACTTAATCCCCAGCTGTCAGGCTACAGGTGTCAATTGCCTAAACTAGCAACATTTTACCCTAGGAAAGAGCAAGAAAGTTTTTACTTTTTAGAAGTTAACATCAGCATTTCAGTACAGTTACAGAGCTAGAATGTCTGGAGACCTTCAGATTTTAAAGCCACACCAGAGTCCTACTCTGCACTCCAGCTGTTAGCACCAGGGCCTCCAAAGCCTGTGACATCACATGGGCGGGTCTTACAGACCTATTGCCAGGACAACAGCCGCCATATTCCCAGAATCCATTGGGCTCACCTCCCAACTTTACCTGTGGCCAATACATCAAAACCCATATTTATATGGGGAACACTCCTCCCTCTCTCTCCTCTCTCTCTCTCTCTCTCTCTCTCTCTCTCTCTCTCTCTCTCTCTCTCTCTCTCCCTCCTCTCTCTCTCTGCTACTGTCCCTTTCTCCCTCTCAGTTAAACCTCTTACACGTGGAACTGTTTGGGCCTAGTGTGTGGTATGTCCTGACTTGAGCCACCGTTCTAACACATCACCAGCCACTACCCTTTCCAGGCCGGGAGGCTCCTGGGATGAATTACACTGTAAATAGTATTGACTAAAAACCTTCTAAAGAAAATAAATTAATATAAAATATTTTAAACAAGTGGAGTAGAGGAGAGAGAGAAATTTGGCCTCTGTGTATCTTAAAAGTTTATGTTGTATGAACACAGCTAAGTTCTTAGCAGCAGTGAATATTTTCACAGGTCTGCCTGTGTAATCCTAAAAACCCCAGCTGGGAAAATAGTCCTCCACCAAGGAAACACTGTCCTGAAACATAGTACCCCAGCAGTGGAACAATCCTCCAGCAATAGGAAGAGAGTGTCACGGGTGTCTTTTTCATTTAGTAGATCTGGAGGGAAAAAAACTTAAAGAGCTGAATTTCTTTCTCCTTTTCCCCTTGTATTATTCAAGAAAGAAAAAAAATGCCTTTCTCTGTTAATACATTTCTTAAATCTGCAGACCTTATATTGTAATTTAAAAGTCTCGTGGAAACACAGGGGGGAAAAAACTGCTTTAAAAAGCTTAGAAAGGTTTTTAAAAAGGAAGTGAGTGTAAAGAGTAAGGAGACAAAAAACAAAAATGTATGGAGGAGTCCACACATGCTGATGAATAAGAAAGGAAGGAAGAAAGGTAAAAAGAAAGAAAGGAGGGTGAGAGGAGGAAGGAAGAAGAGAGGGAGGGAGGAAAGAAAGACAAATGCTGTAGCATTTTCTCTGTCCAATCACATTTAGGCAGTGACAGGCCTGTGATTGGACAGGAATAGAGAGGTGGAGCTAGAGTTGGAGGAGAAAAAGAGAGGAGGAGAGAGGTCAGGAGAGGAGAAGGGTCAGGAACAGGAGGAGAGAGGTCATCAAGGAGACAGACGATGAGGATGAACCAGACCCCACAAAGTTATACAACCAAGCAGGTTCTTACAAAATAGATTAAGTAGGTTAGAATATTGTCTTTATTATCTGGTTCTAAAGTTACTGAATTGGCATCTTGTAAATTGTGATTTTATTATTATATAAATCTGATTGGATATTAAGGCCTTAAGAGTCATACTTTACTTACTGGGTAATAGGTGCTATTTAGATAGCATTGTGGGAGTGTGTAAAGAGTTGCATGCGAGCGAGATGTAGCTTGCTGGAAGGAAATAACAAGAACTCGCCGGAACCTTTGAGACTGAATGGTACCGGCTCAAAAATATGTGGCCCAGCAGGAAAAGGAGTTTGCAGGGGGGATTCTTTTTTATATTTCCTGCAACAAAGAAAGGAAGGGAGGAGGAAGGGAGGCAGGGATGGAGGAAAAAAGGAAGGAAAGAGGGACGGACAGAGGGAGGGAGAAAGGAAGGGAGGGGAGGGGAGGGAGGGAGGGAGGGAGCAAGCAAGCAAGAAAACTTTTGACCAGATTCCAAATTCTAGAAGCTTCTGAGACTGCTGAGTAGTTTAAGTGACTTTCTTCCAGAACTTTATGGTGGTAAAAGAGCATTTACTCTCCCCTGGGTTCTCCTAGGGAATATGGGTGGGAAAACCTGTCCAATTACCATTCTCAGAGGAAGAAATTTAAAACAGCAGTAGGTAAAGCCAGTCCCTTTAAAACAGTAACAACCTAGCAGAGAACAAAGCTTTTGGACTTTGATAATGGGATAAATTACATTTTTTTCAGTTTTGCACTATTTGCTAATCCTCACCAGATTTGGGATACAACTGATTTCTACTGTGTTTTGTGTGTGCGTTGACTGTTTTTCTTTCACTGTCTTCAACAATGATCAAAACACTAAATAGTGTGAAGTTTAAAATAACAACACTGTCTTCTTTTTTTTTTTTTTCATGGATCATCCCCATAGTTTCTCTATGCATTTCTTTTGTCTACAAGTCTATGATGACCCATAAGTTGCACTAAGGGCTTCCCTTTTAAACTAATCAAGCTTGAAGCTCCCTGCCAGCAAGCCCATTCAACAGTCTCCATCCTCCTGAGTACTTCATCATGTCTGTGGGTTGTGAAGCCTCTGTGCCTCTGAGCACTTTGCCCACTCCACTGTCCTGTGAGTGCATCATTTCCAACAGGCAGCCCTGGCTTCAGCAATCAGATTCACTCTAGTCATCCCTTGGCTGAAAGAAATCTACTTTCTTGATGGATCTGAGGGTCCATCAATGATCCATCAAGGTTCCGAGTAAGTCTAAGGGTCATTGAACTGACTTTTCTAAAGTTTACTATTTTGTTATCCCTTTTTCACAGATTTTATTTCAAAGGTTTGATTAACTTTGAAATAATTTATACAGTCACTTCTATTGATTTTACATGTGGATTTTAGATATATGAGTGTATTACTTTTTCTTTCCTCCCAATTATAACCAAACACTGACAGAACAGAAATTATTAAACTCAACTGTGCTTTTCCTTTGTCTAGCATTTTGAATGTTTTATTTTATTTTTTATGTATATGGGTATTTTGCCTGAATGTATGTCTGTGCAACATGTGTATGCAGTGCCTGCAGAGACTAGAAGAGGTATTGAATTCCCTAAAACTAGACTGACAGATGTCTGTAAGGAGCCATGTGAGTGTTGGAAATGGAATGTAGTTCCTATGGAAGAGCAGCCAGTATTCTTAATCACTAAGTCATCTCTCCTGCCCAAGACTTGACATTTTTAATACATAGTCTTCAAGTTCTCCTGAAGACTGGGCATGGGACAGAGTGAGATCTTTAACTTGTCCTTCTAGCTGGCTCTTATAAAGGCTGAGTTTACTAAGCAGTAGATAGCTTTGAAAACAATTAATCTCTATAAGACAAAGAGCCTTCATTAACTTGAATTCCCAGCAAAGAAAGTTAACAGAGCTCACTTGGTAAACATGAAAGAAATCATGTAGGTAAAACTAACAATCACATTTCTTCATACAATCACATTTCTTCATACATACTAGGCACAAGTTTTGAGAACTATGATGAACTGGACAGAAAGCTGCTATGTGGTTGCCAATGAGGAAGGCCAGGATAAGGAGAAGCAGCTTGGCATGTGGGAAGTGGAGTAAAGAGATCTGATTATAACACAATGGGAAGGTACTGAATGAGAGACATGGAAACCTATAGTTCATGCTGAAGAATCTAAAAAGAGAGCATCTTTTACAACCTAACCCATAGGTGTACCTCAAACATATGTGTGCCTCTCCACACTATCAAAGTTTATTGGATAACAGTAAATTCACAAACTGAACTCATTTGATTGGGTGCAATTTAACAAGCCATCATCATTTTACTGGATAGTTAGCCATTGGCCATATCAAGTTTTTTTTTTATTCCAATCAAAACTACTAGTATTAGGTCTAAGCTAACATATTATTTTAATATACATCACACAGTAGCTAGCACATAGTTCATAAAGGACATTCAGAACTCAGAGTCAGAAAGCTGGCACAAGTGCAAGAGAAGGTCTGCAGGGGACCAGAAGAAAGGCACGGAGCCAT
This sequence comes from Mastomys coucha, assembly GCF_008632895.1. Taxonomy (NCBI): domain Eukaryota; kingdom Metazoa; phylum Chordata; class Mammalia; order Rodentia; family Muridae; genus Mastomys; species Mastomys coucha. The sequence goes on from NW_022196903.1 coordinate 41,875,096, forward strand.
TCAGATACTGAGATGTCAGATGCAGGTCTGCTTGAAAAGGTTTCAAGGGTCAGTTTGAAGTAGGCTGAATGTCACAGGTCAGAGAAACTACACTTGAACCAGAGCCTGAGGGACGGAGGCAGAGAGGCTTCACTGTGCTAATTTTCCTGGGTGAGGAAAGTGACAAATGACCGTGAGACTGTCACTAAATCCGCCACATTTTGGTCTTAGGATACTCCTTTTACAGTTCCATGTGACATAGTTATAGCCAATGTGAATGTGACTGACAATCTCGAGTATTTGGTATTTCCAATATAATGTGGTATATTCACAGCTGCCATTTTTATTGCCATAAAATAAATTATAAAGTGTGTTCCTCCTGGTATTCTGCCAGATGATTGTTGCTTCCTTGTGTAAACAGAAAGCTGTTGGCACTTCTACACCAAATGGAGCCGCTCAGGCCAAGGCTTATATAATAGAGTTATTCAAGACTAGAGCAAACCTAAAACCACATGACAAAGTAACCCAGAGCAGGCCCTCCATTGTCCTTAAGCATCATGGATGATGGAGATGGGCTACCCATAGCATTGCCCATCACAGGACAGGGTTTGAACCCTAAGAGATCAGAAAGAATCATCTACATATAGGCTAGGATTTGCGATCTTTCTAGATCAGTGCTTCTCAACCTATGGGTCATGGCCCTTTGGGGGTCACATTTAAGATATCCTATTTATCAGGTATTTACATTACGATTTCATAACACTAGCAAAATTGCAGTTATGAAGTAGCGATGAAAATAATCTTATGGTTGAGAGTCACCAAAGCATGAGGAACTCCTTAGGGATTTGGGTTAAATATAATCTAGAAGGACCTGAAATTCTAGCCCACATGAAAACCATCTTATCAGTGTTCTCACAGAAATCAAACTCAGTCCTTTTGATCAATAATACAGTCAACAGTTTTCTGCATTTATTTTGTGTTTTGCAGAGAAATTTGTGCTTTCTGTTTATCCCAGGTAAGAAGCTATAATGGTGAAGAATAATGGATTAAGAGCCATTTGAATTCAGTCTAAATGTAACTGGGGACAAAGCTGAACAATTGCCTAACTGTATCAGCATTTGGTTTCTTTACTAATTGCATCAGTTCTGTGAAAGGCACAGTTTACAGGGTGGAGATAAAATGAGCTGATGTGTGTAAAATTATTTGAAAAAGCATCAGTATTATGAGGTTCAGAGCCAGGTGTGACATCACAAGCCTATAATATCAACACTGGGGAGGCTGAAGCAGGAGGATCATGGCAATGGCAAATTTGAAGCAAGTCCAGGCTATAAAGTAAGTCTGAGGCTAGCAATGACTACATGAAGAGATTCTACTTCAAATATATATATATATATATATATATATATATATATAT
>NW_022196903.1:41876498-41880113 GCF_008632895.1 Mastomys coucha
TATATATATATCAACAGTTATGATTATTCTTTTTTATTTTTTCGATGCAAAAGCAAGAATTTTCCAGCATGTTGTATTGACCTTCAATTAGTCCCTCAAGGTGAGTTACTAAGAAGACAAGGCAACCCCAAATGGCTATTACAAGCAGTTTTTATACTTTTTAGGGGCACAGGTTACATCAGCAAGGTTACAGTTCAAACTTATTGGCTAAGCATATTGACCTTTAAATCTATTGGCTAGCAAGCATGGCACCCATTTGAACTCTACCTGGGCCTTTCCAGAGGGTCGGGTAACCATCAGTCAGCACATTCTGAGAATTTTTTACTCAAGAATGTTTCTGTGAGTGGAGAGTGGAACTTGGCCTAGCCTTGACTCCATGTGAGAGGGGGAAGCTGTAAGGAGAGTGTGGGACTAGAAAACCCCTCATACCCCTTTTCCTTGTACAAGCTCCAATCCCAGAGCTACGGTCAGGAATATTGGGTAACTAACTCATATTGTTAGCACAGGACCATCAGTTGTACTGCTCCTATTCTCTCTTTTATGAAGGCTATAAGCTTGTTCAATATGCAGGTTCCAAAGGTCAACAATAGCAAAAGAACAATTAGGGGTCCTAACAACGTGGATATGAGTGTGGTTACCAAGGGAAGGAGTTAAACCAAGATTCAAACTAGCCCTGACTCCATTCTTTTTCTCTGCTGCTAGGCTAGCACTTCTCTCACCTTGGCCATTAAATTTTTAACAATTCCAAAATGGTCTATATAAAAGCAACACTCCTCAGCTGAGGCAGCACATAGGCCTCCTTGCTGGAGGCAAGTTAAGTCTAACCCCTTCCTATCCTGTAGTACTCCTTCTGATAATGAAGTCAATGATTCTTGAAGGTGACTGATGGAAGTTTCTATTCTCTCTATATCTAAATCAAAGACTGCCCTCAGACTGTCATATTTTTTCCCTTGTAAGACCAAAGCGGAGGTCCCGGTGGCTTCCCTGGTCACCCCTAAACCCAAAAGAAAGGAGATAGTGAGTGCTATAACAGGTTTGATGGACAAGCACGTAGGATGGGGGAAGGAACCAGAATCCAAAGGTACCATCAGGCAGTCATGATCAGGTAGAATGATTTTGAGCTTGAGCAAATTGTCTATCTTCTGAACCATCCAGCAGGGGTTCCCCAGGGACTGGGGCATTTGTAAGGTTTCACATGGTAAGTGTGCACCCAGGCTGCAATACCGTCCACCTTGAGTGTTGTGAGAGAGGTTAGCAGCACCTGGAAGGATCCCTTCCACTGGGGTTTCAGCAGCTATGCCCCATACCTTCTCACATAGATCCAGTCACCAATCTGGAAGCAGTGAGGGGTCTCTGGCACCCATGGAGCATTTAAGACAGACAGTTTGGGCCAAATCTTATGTTGTATTGACTGAAGAGCTTGGAACCTCAAGAAAAGGTTCCTTATCAGTGAGTTGGGATACCTCCAGGGAGGGCCCAGTGGACACCAAAGTAGTTGGGGTAACAAACAGGATCTCAAAAGGGGACAGGTTAAAATGGTAGGGGGTGTTCCAGACTCAGAACAGGGTCAGGGGAAGGAGCACCATCCAGTCAGCACCACTCTCCAAGGTCAATTTAGTTAAGGTTCTGTTCATTCTCTCCACCTGCCCTGAGCTCTGGGGATGGTATGCACAGTGGAGCTTCCACTTAGTCCCCAGTATCCCTGACTTACCTTAGAAACAAAAGCAGGACTGTTGTCTAATCCAATTACCTTGGGCACTCCGAACCTTGAGAAAATTTCCTCTAATAGCTTCTTGGTTATGATCTTAGCTGTTTTCTGCTTGGTAAGGAAAACCTCAACCCATCCAGAGAAAGCATCCACAAACGCTAGAAGGTATTTGTAAACATATTTTCCTAGCTTAACTTCTGTAAAATCAACCTCCCGACATACCCCAGGCCATTCTCCCCTAGTCTTTTGCCCTGTTTACTCTTGGCTACATAAGCATTCACCCTACTTACACTGTTCTACTATCTCTCTGGCCTAAAACCTGAGGTCCATTATATATACTTTAGATCCCTTAACTGCTTGGACAATCTTTTTATCCCCTAAATGAGTCCATCTATGCATTTGGCCTAGTAAGCCTTTTGCTTGCTTTCCGGGGAGTATAGGGCCCCCTTCTTGTGTGTGCTGTTGCCCTTCCTTCTCTAGGTAATAGTCGACAGGGTGGCTAGCGATCTGGGTCCTTTCTTCTTCTGTATATTTTAAGTGAGGTCATCCCTTAGTCCAGTCTAATTCCCCAGCAGGTGTCTCTTGCAGGCCCATAACCAAGATAGGCATAGCCACTTCTCGAGCCACTTGATCTGCCTGATTATTGCCTCAGGCCACTGAGTCTCTTCCCTTCTGATCTCCTGGGCAGTGAATATTCAGTTGCCTGCTTCATCAGATCCAAGCACCTTCGCTGTTTGGGGACACTTTTCCCAAGGCCTAGGATTTCCCACCCCTAGTTTCCATTTGTTAGGGCACTCTTGGGCCCAGTGGCCCCTTTCCTTGCAATGCATGTACTAGTCTTTTTCAAGGGGTTTTCTGTCTCTCTTTGATCAGAGTCTCTCTTCTCTGCTTTCCTTGACTACTGTAGCCAATATTTTCTGTAAGTTCCTTTTCTGTCACCTTTCTTTTTTCATCTCCCTTTCATCATCTTTCTTTTTCTTTCTCTACTCCTTCTCCTCCTCTGTCTCCCTGCTATGGTAGACTTTCTCAGCAACTTGCACTAAATCCTTCAACAACTTATCCTGTAGTCCCTCTAGCCTCTGAAGCTTTTTTCTGATATCTCTACTAGCCTAGTCTATAAAAGCCATAGTCACAGTAGCTTTGTGCTCCTCGCTGCTGGGGTCATAGGGTGTATATTGGCGGAATGCCTCCATGAGCTGCTCTAGAAAGGCTGTGGGCAATTCATCTGGTCCCTGCTTAATTTCATGTACCTTGGTCAAATTGGTGAGTCATCATGTAGGCCCCCTTGAGACCTGCCAACAGAGACTGACAGTAGACTTTCAGGTGCCCCTTACCTTCTGCTGTATTAAAGTCCCAGTCAGGTCTAGTCAGAGGAAACCCACTGTCGTCAACAGCCTGGTCAATCAATAGAGCCCCCTGTGTCTGAGGGCACATTCTTTCTGGCTTCCTGCATTATCCTCTCTTACTCTTTAGTCATGAAGAGCACCCTCATGAGTTATTGTATATCATCCCTGGTGGGCTGATGAGTAAATAAAACAGTCTCAAAGAGATTAACCAGCCCCTTTGGGGTAATCTGAAATGGGGAAGGGGAGGATGAACGTTGGGCCTTCAGTTGTACAAGTCGGCTGAAGAGAAGAGCCAATAGTGCCTGATTTCCTTATCATCTAGAGGCTCGTGCCATCAGTGGGAGAGCCACCATGGTATCAGAGGAGGTGGCTCTCAGACTTTGGGTCCCCATGGTGGGACCAGGAAGTTGGAGATCTCCTCCCACTCCTCCCTCCGGTAAAGGGGAGGTACAGTCACACCAGTCCCATATAGACTGAGGATCTTGGAGCTGGTGCTGGTACTGGTAGGGCCATGGGGGACAAGATGGAAGAGGAGACCTGGAGCAACAGGTCTGATGTTGA
>NW_022196903.1:41880156-41881936 GCF_008632895.1 Mastomys coucha
GATGTTGAAGGGTCTGGGAGGATGGACTTCTTCTCAGGTCCAGATCTCTCCTCCTGTGTTTCCTTTGTCCTAATGGACAAAACCTGAGAGGTGGGCCTTGGGGAAAGAAAGGCTTTTATCCCTGGTGGGGGAGGGTCCTCCACTAGATTCTTCCAGGTAACTGTATAGGGCACTTGGTCTGAGTACCTGAGGGATCCTGGCCTAAAGATTCTTTCCTCTACTGCTTTCATCACCTGAAAGTTGAAGGTCCCTATGGGTGACCACTCTACTCCAAAGGTGGGCCATTCAGAGAAACAGAGAGTAACTAATTTGCCCTTCTTTACTACTACTGACAAATTTTCTTCTCTTTTCCTAACTTCCCTTCAGTGGTTAATTAGGATGTTTAACAGTGTAGATTCAGACTGTCCAATATCCAAAAATGTCATCAATCCAAGTCCAAGAACACAGAACAAGATAACCAACACCAATAAACACAGAAAAAGGCAATCAACACACAGACATTTTGCCCCTACCGTGGGTGCCAAAACCAGGTTATAGCAAGCAAGACTCAGCTCCCACTGATACTGTGTCTTGCTGTTTCCAAAAGGAGTAGAGTCCTCTCAACTCCCTCAAGGGGGCCCAAAGTGTCCTTTAGACTCCCCACAGTCATGACATTAAGGCACATCTTCCCTTCTGATGTCATGGGCAATAAATACAATTGCCAGCTTCATCAGATCCAAGATTTCCTGCTTGTCTTTTTATTTCTTTTCTCTCTGATATAAGCAATCTTCTCTCTTGCTATATAGTCCAATGAATATGGGCTATGGCAAAGGCATACCTGCTAACTGTGTAAATGCTATTTTTTTTTTTTTTGCCAGCCTTAAGTTACAAAGCTTTGGAGAGGGCAATTAGCTCTGCTTTCTTTGGAGATATTAAGATACATCTACCTGCCGAAATTGACCACACCAGACCAGAGGCTTTCCAGCCAACACTGACACCAAGCTTGTAAGCCAGAAGTGAAAGCAGAAGACAGAGAGACAAACACTTACTTAAGTGCCTGTTGCTGTTGCCAAGCTCAGTCTTTTTCATCTGATCAGCCTAATTGGTAGTCACTCAGGGGGCTCCTTGAATCCCAAATGTAAAACACCCTCCCTCAGTCAGTGATACTTACTTCTCGATGCTCCCAAGTAAGACACCTAGACACAGACCAATTCAAAAGCAAGAGGTTTATTTTCCAGTATGTTGGGGTTGACCTTCACTTAGTTCGTCACTCAAGGCGAGTTACAAAGAAAGTCACCATGATTATTCTTAAGGTTATATGTAACAGATATCTTAGAACTCATGATGTCCTTGGTGAAATGCCTACAATAGACAACATATTATCATTTAAAACCTACTAGGACATCTTAATGTAAATAATTCTTGAACATCTTATAAAGTTTCAAAAAATAGAGTGACTGCTATTTTGTCAAGACTTTTTCTAAGTGTTCATCTTTCTACAAATATTTAATAGTCTCTCTTTCTCTTCTACCCCATTGCTAAAGGTGACAACTAAAGCTATGAGTATAGCTCAGTTCATAGAAAGCTTGCCTACCATGCAGCCCTGGGTTTGATTCCTCAGAACTGAGTATAATGACACACTTCTAATCCCAGTACTTAGAAGGTAGGGGCAGAAAGAAAAGGAGTTCAAGGCCATCCTCAGCTACATAATGAATTCAAGACTAGCTGAAGTTCTATGAAACTTTATCTTTAAAAGGAGGGAACAAAAAATTAAGGAAAAGAGAGAGAAAGGAAGGAAGGA
>NW_022196903.1:41882018-41895992 GCF_008632895.1 Mastomys coucha
AGAAAGGAAGGAAGGAAGGAAGGAAGGAAGGAAGGAAGGAAGGAAGAAAGGAAGGAAGGAAGAAAGAAGTGAAGAGATGGAAAAATGAGGGAGGGTGAAAGGAAAAAAGGAAGGAAGGAAAGACACTAACAACTATAGTTAAGGTTAGTAAGCCCAAATTTTCTACATGTCTAAGCCAACTATAGCCTAATCCCAAATATTCGCATGAGTTCATAACTTATTTCTTCATCAAAATAAAAATTAATAATACTATAAATAAGTGTTTCCTAAAGTTTTACTATAAAAGTAATCTGATTTATGTGCCTAGTCCTGCAATGACTTGGTGTGCTGGAGGTGGAAGTATGTGAAACCCATAGGGGCTCCTCCTTCCCAGAGAAGGAAGGGAGAGAGAATGGGGAAGGATCTGTGTCTGGGGGAACTGGGGAGGAAGCTGATATTCAGATGTGACATGAATAAATAAATTTTCTTAAAAAGCAATCTAATTTAAATCTCCTCTAAATAGGTCTATCTAACATGTTGACTTTTACTTCCTCAGTGACTGTCTTCTAGTAGAACCCTATAAATTCAGTTTAAATATGAGTTAGTTCATACTCATCAAATCCAAATAGTAGACCAGGTTACAAATTTCAAACAGGCTTATCATTCCTGTCTTCTGTCCGCTTAGCACAAATATTACTTTCTGTGGCTTTTTACAGCCAGCGTCTTCCCAAATCATGCACCATATGTGGTTATTATAGTTCACTTCCCAATTCCTCTAAAAATATCAAACTGTTTTATTCATACAACCACAATGAATTTACTATTAAGCACATTTTCATCATTTGGCCTAGCATTCAAATGTCATTGGGTTACTTACTTCAACAGTTCTTCAATTACTCTAAACTGTTCAGAGGTCAAGAAGCTCTTTTTGTCACAAATCAAAGCATCTCATGGTTGAAAAGGAGAGTACGTTCTTCTGTGTTCACCTGACAGTTTGTTGAACACCTCCTTTGATGCCACACAGGGAACTAAGTGTGTTCACATGCCTTTATTTAATCCTCACAGCAATGCCAAGAGATGCTCTGATTGCTTCTATTTTGAAATAAAACACCAGGGCATCTAGAGGTTAACAGTATTATGAAAAAATGCCTGGCTCACACATTGCGGCTGAAAACTGGAATTGTGAGTGATGACACAAAGCCTGTTTCTGCCACTCTGTCCACTAGCTTGGGGTCTCCTTTGAAATATATTCAGTGGGTCAGACCCAAATGTTCAGACAGAAAACTCAGGAGCAAGAGGCAGCTTGCTATACATTGAGTGTTTCTGGTCACTGGAAAGTTTCCCTGTATCCATCATGTCCATTAAAGACAGGGAATGTCATTATAAAGAAACAAAAAGTTCAAATTCCTGTTGATTTAAGACTGCAGAGACATTTCTTCACTTTCAGGTCCCCAAATTAGGGAAATTGGGGAGAAAAGTAAGAGCATGTACCCAAATCTTGACATTAAATGGCATTTAATAATCAAGTCTACAGTTCTTCCTTTACCAAAGGCTAAATAGACTCCTAAATGTGGCTGGGAGAAAATGGTGCCACATGTCATCACTCCCAATTGCAGGTACTGCTCTCCCAAGGCTCCAGCTATCCTTAAAAGAATATTATTGTTCCTGATGGGTTAGCATATAATGATAAATTTATTATAAGTTCTGTGAATATTAGATAATCTGCCTCATCCACTTTGACTTTCTTGTTCTTTCGTGTGTGTGTGTGTGTGTGTGTGTGTGTGTGTGTGTGTGTGTGCGCGCGTGCATTTGCATGTGTATATGTATGTGTTTACTTTGAGAGAAGGGAGTCTAAGTATAGCATGGTGCATATGTAAGTCAGAGAACAACCTTGGACATCAGTGCCAAGGTACATTCTACCTTATGTTTGAGACAGGGCCTTGCATTGACCTAGAAGTTCACCACAAAGACCAGGCTAACTTGCTTGTGAGCTTCCAGGGAACTACTTCCCATCTTGCCACCCAATTTTATATGTGGGAGTTGAGAACACAAATACATTTATATAGCAAGCATTTAATTGACTAAGCCTCTAGAAGATTTAAAATTCTCTCTCTCTTTGCCCCTCTCTCTCCCTCTCTCTCTTCCTCTCACCCTTTTTCCTCCTCCTTCTTTGGTGCTCTCTGTATTTGGTTAAGTGAGAAAATACAGAGAGTAAGGGAGTAAGGGAGGGAGGGAGGGAAGGAGGGAGGGAGGGAGAGAGACACACATATCCACAGACACAGAGTGGGGGAGAGAGGGAGGAAGGAATAGAGAGACAGAGAGAGAGAGAAAGAGAGAGAGAGAGAGAGAGAGAGAGAGAGAGAGAGAGAGAGAGAAAGCAGAAAAAACTATGGCTGCACCTTAGATTTCTACACTAAATCTCTAATAACAAGACATTTCTTTGAATTGTTGAGGGCACCCGACACACACTGTCCTCATGACTTTGGATTAATGGTAGAAAGGACTTCTCTTTCCAAATGTGTGAGGAAATGAATGAAACAAGGGAAAAGAGTCTAGCCAAATAAATTCTTCTGACACTTGATACCACTTCAGATTGTTTTATAACAATGAAGGTGATTTGCAGAGTAAATACAGGCTATGCCCTGTGAGCCTCCTTATTGATGAAGCTCATGCTGTGAATTACTGATTAGTGGCCTCTGAGGAACTACAATGTCTGTGCTAGTCTAGACACAGGGTTTTGCAGGGAATAAGTTTCTGATGATTGAACTCCCCAATCCAAACAAAGCATAGAAACAATCTAAATATGTCTCTACATCCATTTTTATATGGAGTTGGAAAGATAGTCTGCTGTCTCCTGACCTGTTGCCCAATTGTTGTGAAAGGGTTTCAGTTACCTTTGAGCCAGGGCCCCATTGGGACATCCCAAGCTCTTCTTCTCCCTTTGCACTACAGAGCTTTGATCACAGCAGGTTCTTCTTTTCCTGTAGTCAATAGATAATGCAAAAATTATGACCCACACAAAATATTTATCCTCCAGACAAGAGTAAAGGAATTCACAAAATATTCAGCAAGATATTCAGCAGGTAAGTAAGGCTGCTTTCCAAAGAGCTGACTTGACTTCGGTTCCCACATGGTGGAAGGACAGAACTGATTCCCACAACCTGTTCTCTGACTTCCAAATGTGTGCCTTGAAACACTACACTCATACACACACACACACACACACACACACACACACACACACACACAAGATAGATACATGATAGATGATAGATAGATAGATAGATAGATAGATAGATAGATAGATAGATAGATAGATCAAATTGTATTCATTTTTAAATTACTTCAGTTCTTTTATACAATGTGCTTTGATCATATTGACCCACTCCTCTCAGATCCATCTCCTCTTCCCAAATTTATGTTCATTTTTTAAAAATATATCAGATACAGTTTCTGCTGCTCATGTTCTCTCAAATGTGTCCCTTTACTATTAGGAAGATGTTAACTTCCATGGGCTACATCTTCAAGAACTGGCTTCTGTTCTTGAACTATCAGTCATCAATAGGATCTTATCTAGTAGTAGGACTTTATGTTCACCTTTCCTCTCTTTGCTGAGATCTTGTCTAGCTTGACCTTTTGCAAATCTTGCACATGGTGTCACAAATTTTTTTATTTCATATGTTCAACTGCTCTTCTATATCTGAAAAATACTGGTTTCTTGCAGTAATCCACTATGTCTTGCAGTTAGTTTTTCTGACCCCATTTCCATAATAACCCCTACATTTTTGGAAAGAGTATAACATAAATGTCCCACTTTGGGATGAATATTCCAGGTTCTCAGTCTCTTCACCTTGACCAGTGGTAGATCTGTGTGCTAATTCTATCAACTGCAAAAAGAAGTTTCTCTGATGATGGTTGAAAGATGCATTAATAGTTAGATACAACAATAAGACATTAAAAGTTGTTGTATAAAACAACTCTGTCCATTAATAGTAAGTTCTCTCTTACTTCTGATGACCTATCTAACCATAGGTTCTTAGCCCAATAACAATGTCAAGTATGGATTTCAACTGGTGGAGCAGAACTTCAAATCAGAAAGTCATTGTTTACTATCATGGCATTCATGTCACTGTTGTACTAGTGGGAATGACTTGCCAGGCTGCTTGTTACTATAGTTTTTAGGATTCACATCTGGGTTAGAATGATGATTATTTTTCTGCTCTGGCAGTATAAAGCATAACCAGTAAGAATAAGGCCCCCTAGTGAGTACTAGTTTGATTTCTTCTTGTTCTGTGCTTTAAATATGTAGTGTCTTCAGCAGCGGGATTCTTACTGTCTAGTCCTAGGTGGGGGAATCAAAAGCACTGGGAATAGCTTATAATGATTAAGACGTCTATGAGACCTCACTAGGCAACAACCCCAATAGAGTTAGCCTATCCATGGCACCGGGCTTTTTGTTACTATGTCTGTTTAATATAGGCATTATGAACCTGTTATTTGATTATAAGGTAGTTACATTTAAGCTCTTTATTTGTATGCATATATAAAAGGGTATTTACATTTTTGTTGTGATGAAATGTAAGAGGGAAAAATATCCACTTAAAGAAGGATTGCAATTGCACTATGTAAACATTTTTTTAAAAAAGATATTTATATATCATTAAGCTTAAGAATACATCCAAAGTATAATATATTTATCTCATATACTTATAATATAGGTATATGTTATAAATTATAACAATATATGAATAAAGGATTTGTATATGAATGGAATTGGACTTAGAACATAGCAAACTGTGAACAGAATCATCCCTGCCTTTTTCTTCTGATATTCAAGCTCTGTGCTGGTTACATGATAGGACAGAGGATCGAATAAGGTGGAATCATAATTTTGACAGTTTACATAAGTGTACTAATATCCAATAATTATGAATGGCTTTTAAAAGGAAAACTAAAATAAATGCTTTAAATCTCTAAGTGTTATCTTTCTATCCCCAAGTAAAGAGAGAAATGACTATTTCAATTTTACCTTAAATAACCAATGACTGTAAAACTGAACTCTTTCACTATCCTTATTATTTGAAATCATTTCAATTTTACTCTTTGTAAGTTGCCCATTTATGTTATTTGATGACCTTTATCTGAGGAGCTATATCATTCATTAAGCTTGTAGAGGTCCCAGTTGTAGTGTGCATGGTCACTCTGACTCCTCTTTTTCTTCTTAAAATGACTAGAAAATGATTTTTTTATTAAAATTCAAGTGGCTCTGAACAAAGGGCATAAGAGAAGACAGCAACATTTAAGAAAGCCACCATGCAAAAAGAGAAATAATATGCTTGGTTAATGAAGGGAGGCTGTCCCTCTTAGCTGAGGGAGGTGCAGGCCAGTTGAGTTGGTGTTTCTATCCTCCTTGAAGGCTGAGAAGTGAGAAGACCTAAGTACCTCAGAAAGATGAAGTTTAAATAAGATATCTAAAAATTCTCTAAGAAAGCTATCTTCTCCACCAACTCCCGCATCTGGGAGCTCCTTTAGTGGCACATGGAAGAGAAGAGCAACCCATGGTGGGGATACTGTACAACATCATGGATGTGAAGACATCTTCAGGCAGGTTTTCAAAATGCTGGAATGAAAATGCCACTATCATTTGACTTGAGTCTCTGACAGAGACTAAAACTGAAAAAAATGACTGTTAAGTCCCAATTAGACTAAAGGGTCCCCAGACAACCAGTAGGACTGTGTCCAGAGAGTGTCCAGTGAGTGGCACTGAGTCTAAATTATGAGGGAAAATGACCCTGCATGTGGGAAAGCCCCAGTCATCTCAGGACTCTAGTAGAACCAGAGTCAAGGAAAGGCAAATTCATTCTCCTGACCTGGACCTGGGATGCCTTTCTTCTCTAGCCCTTACATAAGAGAATCTCAACTCTTCTGGCCTTTAAACTTTAGAGAAGTAGAGAGTTTGGAAGTAAGCTAAGGGTTCCTATTATGTGTTTTAAGCTTTTATGGGACCACTGAGATCATTTACCTACAAATGTGAAAGCATCCACTGAAACTCATACCACATTCAAACGATTTCTGGAAAAGTACATGATAGAATAATGCGTGTATACTAGAATAATAGAATAAAGTCGCAGTTCTAACTTCCTCTCAAAACCAACTGCTGTCAATAGAAGAAGGAAATGAAGAACAAAGTAAATTTCTAAAAACACTGCAGGTGGGGTGGGTGGGTGCCAACTCTTTGAACTCAGCATGTGAATGGAAGAAGACAGTGAGCTTGGGTTTCTGTAACTCTGCTCTAAGTTCAACAAATCCTTTACTTTTGCTTCACTTCCTCTCTTCTAATGAAACATGACTTACTCTTTTCCTATAAACATTACATAGAAAGTTGTTAAAACCTTTTCATCATCTGGTGTTATTTGGATTTCATTGTATCAAGAACTTGTGTGTGTGTGTGTGTGTGTGTGTGTGTGTGTGTGTGGTCTGTGTCTCTGTGTGTGTGTGTGTGTGTGTGTGTGTGTGTGTGTGTGTGTACACACGCACATATATGTGTTTTCAAACTAAATCTATTTTTCTTTTTAAAATAATGAAAGATTTATCTCAAAATATTTTTAAGATAAGATGATTTCTCACCTAGTGTCCTAAAATCATCCAACTATATGATCTTCCCTATTTAGGCAAATATTTTCCTCCTGATATTGCTTTCAAGTCAAATAATGATACGTTGGCAATGCCAGAATGTTCCCACTGTGCAGACCAGGGGGGCTGAAAATAGAAGCTGACAGGTTCTAAGTCCAGCCTCACCTTACCCCAGTGCAGATAGGGGCCAGGGTCAACTTAGCATCAGGTAGGAGGGACATGGTACCTACACAGCTTTTATAGTTCTACAAAACTGTTCTAATGCACCTTTGAGAGTCAGAAGAGAACAATGAATTTGTGGTTTCAAAAGATACTTTCATCTGTAATATCAATATATTGTCCTTTATGCCACTGTATAGAAAAGTAAGACTTTGAATAATTTTCTAGGGAACATGCTAGGAACTGTAAAATCATAATGTGCCCCTGATGAGGAGCGTAGGACCTGAGAAGCTTCTGTAAATCTGGGTGGCAGGGCCATCTCCTGTGATTCTTTGTTTCTTCCCGCCTGAACAGTCTTTGTCTGGCAATTCAATGTTTTCTGTCATTACAACTACTCTCCATACCTATCTTGGTAAGATCTAAAAGCACCTATGAGATGGGCCCTGAACACCCTTGTGGAGTATTATTTTAACAAGATTAATTGACGAAGGAAGACCTACCCACTGTGGGAGGCTCCATTCCCTGGGCTGGGAGCCTGGGCTTTATGAAAAAGGAGCAAGTGAGTTGAGCACAAGCATTCATCACTCTGTGTCTTGGTCCTTAGATGCTGTGTCCAGCTGTCTGGAGGTCTTGTTAATGTGACTTCCTTACCAAAATTGACTATATCTTTGGACTATGAGGTAAACTAAACTTTTTTTCTCTTAAGTTGTTTTAGTCAGGACATTTTCATCACAGCACCAAGAAAAGGAACCAAGACACCTCACCTTGCCTCTGGCTATTTATTGGTCAAGCTGTGTGTCCTCTGCTCCAGTTATGTCATCCTCAGATGGTTCCACTTTGTTGATCACAAACCTGCTCCATCCCAGCTCAGTCACTCTTCTTGTAGTTCCGATCCACCCTGTTCATCTGAGCCTGGATCTCATCCTGGTCAGTGTTTTCCCTACATGGACTGCTCTCATGTCTTCTGCATGTTCAAAAGTAACCCCATCTCCCAGTGTCTTCTTTCTCAAGATGTCTGTTAAGACTTTCCCAGCCTTGGGTGACGTGTGCTATATATAAAAACATCTAACATTTACTAATAAACTATCTTGTGCATATTCACTTTATTTATCTTAGATTTCTCTTCCGAATTATTTAAAGGACTCTTGAGGGCAGGACTGATCATCAGTCAGATATACAGAACAATAGAAATCAATAATTTTAATAACTCTGTATATATTATTTATCATGAGAATAACTCAAAATTTATGAAGATACATCAGTCACACGATCTGCCATCTGCAAGATGGAAGACCAAGAAATCCTGTGATGTAATTAAGTCCAGATCTTGAAGACTTGGGAACTAGGAGAGCTGGTGTTAGAGTAACCCCAGTGAGAGGCCCATGGCTTGGAAACTAGGGCAAGTTGAAGGGGATTTAGGGAATGGAAAGAAGGATGTCCCCGTTCAATCCGAGACAAACTCATGCTTCCTGTCTTTTTATTTCATCTGAGTCCTTATTGGACTGGATAGTCCTCACATACATGAGCAAGGGTGGATTTTTCTGATTCTTGAGAACTTTTTATGTATGTAATATATCTTGATCAAATCCACCCTACTTCCTACTTCCTACTCTTCAATTTCTCCCATATCCCCCACAACACACCACTTTTCCCTGATAATGTCCTGTACTCTTGTTTTAAGCCCACTGTAACCACTTAGTACTGCCAGTGTATGCATGGATATAGGCCCAGCTGCTGAGGCCTATGTAGGCAGCCTATCAGGGACCACACTCCTGAAAAAAAAAAAAAAAAAAAAAAAAAGAAGAAGAAGACTTACTCTCCCTCCTACAGCAATTATGAATTGTCCTTAGCTCCTCAGCTAGGGTGAGATTCTATGACCCCACGCCCCATCCCAACCTGCAGTTTCAAAGGCTAATCTTTTCCAGACACACCCTCACAAACACATAGAAATAATGCTTTACCTGAGCATAAAATTAAACACAAACCTTTTCTTTTTTATTGATTTTTATTGTTAATAAATCACAAATTTAAAGCAATTCTTTTGTATAAATTTAACTTTAGCATTTGTTAAAAATGAAATCAAATCTGTGTCTTGCTTCAAGGATTTGCTTGTCTTGAAGATACTAATCCAGAATGATGGTAGAAAACATATATTTTTTAAGACTCTTGTTTCTGTAATTAGGTCATTGTTCCTACAAGAGCAGAAAACTTTGTGTGTAAGGCAGAAACACTGACATTCTTAGCATAAAACAGTCTCTAACCTGTGCTGAGATATCCTTGCACTGTGATTTTGCATTCTCTGGCTTCAGGGCATGCACAGTATGGAGTGTGCCTGTCCTGTGTTCAAAATCAAGGCCACTGAGAATCTGTGCATCCCAGTAGGACGGGCACTGCTAGAAACACATTGGACTCATTTAAATGTTTGATTTAGGATTAATCGTTGGTCTTTGAAGGTCCTGAAACCTTTTGTTGTTGCCAGTATTTTTTGTACCATCTCCACAGTCAGTGACAAAGCACTATATAAGTTTATAACCCACAGTTGAAGCTTTAGTTTAAACCACCTGGCCTTTTGCTTTGCTGGGCTGAACTAAGAAGGTACATGGACATATGTACCAAGCCAGATTTTTTCCACTCATATCAAGCCTATTTGGGGTATGGGGACAGTAACCCCCCTTCTGTCGAAAAGACCAATTCTAGACTCCAGATTGGGAAAAAATATCTTTCATTTTGCTGTGCAGAAGTGATAGAAGAAAGAGTCTGCAGAAAGAAATACAGTTTTCTTTCCCAAGAAAAGACGGAAGGAAGAGCAGCTGATTTGTCTTCTAGTTAAGAGTCTTATTTGTTCATATTTTTGCAACAGAAGGTGTTCTTGCCTCTTCCTTCTGACACATATTCTGTTGGATCTCAGAAGCTAAGCAAGGCTGGACTTGGTGGGTTCTTAGATGGAGACCCTTGCCTGTTACATTTCCTGAACTCAAGGTCACTCATCAGCTCTGATAGCTCCACCTATAATAAGGAAGTCTAGGACTGTTTTTTCTGGGTCTGTGCGTGGCCAACCTTTCTGTTTCTTACATGCACACACTTTCATGATAATTATCACACTGTGGGACTGTAAATTCCTTCAGATAGTCAAACTGGTAGCCTTTCATACCATTCCCAATCCTTAACATAGAACCTGGCAAAAGGCTGTGCTTGATAAATACTTGGTAAATGATCAATTTCTGGTATCAGCTTTTAAATTCCATTTCTTAATCTGTAGATGACCTGTTTTTAATGTCCTCTCGAAATCCCTAGGAAAAAAACAGGAAACAATCAAAATAAAATAAGATACCAACTTGAAAACAAAATGAAATTAGTGCAAAGCATTCCTATAGAATTTTTAGTTGACCTTTCCCAGTAGCATTAAATTCCTTCCTTGTAACATTAAATCTACAAACTAAACTACAACCAACTAGAGAATCATTTCACTTAAAATTACCTCAGTTTGTATCATTAAGAAATGAAATATAGCCAGGCAATGGTGGCACACGTCTTTAATCCCAGCACTTGGAAGGCAGAGGCAGACAGATTTCTGAGTTTGAGGCCAACCTGGTCTACAGAGTAAGTTCCAGGACAGCCAGGGCTACACAGAGAAACTCTGTCTCAAAAAAAAGAAAAGAAAAGAAAGAAAGAAAGAAAGAAAGAAAGAAAGAAAGAAAGAAAGAAAGAAATATAAAAATATTTTTCTTCTATGCTTGGCTTTGATGCCATTTTTTTTACTGACAGAATGATTCTAAATCTGTGATATTCATCAAATATTAAAGTTAAGATTTAGCACAGCCTACAAATACAACTCTTTCATTAAATTGTCCCAGGTACTCAAAATGCACCTTTATTGCTCCCTTTTCCTGGTGTTCCTAACATCTCTTTTCTGAGAAATCACAATAATTACTGAGCTGAACCACAACAAAGACCATGGAGAGAGGGAAATTTAAGCAAGAGTATTACTTGGGCATTCAGAGCACGGGTACTAAACAAACGCATCCCACGGACCTGTGGAATGTTAACAGCAGTTTAAAAATGCCTACAGAAAGAGTGGGTCAACATCTGACCTGTCTCATCTCATCAGTTTTATTTTGATCACTACACTGGATCAGTATTAGCTTTGCTAATGAAAAACAAACATAACAAGTGCAGCGTTTGTTGAGAGCATCTAAGGAATATCCCATTTGCACACATATACATGATTTATTTTCCCTAAAGCTATCCAGCTTCAGGATGGATTGACCACTGATTCCAGGGGATAATTGTAAGTTTTGTTCCGTAAGAAGTTTTGGGGGGAGGATTATAAAGACCCAGCATGAGAAGTTATACAATGAACTACATCAGCCATCAGCAGATTTTTTTAGTCCTGTAGCTAGTCATGCATGAAGCAGCTCACTGGATTGGGATAAGACACCCTGGGGCAGAGGCTGGGATATGGACTCACTGAATCACTAGAATGGGCAGGGAATGAGAAAAGTATCCATCCCTGCTGGGGCTGACAATGGAAGAGACAAGTTAGGCAGAAGGTGGTGGCGGCTGATAGGCTCACAGCCTGGACCAGAGAGGTCCCACATGACAACAGCTCCTGGCACCTGTCTAAACCCCTCTAGGTCAGGACTTCATCTGTTTTCTGCTCATAACTCCCTTTTGCCTGAGAAATGTTTTACATAACCCCAGGTGTGTAGGAGTGTTATTTGTTACTCGTCACTATAACCAACTGAGAAAACTCACTTTATCTCGGCTCCCAGTTTGAGAATACAGCACTCTGTGGTGAGGAGGTCATGGCGGGTGAAACATGACATGGCTGGTCACACTGAGTCCACAGTCGAGAAGCAGAGGGAGACAGATGCTTGCTTTCTGCTTTTCATTCACTCACAGCCCTAGCCAGTGCTGAGGTAGCACCCATATTCCAGTGAAGCTTCCCTCCTCAGTGTTGCTTTTCTGGAAGCATCTACATGTACACACCCAAAGGTACATGCCCACGGTGATCCTAAACCAATCAAATTGACAGTGGATATGAACCAATATAATAGGTATATACTTGGCATACAAAACTAACATTGGCTGATAAAAATCACAATCAACTGTTTTAAAACAATCTTATTATATATTAAAGAGAAAAACCAATTCATGTACTGAGAATATGGAACCAATGCAATCCAAAAACATACTAGTTTGATTCCATATTCTATGGAATAATGGTAGGAAATACTAAAAAACTCCCTTGTTAGGGCAGGAGAGATAGCTCAGCAATTAAAAACACTGACTGCTCTTCAAGTGGACCAAGTGGTTCAAGTCCCAGCACCACATGATGGGTTACAACCATCTACAATTACAGTTCCAGGGCACCCAACACCCTCTACTGACATCCATGGGCACTGCACCCAGATATACATGCAAGCAAAATAAAACAAAACAAAATAGAAACAAAAAAAAAACCAAAAAAAATAAAAACCCACATACATAAAATAAAACTAAATAAATAATAAACTAAATAAATCTCAAAAAATGTAATCTCTGTTGTCTACTATTAAACGATTATTTCTTTAAGTGCATAAAACTCTAAAACTCATAAAACTCTAAAACTGTGTTTGTACCATAAAAACACTGCAGCCCATGAAACACAATGGTCTCAAATCTGAGCTGTGGTGTTTCAGGCAGTGTGTGATGGGGTAGCTTGGCTTGATGGTATGCACAGTGCAAAGAATGCAGTTGTATGTTTAGAGACAAGATTGCTTGGCAACACAGGTAAATCATCCAGAAACAACAAAATCTTTTGAGTTAAGTCTTTTACTGTTAACACCGTTTCTGTCTCCAGTCAGGGGAGTGCATCATAGGTCCAGGATGTCAGTGTTGTTGATTGACTCATTTACTGGCACAGCAATCCAATGAATCCTAAACCCATTTTATAACAGAAAAACTGAGGAACAGAGAAGTTGAAGAGCTTGCTCAAAGGTACCCAACTAAGTGGAAAGCAACTAGAACATGGACAGTCTCTTTAACACACATTCTCTTAGCCAGGCAGTGTTGGCGCACCCCTTTAATCCCAGCACTTGGGAGGCAGAGGCAGGTGGATTTCTGAGTTCGAGACCAGCCTGGTCTACAGTGTGAGTTCCAGGACAGCCAGGGCTACACAGAGAAAGTCTGTCTCGAAAAACAAAAACAAAAACAAAACAAAATCAAACTAACAAAAAACAAACACCCATTCTCTTGACCCCTGCACTGTGACTCACATCAGAGAAGATTAACTTCCTTTCAGGCAGCAGAGGATTCCATCTAGGAATGGGAAAGTTTCAGCCTTCGAGGAGACCCATCAATGCCCTTCCATGGATATCTAGCTGCTTATGCTGGGATCTACAATGGCTGGCCCCTAGAGCTCAAAGTCCCCTCATTGTAGAAGTAGTTGCCTCAATCCTTGACTGCAAGTTCCTAAAAGGAATTTCTGAAATCCTCTAACACTAAATTTAGCTTATGTGACTTTATTTATATGCTTAGTTATAAATTATACATATGTACTACTCTATTAATGTACGTCATAGAATATGCACAATGGGGAAAATTATTCTTTTGACAAAATGACAAACAAGTAAACAACTACAAAACACCATAGATCCCTTGAAAGAGCACTCGCTTGTCCTAAAGCTGGAAAGGAAGCTTATGGGGATGTCTTGATCTGGATCCTAGTTTGCATAGAGTTATTCCCTCATTGTTTCAGATCATTTCTCCACAGGAAAGTGAGTGCATGAAAAAAAAAAGTGCAAAGAAAGACCCTTGACATATTATGTCATCTTAAAACTATATATTAAAATGAAAACAAAAAAATGTTCTTTTTAAAAGCCTACAGCAGTACCCCAAGAAAAAGGTCACACAACAAGAGAAAGTCTCTCTAAAATAATTCTTTTAAATGCCAGAAACAAAGCCAAAGTGTCGATCTGTTCTTTTTTTAATATTTCTCACAGCAACTCAATAGCCAGTGTATAAAATGGGACATCAGAGTTCAAACAATCTAAGCAGCTCCTGGTGACACACTATGTATCTTTGAGGAATCAAAAAATTAATTTTGTGATTATAACAATAACAGAGAGAGAGGGAAAGAGAGAGAGAGAGAGAGAAAGGTGAGAGAGAGAGAGAGAGAGATTGAGAGAGAGATGGAGAGAGAGAGAGAGAGAGAGAGAGAGA
>NW_022196903.1:41896002-41903912 GCF_008632895.1 Mastomys coucha
AGAGAGAGAGAGATTGAAATTGAGGGAGTTAAGAACATTTCAGCAATCCTGGCAGCCCTGAGCCCCCTGGCAGTGCCTCTCCTTCTATAACCCTTTTGCTACATTTTGAATGAGATTTAATTCGGGGAGGTGGCAGTGGGCAGAACAGCCCAAACATGGAGTCTTCAGAGCTCCTGCAAAGCCAGAGTCCCATCAGTCATGCCCTCATAGTCCCTCCGCTCCACCTAGGAAAGATTAGATTTTCGAGTTCTATTTTCATGGGTGTCCTTTAAGCTGTCCTAGAAGCACACGAAAGGCAGAAGGGTTGTTTCCAGCTGGAACCACAGAACCAGAATGCAAGTGCCCTTTTCCCAAACAAATCTCAACCCGGGGAGCTTGTAAAATGAGACTTCCAAATTCCACATGAAGGGAGCAGTGGAAAGAGTTTCAAAGAGGCTGACCCCTGAGCCTGCAGCAACCAAGACCATCTGTCTTCGAAGCCTGCAGCCCTGGAGTAGATCACAGTCTCTCTCTCTCTCTCTCTGTTCTTGTTGAAGGTTCTGCTCATTTTTCCAGGTGAGAAGTTTGACAAGAGAGCGTGATCCAGGAAATACACAATACTTCAGAAAAGTCTATAGTGATTGAGAGTGTGTAACTTGTGGCTTTAAACTCACTTTATTTTCTAAATATATTTTATTGATTGAGAATTGCACATGTACATGTAATGCATTTTGGTAATATTCAACCCCTAAGTCCTTCCTGTAACTCATTGCAGATCCATGCTCTACTTAAGCTTAATATCCATTACTAACTGTCCAAAACGCTTCAAAGTGATTCTTTCTCTACGTACTTTCCTGGGATCTTTTTCTTAAGGTAGAGATGGTTAAATGTCTGCCACAACCTTTTAAAGTCTTCCACCCTGAAAGTACTGCATGCCTGCTCCGTGACTGTGGGATCTGTGGCCATAAATGTCCTCTCAAGAGGCAGCATACCATAATAGGCTTTCAAGGACACTTTGTTCTTACTCCTAGGCACTCCCTTGGTCACCTTTTCAGTATGTTGTTAGGCATCTGAACTTTCAGGAGTATGTTACAAGTCTACCTTACAACTCTACCGGTTTCTCTTGCTCTATCTCTCTGTCAGAAAGGGGGTACCAAAGTTAACCTTAATGGTTCCTCAGGAGCCATCAACTTTATTTTTTGAGGCAGGGTCTCTTACTGGGACATGGGGCTTGCTGGTTTGGCTCACAAGAAGCCCCAGAAATCTGCCTCTCACTGTGTACCCAGTACACAGGTTACAAGTGTCTTCTGGTTTTTTTTTTTTTTTTTCCTGTAGATGCTGGGGAATGAACTTGGCTCCTTGGGCTTGCCTGACAAGTTCTCTACCCACTGAACTATCTCCTTTCTAGCTATATCTTAATGGACACATTACCTTCATAGAGTAGCCATGTTCAACATGAAGAGCATTTCAAAATTCCTCTAGCATAGGAGCCCTCTGTGGAAGATGTCACACACAGAAAAGGCAAGTGGGTCACTTGGGAGAAGGCCACTTATAGGTGAAACAGAAGATCAAAGCTGTGCAATACCAGAAACCTGACTTATTTTTGATCAGTTTCCATGATGTTAAACTATAGGCCAGAGAGTAAACTCTCCTGTATGCCAAACATAGTATATCACTAATAAAGGTTTCCTGAAAACCATGTGGAGGTATTCCTGTGTGTGTGTGTGTGTGTGTGTGTGTGTGTGTGTGTGTGTGTGTGTATCTGTAAATATACATGTAAGTTCAGGTAGTGGGGATATATACTCAGGCTGTCTGGAAATCTCACATTTCCCAGAGAACTATTTTGAGATTAATTTCATGTCAGTGGAGACAGTTATAGATCCACACAGAAAGCCTTTTGTAAGTGTTTTTAATATCTCTTGTGGAAGAATAAATTTATTTCACATAATAATGAATTCATCTATTCTTTTTCCATAGATGTGGTACAAAAAGAAGAATCTAAAATAGGGGGAAACCGTAATAGAAGAAAAAATATTAAAGTAGAATTTTTGTTCTCAGTCTTATAATTGAAGCTGCCTCCTCACTTAAAAACACTGTTTTCATTGGAGCATAAGGAAAATAGGGTCTGACCGAGACCCAACACCCTATGATATTCATTTCCCCAGATAAAGTGCACATGCATCATACATAGAGATGACGAGAGGTACCTCACTATATCACGGGCTCAAAAAGCCAGTTGTCTAGGTCATGAGACAGGGTGGCCCAAGGTCACTGCTTCCATTTCCCTCTCTCTTCTTTTCATATTTCACTTCTTTTCTTTTTCTTCCACCAAATGGCAAAACATAATAACTTCCTTGAAAATCTCATTTTCAGGAACTCTGGGTAATTCATAATCCTGAACTTCTTTTTCCACAAACACACTGATATCCTATTATATCTCCCACACATACACACCCTTTTTTTTTTGTTTTGTTTTGAGATAGCAGGCACAGTAAGCAACTCTGGCTGTCCTGCAACTCACTATAGAGATAGAATGGCCTCAAACTCACAGAGATCCACCTGTCTCAGCCGCCCAAGTGCTGGGTCACTATGCCCAGCTCCATGGTATCTTGATTTATTTTAGATGACTCTTTCCTTAATGATAGAAACACATCAACAAGACATTATTTCTGAGGAGAGAAAAGGGTGATATAACTATAAAAACGTGAGTGTGGGCAGATTGATCCATGACATCGTTAACTAGTGTTCATCCATTCAAGAAGTATACATCAGGGGACTGAAAGATGTCTCAGCAGTTTAAGAGGACTGACTTCTCTTCCTAAGATCCCAGGTTCAATTCCCAGCACCCATATGGTGGCTGACAACTCACATCTGACACCTTCTTCTGACTTCCACAGGTACTGCACACGTGTACAAACATACACGCAGACAAAATACCTATATAATTAAAATAAAAATAAACCTCAAAAAAGGAAGCATATGTCAAGTACCTAGTATGTATCAGGGCTTTTGTTGAGCTATGGAAACCCAAGCTGAGTGAAATTTAGTGTTTTAACTCAAGGAACCTCTAGCCTTTTGCAGATGTATATGTAAATGACCAATTGTAGCTTAATGTAAAAAAAAGCCTTCAAGTGAATTTCATTTCTAGTTCATTTCAAACAAGAATAGCCAATACAAAACAAAGCTAGGAGGGTCATCAACAACAAGAAAAGAAGGTCGACGCCAGAATGTGCAGCCTCAGAATAAGACCAGCTCCAGGAGGGCAGAGATGAGTGCTCTCAGGACTGTCTTCTTACTCTTTTGCCTTCAGAAGTGGTGCACAGGAGATATCATTTTTACAAAAGTCTGAAAACCTGGTGAGAGTTCAGGTATCTATAGTGGGAAATATACAGCCTCTTGAGTTACATGCACTGGGGTACTTATAGCACAAAATATGTTTATTCAAAGAACAGGTACAGAGAATTTCTTCAGATCATATAGCCATCAAAACTGTGTACATGAGTCCATTTTCCATGCAAAGGGTGAGGTTAACCCTATGGTTGTCTGTGAAGTTGCCAATAGAGATGAGGCATGTATCCCAGAAATGATGGAAGTTTTTTTGTTAAAAGACAGCCCAAATCAAAATGCTTAAACAATAACATCAATGAAAACAAGAGACAAAATAGCTTGATATTTTGATCCTTAAGTTGCTTTAGTCAGATTATTTTGTCACAGAAACAGGGTAAATATAGTGGCCAACCACTCTGACCCTGAAAGATCACCTAAGAAAGAAAGAAACTGTGTTCTAGGTTAAGCATAGGGCATAGAGGCAGCCCATCTGGTATGTGGAACAGGCACAAATTACCTCATTAAACAGTGCACAAATGAATAAATGATTCCTAAAAAGCAGCAGTCTCTTAGAAAACCATGAAGTTAGCAATGCAGATGTAAAATTAGGCAGAGACCAGATTGGACCAACTTTACTTGTTACAGGAAGGACTAACCTTGTTTATGTAAGTTCTGCCAACTAAGCCAGCATAAGACAGAAAGACAGCGGCAAAACATCTGTTAACCTGAACTTTCTACTCCTTTGGGTTTACCACTGTAAAATCCTTTTAGAAAATTTTTCCTGAATGGACTCCTTTTTTAATGAATGATGCATGAGTGGATGGGCTGGCTCTGCTCTCAATGCCACTTTGCAAAGGGAACACAACTGAAAGTGCTCAGCTGTGAAAAGTCAGCGTGGGCCAACAAGTTGAAGAAAACACTGTTGCCATAAAAACTTTATATTTCACTCAGCTCAACTCAGCAGATATTTAACTAAATGTCCACTGAGGCTGAAGTCTGGCTGAGATTACAAGGCAATTTTTTTCCCTTCTTATATTTACACCTAATAAGAAATCAGAGCCTTGAGAAAAGCATTCAGAGTCCATTGCCTGAGCCCTAGCAGAACCTCCATGTTACCAGTTTATTCCGAAGACTCTGTGTGTGTGTGTGTGTGTGTGTGTGTGTTATATGTATGTATGTGTGTATGTTATACATATGTTTATACATAATATATGCATATATATTCTGAAAGGGAACATCTTCAGCTCAGGACATCCGACATCCCAAGACCAAGTTCTCAGCACAAAGGATATTTATTTGCCCCAGAGGGGCAAAGGGCAGGAAATAAGAAAGAAAGACAGAAGATAGAGGATGAAGGAGAAGAGGAAAGGAACGAGGGAGAAAGGGGTATTTGTCCCAGAGTTGGGAAAGGATCTGCCTCTGGATAGGAAAGAGGCAGATGTGCCCATAGGTAAAAGGCATAGCGGTTTATAAAAGTAAAAAAGAGAAGAAACCCTGTGTTAGGATGAGGTATTTAATTTTAATTGGGCATGTTAATTAGATGAGCCAAATGGGCCTTTGACTGCTGGAGTTCAATACTTTGATAGCTGGGCCTTGTGGTCAGCCTCAGGAGGAGGAATTGGCCAAATAAGGGAAAGAACCTTGGGGACTAGCTTTAAGAATGAAAGGCCATCCAGAGACTGCCCACCTAGGGATCCATCCCATATACAGACACCAAACCCAGACACTATTGCAGATGCCAAGAAGTGTTTTCTGACAGGAGCCTGATATAGCTGTCTCCTGAGAGGCTCAGTCAGAGCCTGACAAATACAGAGGCAAATGATCGCAGCCAACCATGGGACTGAGCATGGGGTCCCCAATAGAAGAGTTAGAGAAAGGACTGAAGGAGCTGAAGAGGTTTGCAACCCCGTAGGAAAAACAACAATATCAAACAATCAGACACCCCAGAGCTCCCAGTGACTAAACCGCCAACCAAAAAGTACATATGAAGGAACCCATGGTTCCAGCAGCATATGTAGCAGAGGATGGCCTAGTCGGTCATCAGTGGGAGGAGAAGCCCTTGGTCCTGGGAAGGCTCGATTCCCCAGTGTAGGGGAATGCCAGGGCAGGGAAGTAGGGATGGGTGGGTGGATTGGAAAGCACCCTCATAGAAACAGGGTAAGTGGGGGTGGGATAGGGGGTTTCCAGAGGGGAAACCAGGAAAGGGGATAACATTTGAAATGTAAATAAATTAAATATCCAATAAAAATTATTAATCCTTAACATTTAAAAAATGCAATCTAATAGTTTTAACAAGGCAGGGGAAATGGGGGAGAAGGATAAGGCCTGCCAGAGCCATATTTGCTGTGCTCGAGCTGGCTAGAGTCTCTTCATATCTAAAAATGTTTTTCAAAAAACATGTATTCATGTAAATATTTGTATTTGTTTATTTTTTCTAGAAACAATACAACAGTGTGTTAACC
Source organism: Mastomys coucha (assembly GCF_008632895.1). Taxonomy (NCBI): domain Eukaryota; kingdom Metazoa; phylum Chordata; class Mammalia; order Rodentia; family Muridae; genus Mastomys; species Mastomys coucha. Next base: position 41,901,771 of record NW_022196903.1, read on the forward strand.
TTGATTTTTATGACTAACTTTTTCTTACATTACTCAAGAATTCTATATATAATATTGAAGTCAATATTATTTTAATTCTGAAATGCCTAAGTATTCTGTTCTATAAATAAAAATATTACATTTTAAATATTTACAATTAAGTATCTACATTACTGTATGTAATAATAGAGGAAAATTGTGATAAAATGTTAAAAGTTAAAGACTCTTAGGTGTGAGTGCACAGCTCAGTGGTAGACCACTTGTCCAGTATATCTCAGGCTGCAGGTTTCATCCCCACACCACACAAAAGAAGAGAAGCAGCAAAGAACAGGATGAGGAAGAGAAGAGGGAGTGGTGAAACTAGAGAATCTAGATTTGAAGGATGTAGGATTTGTTTTGTCTTACTTCGAAAGCTATTTTATATTAGGAAATATTCAATGTGTATCATTCTTCTGAAATTTTTAAAACTAAGTGGCTGGAATGGTGGCTCAGTGGTTAAGAGCACTTATCGCTCTTCTAGAGGACCCAAGTTTAATTCCTAGCTCCCACATCAGGCATCTCACAACCCCCTGTAACTCCAGTTCCAGGGAAATGTACAGTCCCACTGAAGGAGCGGGCACACACATGGGTGCACATAAAGTCATATAGGCACAAATATTGAATAAAAATGAATAATTAAAACTCTTTTAAATTTAAACTAAGAGGGATTTCAAAAGTTTCCATGGTCTTGATACCATTTTTCCATAGCACTCCCTAAAATATCTAATCATGTATAGTTATCTGCAGCAGTAGTTCCCAGCACAGACTGCACAGTAGTTGCCATGAAGGCTAGTCAAAGTTGGCCAGTGTTCAGCACTTCCTTAGACCAGCTGACTCAGAATTATGGGAGTGTAAATTTTAATTTTAATGTAAATGTAAGCTGTAAATTACTATAGTCACTGTATTTCTTTATCCTAGCTAGTTCCCAATAATGACATAGAGAGACCAGGATTTATTTTCTAGCTTCACCTCAATACTTGGGCAGTCTATATTAATCCCCTAAACTAATCCAGCTACCTCCCAGCCAACATCCCCATGATACTTGCATTTAGGGCCTCTCATTCTCCAGCTGAACTCTCATGGCTCCTTCCTCCTCCTTTCTCATGGCTCAACCTGAATCTCTCTTCCTCTCTCTTTCTCTCATTTCCCCTGGCTGGCAGAAGTCCTGCCCTATTCTCTCTCCTGTGCAGCCATTAGGTGATCAGCTTTCACTGATAAGGCAGAGAATATATGGTAAGAATTGTTTACGCAAACTTGAGGCAAGGAGATTCTTGACATAAGCATTACAGTGCTATGGATTGACACAGATGTGAGTGCAGAGAAGCAAGCACTTGAATAACACAAAGACAACCTTTACACAAAAAGCATGCGTACACGGGAGGTCATACCAGCAGCTCTGCTGTTGGCTCAAGCTCTGAACCTTTCTCTTCCACACTCCTCCATGCTTCTTTCCATGCTGTTTCCATGTGGACAACTCCCTCCTTCACCTGACTGGAGAAACCCAGTCATTTGTTAGAACTGACCCAGATGTCACTTTCTTGGTGAAGCATTGGGACATTCCCATAGCCTTTACTCCTCCCTGCTCTGTGACTGCAGATCTCACACCACACTGTGAGATAGGTTTGCTCACCTCCCTGAGCTCCTTGAGGGAAACTCCACTTGATACTGCTTTTGTCATCACCATGGGCCAATGTTCAGAGTACAATTTTATAAAGTGGTTTCCAAACTAAAGACAGACCAGGTTAGACCTGCTGGAGTAAAGTTAGAACAAGATGCTGGATGCCAACGGAGGAGCTCAGTCCACTACATGGGCATCTGGGGGAAAAGACGGATCTTATGCTGAATCAAGGAGTAGCAGAACACTATCAGAGCAGGTAGAAGATTAAAAGAAAAAAGAAGTGGGCCATTTAAGTAACCCATGTCGGTAACACATAAACAGAGTGCAGATGGATGGACATGAAAGCTGAGGAGGTTCAAAGCTGGATAAAGAAGGGGATGTAGCCAGGCAGTGGTGGCACATGCCTTTAATCCCAGCACTTGGCAGGCAGAGGCAGATGGATTTCTAGTTTGAGGCCAGCCTGGTCTACAGAGTGAGTTCCAGGACAGCCAGGGCTACACAGAGAA
>NW_022196903.1:41904288-41968815 GCF_008632895.1 Mastomys coucha
AAGAAGAAGAAGAAGAAGAAGAAGAAGAAGAAGAAGAAGAAGAAGAAGAGGAGAAGAAGAAGAAGAAGGGAGGGCATGTAGTCATTCGGGAATAGTCAGCATGTAGCTGTAGCACAATGCAGGCTCCCAAAGTCTTCTCAAGAAACATTTTAGAGAAATAATTAAATCATTACTTTTATACTTTTTAACCTTACATGTTACTAGTGACAACCCTCTTCACCAGTACATAAAATTCTAAGGAGAGAAATCAGTTTTCAGTTTAGGAGTAAAGAATGTGAAAGATGTAAGTCTCTAGAGGGCAACCCTTGAAAATTCATTATAATGTCAAAGTGAGACCAGAATAACTGAACCAGGCACACTACAGAGTGACAGCAAGGAGGGAATAGATTCTAGAGATGGTCCAGAGTGTGGGGTCACCTGGGACTTTTGCCTGTGAGTAACCACTCAGGAATCATCCACCAAACTTGAAAAAGCAAAAAGGAAGGGCCTTCCAGGAACTGACAATGGCAGACGTCAACACCACTTTATGGCAGGAGATGATGGGTTCCACTTTATGGAAGGAGATGACAAGCTCTGTTCTATCAGTAGAGGTTGAAGGTTTGAAGCAACAGAGACAAGGTATGGATTTAGAGTAAGACAGAAGGCTGCAGAGAAGACCTCAAAGTACCACCATTGTAGTGATAAGCTGAAGATAGAGATGATATGTGAACTGACAAGGAAAAGCCTTTCAGATAAATCCAAAGGACAACTAAAGAGTATCCCAGGGTAAGCATGACCCTTCCCTTTGGTATCTGAGATACAGTGATCTCAGCCACGGAGACATCACCTCAGCAAACAGAAGCAGACTAAATCACTGCCCTAGACAAAGAGGATGCAGAGGAGAGGAAGCTTCTAGAATTTTCTCTCTGATGGAAATATGACTGAATCTCTGAAGAGCATTCTAACATTTTACATTTCTCTGTGTCCTTCCTCACCTCCCCTCCTCTACAAAGTCTGTTTCTTCTTTCAGTGACTCCTGAGGATGCTCTAAACCTCTCTTTCTTCTCACTTAAAACACACTTTCCCTAAGAGAATCCATGGTATGCTCCTGGTATTCAGTACCATCTACAACAACTCTAAGATTTACATTTTCTAGCCCAGGCCTGTTGGATATCTCCAGCTCCCTGACTCAAAAACAAAACTCAACCTGCTCTAAGCTAAACATATACCAATATATTCCTATACCCACAATAGCTCATGCATTTTTTTCCATGAGTGTCCTTTTATGTGGGTTCTGGGGATTTATGTTCAGGAGATCACATTTACCTAACAAGCACTTTACCCACTGAGCCATCTCTCCAGCCCCATTTCCCTTATTCTTAACAAGCACCAAAGGCTTTTCATGTTGCCCATGACATCTTATTCTGAAAGTCCAAACCATTATTGTAATTTTTTTCTGTCCTATGCTGTGACCTGTTTTATCTCTGTCCCCTTCCCTCACCCCAGTCATCAAAAGGCAGCCAGATACAGTGGGTTGTTGGCTTTGTTTTGTTTTTGAGAAAGTATCTTGCTGGGTAGCTCATTTTAAGCCAGAATATATGTTGCCTAAGTTGCTCTCAAATTCACAGAAATCCTCCTGGCTTAGCCTCCCAAGAACCTGACTTACAAGAATAAGCCATTATACCCATTCATGATGGCCTTTTCAGTGACTTGTTTCATTTGCTTTGGACCCTTCAGAAGTTACCCTTGCTTTTGGTCTTAGGTCCTAAGCCCTGACCACACCTGCCTTTCTGCCTACCTCCCCTCCTACCCACCTGCCTTGCACTTTGACCACCCTGGCCTTCCCTGCATGGATCCTCAATGCCCGTTCCTTTCCTCAGGCTTTTACCATGTTCACTGCTATCCCTGAAATGTTTCTCCTAACCCAACCCCAGTTAAATCTCACCTGCCTTTGGTGGTTAATTTAACCATGATTTACTCCCTGCTTAATCTCATGGGTCATGAAATACACTTTCTAAATATTTCAAAGAATATATGAAAAAGACTCTCCATGCTAACCAGAGGCAGACATAGATAGGTTCAAGAACCAGTAGCTTTAGGAATAGAATGACTTAACAGCCTACAACAGTCCAAGGATTGCCTGATGAAGGTCAGTTAGTTGTGATCACGAAAAAGCTGAAACCCACATTGTATGAGTTTTTCATGAATCCATGATTAGATGTCTCCAATGAGGTTTTCTATAGCAAAGCCTTTATACAGCTTGATCTCTGACTATACTGATAATAGATTCCAACAAAGCTTCAGGAGCATGACCTTGGAGATGCGAGATGCAGACTGTCTTCCTGTAGAACACTCATTAGAGTTGTTTGGTGCTGTTACTCTTAAATTTCTACCAAGCAGGCCCCCTGGCTCCTACACAGCCCAGCCATAGCTCACTGATGTGTTTAATATGCTTAGTATTTGCGTCTCACAGGGAAAGCAGATCATTCAAGTCCAACTTGAGAGATTTTTCTTTGGCATTTTGTCCCTTTTGTACAGATTCAGACACATAAAACTTATTATATAGAAACTGACCTGGAAGTGACCAGTCTTTTAGAGAGAGTGGTGAGAAATTGGTTACAATAGATATATATCCACTTGAGGACACAGAACTAGCAGAGGTGAGCATATTAGCCTGTCTCACATCCAATGTTGTTAGTTCAAAATGTTTATAAAGAATTGAGGAAAATATCAAATAAACAGAATAAAAAACATTCAGGAGGGAAATTGAGTGGCATGCTTGGGGAAATAAAGCAGATTTTTGCCAGTGTAAAGCCAGGAGAGAAACTAGTTGTGATTCAGGATAGCGGAGCCTCTGAGGGATGATGGGAAACAAGTTTAGACAGAGCTTTGATGTGTAAAGTGCCCAAAAGGAAAGAAAAGGTAAAAGAGCCAATGCAGAAAGAAGGACAGTGAACAGAGGGGTCTAGCAGCAGGGCTCCTAAGAGTCACCTGAGTCTTTAACCAGATGGCTAATTACAAAGCAGATAATAAGGGTGAGAATTATGGACAATGGCCTTCAGTCAGGACAGAGTCTGAGGACCCTGAGGCCACTGGTCAGGGCTGAGCCCCCTCTGCTGCAGCCCTGCCTCCCAGGAGCTTCTACTAGATTTGAACAGAAGTTTTGTGGAGTTTCCAGAATTCCAAGAACTTGAGAAGAGTCTTAGACAAGGGTTTCAAGGTACCAGAAGGAGGAAGAAAACTTGGTAGGTGGATAACAGCACCAGGGAGCACAATTAGCATGGTTTGCTTGGCAGTGACTATGTGTGTGGAAAGAAATCACGTACTGGCAGGATCAGGATATGAGGTATCGATCCTCAGCGCCCACCCCCCAAATAAACAGGAATGAGACAAAAGATCCTCAGCCCCCCCAAATAAACAAGAATGAGACAAAAAATTTCATGGGCTGCAAGCAGCCTGGAGTGTTGGAGACCTCTTTTCTTGGCTTCTTACTTAGTGATATCCTATGGACAGCTTTGAAATCAAACAAGACAGCAGTATTCATACCATGGGAATGGGCAGAAGTACTAATAGGGTTTCTCCCTCCCACAGAGCCAATCATTCTACCCTGACCAGCAGTCCAAAGGATGCATTAGATGAAATCCTTGTGGGCACTGTTCCCTGGAGTTCAGATGAAAAATAAGCCTTCTCATCTTATGTTGATGTTTTTCTGTTTTAATTACCAATACACAGTGGCACTCTTCAATTATCTTTTATTACACATCCTGAGCTGAGCGGCTCAGTGTTTGTGCATTCTCCTACAAACCAGCCATCACTCAACTCTTCATTCCTACAAGGAAATATTTTCAAGCTGCAAGTTATTGACTTTAAAATAAACTTTAGGAAAAGAACCCATTTGCAAATTGGGAATTTTCAATTCTGGCCCCTCGGGGATGTTAGAGAACAAGAGAATCTTGTCAATCTTTGAAATATAGGTTACAAAATATCCCCTAAGTGAAAAGGCAAAGGGAATGGAATTATTAAAGTTGGAGAAGAAGAAAAAAACGAGAGGTAATTTATTATGGAGGGGGACTGTTTGTGGAGTGTGGGGCTTCCCTCGCACACACTGTAAGCCTTGGGGACTTGGTTTTTACACTAAGGAATGAATCTCTTTATGGTATTATTCTGAGGAGAATGATTTGTGGATTTTATTTCAAAAATTTGAAAAGTTCTTTTCCTGCATCAGGCATAATTTACATATGATCTGTGTTGAAGACCAAGAAATAGTTAAAACAAGGTCTTCCCAGCACCACTACCTTCCAGAATCACCCTAAGACAGTGCAGCCTGTTCAAATTTTGAGAAATGTGACATAAATCAAAAACTATCATTCATAAACCATAATAGAATATTTATATCTAAACTTGATCACTTTTCTATTAAAATAAATAATTATAATATAAAAACTGAAAACATGGCTGAAGCGATGAGTCAATACATAAAGCTCTTGACATGCAAACCTGTTTACCTGAGTTCACATCTTCAGAACTCATGTAAAAGCCAAATACGGAAGGACATATGCCCCTTTAACCCCAGTGCAGGCAGCCCTAGCAGGAGATACGCAGAGGAACGATAATGAACTACATCTCACAGGCCAACTAGCCCAACACATGCAACTGTGAACAAAAAACTCTGTCTCAAACAAGGTAGAAGGCATGGACAGACACCAAGCACTGTCTTATGATTTATATATTACTACTACAGTGTTCACATACCCACATAGGGCCAGGGAAAGAAAGAATGGGGGGGGGGTGATAGAGATTGATTTGAAGCAATTCTAAATCAATAGAATTTAATGAAGGAAATGGTGTTATTTGGGCATTATTAAATTAGGATTCTTTTACATGTTTTTTCAGACAGGATGGAGATGTTACTTAAGAGATAATGATGTATCCCGATTTGGCATTTTCTTAAGCCAATCTGAAACAATGAAATGACAGCAGTAAGTCTGCTACTTGGAACCTTAAATGATTTACATGGCTCTGGGGCCTCAGTCTAACAGTTGGTTTATGGTGTGGTTTCAGGATAACACATTTAAGCCTGGTTTGTTCCTTCCTCCAAAGCTGACATGAATCCATAAAGCTTTTAAATGATGACTGAAATATACAAAAGAATTCTCTGAGGCATGTTTTCAGATTGTTTATGTAAGGTTTTTAGATTTCTGACTTTCCCTTCATGATTTACACTGTGGGATGCTGTCTCCAGGTTAGCTGATAAATGTATAACATCATCCAGGCAGGTACCACTCAGCTACCTGCTCCATCCAGTACCATTCTGACTCATCTTTTACTCCAGGGATCTTAGGTGTTGTGTGCATATCGCATGGAGCCTATTATAAGTGCTGATTGCCTAGATCCACTGAGTCAGAACCTCGAAGTTTGACTGACTCTGGACACCAGACTGGGGAACCAGCATTTTAACAGGTTCTAATGAAGGTCAGAGAAATGTCAGGGGTCTAGCACTGCTCACTGTTGACTTTCAGTCCTAGCTCTGGGAAAGGATGCTTAGGAGAACCTGGCACACAGATGTTCAACTTTTTCAAAAGGATTGTTGCATGTGTAGATTAAGGGCAACAGTGGCTTTCCCTGTATGACTGGCCTCTGCTGCCCAGACCCTCCCTCTCAAGCCCACAACCTTGAATTGCAAAAACCTGGCATGTTTGTCTTTGGCTGCATATTCTCTCCAGCCCACCTGCCTGCAATTGAGGATTCTGTCATCAATCCTATCCTTCCGTATTGCCCTCTTCTCTCCCACAGACCAGAGCCTGTTCTCAATGTATGCCTCCACTCTCTGACAAAGCTCTCTATTGCAAAGAGAACCTCTCAGGACATTTGTTCCAAGCAGCATGTCCCATTTTCCCATTTATCTAAGCATGATTCCAGAGGCACTCCTAGGAGCATCTATATGTTCCAGAGATTCTGGACTCCAGAGGGTGGGGATCTCTCCTTGTACTCCAATGCCCATCCTAAAACAGGCTTGAAGCCTTGGGAGTCTCAAGGGAACCACAGATAAATGAGAAATATGTGGATTCTGATGGGTGGGTATGATACTCTGGCATGCAGGCTCTCAGGCCACTGCAGTTTCTCCACACTGCTGTCCATTCTGGAAGCTTCGTGATCCCACCTTTACATTGCTATCATCTCAGGTCCTTTGGAGTCAAGCTTCAAAGCATTTTCGCACAGGAAGACTTCGTTGGCACTAGACATAGAGCAGTTGTCACTGTGTTCCAGGGACCCTGTATACATAATCCTGGTATCCAGCCTGGATCCATGCACATTCTACTTGCTTGTTTATCCAAATCCTCCTTGGGATCAAAAGCTCAGTGTCCAACATCATCCATGGTATATAGTCAGTGTAGGTGCCTGCTGGGACAATGAAATATTAACCTGAGTGGTAAGATGAGGTCCTCACCTCATACCTTCCATAAGCATTGTCACTCTCCCCAGATTGTGCTTAGAATGGAAGTGTCTCTTCCCACACATATAACACTGTCATGCAGGAAGGTCCCTAGGGACAGGGACCACATTTCATCTTTACATCCCTGTAAGCATGTAGCAGTTAGCATGGATAAAATATACCTTCCATCCTGTGTCTCAGAATAAGGATTCATTTGGCATTTTAACCAAGGCAAGCCCTAACTGTAAGATGTCCTCCTACATTGCTTCCTTTTATGTCTACTAGTATCCCTCCCATCACCTTGACAATACTATATATTCAAGCAAACACACACACATTTGCAAATGTCCTTGTGGCAAAAATTCAAGAGAAAAAAATAGTGCTTCCTGTGGTGAGAATCTAGAGTCCGCTGGGCTCTTCATCAGAGTTGAGTGAGAGTTACTGAGATCTGTAGCAGTGCCCCATATGGGCTGACACTGGACTGTAGCATTTATGCAATGGTCAGTGGTAAAGGTTAGAGGAGGCATCAGCCACCCATAACAGACAACAGTAGGCAGTCTTGAAACTACAGTGCATCATTTTTACTAAACACTATTATTTCTAGGCACTAGGTACTGTGTCAAATACACATAGCTGCTTAATCCTCATAGCCACCCACCAGGATCCAGTTCATAAAGAAGAAAAAAGAGATTCAAGCCATTGACCCAAATCAGTGCATTTGACAAGACTGAAGGTCCTTCTGGAGTATCTGACTCCACTCTTCTATAATAACTTTTTCAGAAATAATAAATGCCAGTTCCCAAGATGAAAGTATGTTGCTAAAAACCACAGTGCTGGGACTGGCAAGATGGCTCAGCAGTAAACTGCTTGCCAACAAGCATGATGGCCTGAGTTGTATCTGAAGACCCACCTGGTAGAAGAAGAAAACCTATTCCCACAAGTCGTCCTCTGATCTCCACATAATGCACATAATATATGCACACACATACACACACACAATAAATACATATATATATATGCAAACATACATATACATACATACATACATACATACATACATACATAATAAAAACTAAGGTATGTATTGATACAGGCTTGTAATCTTAATATTTGTGAAGCCAAAGCAGGAAGATAGGGAGTTTGAGAGTGGCCTGTCTCAGAAAACAATAATAATAATTGTAACCATTCAGGCTTTTCTGTGTCTGCCCTAGCTCCCCGATAATGACGAGGAGGATTATTTTTATTTACAATGTTTTTGGCCTTAAGTTAGCTTGCTCCCAACTAGCTTGGAACTCAAATATCCCATTTAAAGTAATCGAAGTTCTGCAATATGGCTGGCCACCTCTCCTCAGTTTCATACATCGGATTTCCCCTGCAATTCAGTGGTGAATCTCCCTGCCTCACTCTTTCCAAGGGCCCCTCTTTCTCTGCTGGATGTGCCACCTTCTATCCTACTTTTTGCTATAGACCTTAGGCTTTTTATTTTTACCAATCAGCATATGCCTTAGACAGGCAAGAAAGGACAGAAACACATCTTCATATAATGCATATAAACAGTGTCTCTATAAATAATGTTTTAAAAACTTGTCATATCCTATTAATTGCAGCATGGAGTAGTGTGTTATGAAATATATTCTACAAGGCATTAATTTAGTTGGGTGTCAAGTGCTGCAAGAATAACGGAGTGCATCAGCAATGAGGTTTGAGAAATACTTCAGAGATGAGGTATGAAGAGAGAGCTACAAACAGTGGCAGTGAAGTAGGATGGCTCAGCCTGCAGTTGACTACTGGTAACTTCAAGATGGTGGTTAGCAGACAGTAGGGAATCTGCAGAAGGACTTCCCTGCCAGGAAGTGATTACAAAGAAACTAGCTCAGATTAGGCTGTAGGAAAAGGGCTTGCTCATAAAGAGCCAGAAATCTATTTATTTTTTAGTCATAAGGATAGTAATGCTGATAGGTACTATGTATTGAGTACTAATTGCTCTCAGCTTCCAAGATGAAATACCATGGCCTGTGGAAGTTGGTTAAATTCCAGTCAAGCAGTTCAGGAACCACAGAGCTCAATTTGAAACCAGGTCTCTCTAATATCCTATCTTGTGATTTGAAACCCTCAAAACTTCTGAAGTGTTAGAGCTTAAGGGCTTTGCTGTTTGGATAGCCAAATCAAATCCAGTCTCCAGGAGTATTTCCCTATGGGCTTCTGAAATTAAGTTTGTGGTATAATTCTGCCTTTATTTCCATAGTCTCTTCAGCCAGAAAGCCAGGGCATATTATATATTACTTATTTTCTAATATGATCTTAGTTCAGTGCCTTTAATTCCTTGTTTTGTTTTATTTCTAGGCAAGGTCTTGCTATGCAGCCCAGGCTGGCCTTGAATAGGAACTCTTCCAGTCTGAGTGCTGGGATTAAAGGCATGCACCTTCCATATTAAGTTATTTACTACTATTTTTGTTTTGATCTTACAGGTTTCCTTGTTCTGCTACATGCTGTATTTTCAATAAAGTATTTGTATTGATAACAACAGTTCACCCAAATTCCAAGCATAGGCCTCAGACCTCTCTCATCATTTTTTCAAATTTGTCCTTCCTTCTCTACAGATGTTGGTGCCTTTTTTGAAGAGGGCATGTGGCTTCGATATAACTTCCAGGCCCCAGCGGTCACTGCCAGAGACACAGGCAGCAGGGCAGAGAATTCTGCAGACCAGCAGCAGCACTTGGCTCCAGACCTGGCCCAGGAGCAGATCCACTTCAGCTTCAGCACTACCAAGGCACCCTGCATCCTCCTCTATGTCAGCTCCCTCACCACTGACTTCCTAGCTGTGCTGGTCAAGCCCACAGGTAAGGACAAGTGTACTGGCTGGTTTTGTGTCCAACTTGACACAAGCTGGAGTTATCATAAAGAAAAGAGCTTCAGTTGAGAAAATGCCTCCATGAGATCCAGCTGTAAGGCATTTTTTCAATTAGTGATCAAGGGGGGCCCTTTGGATGGTACCATCCCTAGGCTGGTAGTCTTAGGTTCTATAAGAAAGCAAGCTGAGCAAACCAGAAAGTAACATCTCTCCATGGCCTCTACATCAGTTCCTGCTTCCTGACCTGCTTGAATTCCAGTCCTGACTTCCTTTGGTGATTGAACAGCAGTGTGGAAGTGTAACCTGAATAAACCCTTTCCTCTCCAACTGGCTTCTTGGTCATGGTGTTTGTGCAGGAATAGAAACCCTGACTAAGACAGCAAGCATGCCTAGCCTTCTACCTTCAACAGTAGTCAGACAGAAGATGCAAGAGTCAGAATTGTTCTTGGTTGATGACCTATTCCCCATGGGATGCTAAGCAAAGTACCTGACTCCTTTGAACCTCATTGCTCTCCAGAGTCAAAAGAACAGCTTGTCAACTGAGTGCTTACCCCAACAATTTGATGTAATCATCTTAGGCTCTTTTCATATTAAGTGAACATGAGATGGTTTTGTATGTATAATGATTCTTCTTAATCCTGTCAAATACTTTTGCTATTGTGCAAAGTAGTGGCATGCTCTGAAGTAGTAAAAATAACCACAGATTAATCAATGAACTGTCCTGACTCATGATAGTTTGTCAATAGATTCCAATAAAATGTAGGAACTCTCAATAAAAGTAGAAAATCAGAAATATTGCCATCCCTAAAGCCTCACTGAATTTTATGCTCATAAATACATTCATAGAGAGACAGTTGCTGGAAGAATTGGGGGTGTGGTTCACTTGTGAATCCTTGAAAGTCAAGTCAGTCTTGAAGTACATAAACCTCCTTTTTAGACTGGGGCATGAGGAGTGTTAAATTCAGGTGTACACTTATGTGAAGGTCAGAAGATATCCACAGGTGTCAGTCTCTGCCTTGCTCTTCTTTGAGATATTATCTCTTACTGTTCACCAATACATAGGCCTGATTAGCCCAAGAGAATCTTGGGATTCTCCTGTCTCTGCCTCCCAGCTCAGCATCAACATGAATTACAGACATAAGCTACTGCATTCAACTTTCTGAGAATCAAGACTAGGGTATTCATGCTTGTATATCTAGTGCTCTACCCACTCTACCCACTGAACCATCTTTCCAGTCATTTGAAGGCATCCTTTTATATCCTTTATTAAATGTGTTCTTTGACAGTTTCATACATAGATAGTATATTCTGAGTATTGGCACCCTCACCCTCTCTTATTCCCCCTCTCTGCTTTTACCACTCCAGTTCATCCCTATAAAGCCCTTTCCTACATTCATGTCTCTTTTTGCTTTTTAATCAGTTAATTTACATCAAATGCTGCCTCCTTCCTGTCTGCCCACAGAAACCTATCCCTCATCCCCTTCTCCATTGAGAGGGTGCTCCTGAAGATATCCTCCCAACCCTAGCTCATCAAGTCTCGCCAGGGTAGGTGCACCCTCTGTCACTGAGGCCAGACAAGGCAGCCCTGTTGGGAAACAGATACCCCAGTCAGGCTACAGCATTAGGGAGACCCTCAGCTCCAATTGTTGGGGGCGGGGGGTGGAACATGGAGACTGAGCTGCATGTTTGCGACATATGTGCCAGGGGCCTCAAATATTTAAGCCCCTGTGTGTTCTTTGGTTGGTGGTTCAGTCTTTGATTGCTCTCAAGTGTCTAGGTTAGTTGACTCTGTTGGCCATCCTGTGGGGTTCCTATCCCCTTCAGGGCCTTCAATCCTTCCCCCAACTCTTCCATAGAGTCCCTGACCTCCATCCAATGTTTGGCTGTGGGTTTCTGCATCTGTTTCAGTCAGCTGCTGGGTAGAACCTCTAAGAGGACAGTTACGCTAGGCTCCTGTCTGTAAACATAACAGAATATCATTAATAATGTCAGGGATTGGTGTTTGCCCATGGGTGAGTTTAGAATTTGGCCAGTTATTGGTTGGCCATTCCTTTATCTCTGCTCCTTCTTTGTCCCTGCATTCTTTTAGACAAAACAAACTTTGGGTCAGAAGTTTTGTGAGTGAGTTGGTATCCTCATACCTCTACTGGGGGTCTGCCTGGCTACAGTGGGTGGTCTCCTCAGGTTCCACGTAAGCACCTTGGCTAAGGTCACCCACATTGACTCCTAGGAGCATCTACCATCTCAGTTCTCTGGGTCTTCCTAAAGATTCCTCTCATCCCACCCACCCCTGGCAGCTGCAGATTTCCATTCATTCTTATGGCCTCTGGGTCTCTCTCCTGTCTCTCCATACACCTGATCATGCCCCCTATTTCCCTCTTCTTCCCCTCTCCCATCCTCTTCCCTCTCTCCTTCTGCCTCCTATGACTATTGTGTTCCTCCTTCTAAGTGTGATTCAAGCATCCTTGCTTGGACCTTCCTTCTTGTTTAGCTTCTTTGGGTTTGTGTAGTATGTCATGGGTATTCTGTACTTTATGGCTAATATCTACTTATCAGTGAATATATACTATGCATGTCTTTTTGGGTCTGGGTTAGCTCCATCCATTTGCCTGCAAATTTCATGATATCCTTGTTTTTCATAGCTGAATAGTATTCCATTGTGCTGAGGGACATCTGGGTTGTTTCTAGTTTCTGGTTATTGTGAATGAAGCTGCTATGAACATAGTGGAGCATGTGTCCTTATGGTATGATGGAGCATTTTTTTGTCTATATGCCCAATAGTGGTATAGCTGGGTCTTTAGGTAGAACTATTTCCATTTTTCTGAGAAACCACCAGATTGATTTCCAGAGTGGTTGTACAAGTTTGCAACCCCACCAGCAATGGATAAGTATTCCCCTTTCTCCACATCCTTGCCAGCATGTGCTGTCACTTGAATTTTTGATCTTAGCCATTCTGATTGGTATAAGGTAGAATCTCAGGGTTGTTTTGATTTGTGTTTCCTTGATGACTAAGGACGCTGAGCATTTCTTTAAGTGCTTCTTGGCCATTCGAGATTCCTCTGTTGAGAATTCTTGTTTTATGGCCACTAAGTTTAACTAATGTGCATCTATCCATTGGAGCATGGTGGGCTCATCCGTGGGTAAAAAACTGAAAACAGTGTTTGTTCCTCATCCAGAATCCATTGGTAGGCTATAGTTCAGCAGGGAGGAATAGGCCAAGTGGGCCCCTCCTACTCTGTGCTTGACAATTGACAGGCCCATGAGGGCCATCCTCTGTACACTAAGCCAAAGAATCCAAATGAATATATGCAAATGACTTTGACATTCAGCAGTACCCTCTATAAAAGAGTCTTGCTAGGAAAGAAGTATACATATAAACATGCACTCTAAAACCTATATATACATATATATATATATATATATGTATTTTAAGTGTATGAAGGAGGATATCTAAGTTAAACTTCTTATGAACTTTGTAAGTTAAAAATACAGAGGATTTCTCTCCTACTGGCCATCTCCCTCCTTACTCTTTAATGGATATTACAGTGCTAAAGCATCTTAGAGAACAAGATTTTCTTCTATGAGGGCCAAAATATTACCACAATAGAGCTAAATATTTGGAAAATATTCAAATACACTCTCTGGGCAATGCACCCAGCTTTAAAAAAGGAAAATGATGAAAGAAAAGTATATGCCCCAGAGTTCAGAGATTTCTTTTTAGAACTTAACAAAAAGCCCAAATCAGAATCTTTATCATGAAGATGTTCACTATAGTATTGCTTATAAAATAAATGAAAAGAATCCAGAAGGTCCTCTTTAGTAAAGTAGTATAAAAGAGAGCCATTGTTTTATAGTGCCCATTAAAATAGTGTTCATGTAAAGTCATTAAAGACATAGGATCAGTTCATATAATATAAGGCTACACTAAGGAAAAGCAAGATACAGCCTTGAATGCATACTATCAACTTGGCTCTAGAAAACAAATATGGATAAACCAGAAGAGCAACAGTGTGTGCTTAGACTGTGATTTTTATGCATGACTTGTTCCTCCCAAATGACACCATTCTGTGCATATCAGATGCTCATTTTGAGTGTGTCACTTTTCTAGTAAAAAATAAACAAGTAAAATCAGAAAGCAACAGCTCAAGAGAGAAGAGTGCTCAACCCCCATGCTTCAGGGGCTCAGGTAATTACTGGCCTGAATCAGGCTCAGTGGGTTTTTTTAATCCATTTCTGTTCTCCCTTGTATACCAGCCTCCTAGTAGGCAGACAGCCTGTGGCTTCCCATATTTCACAGGAGGAGTTTCTCACATTGAGCATATCAAGAATCTGATGAGCATGTACTTGTGGACAGTGTGCTGTCTGCTCCTCTGTTACTTCCTTGCTAAAATTTGCTTCCAGGCCCTATACATGGTAGTATCCATGCACATTGCCTATGTCCACACAACATGCATGGTGCTCCTGTATGGGCATTTATCATGTGAAAGAGCTTAAGTCGATTAATTCTACAGTAATGGTTTCCAGGTAGTGGTGCTTACCTATGCACAGCACTCTCCTAAGTGCATTGATTCTGATGACTCCCACAATTCTGTGTGGTAGACATAATTTTCATCCTTTCCTCTGGATGGCAAAGCTGGATGCATAAAGATTAAAAGTCTTGTACAATCAGCTTGTAGGGGTAGGTGGGGCTCTCTGGATGTTGAACTCTCTATTGCAGGCATCCCCAAAATATTCTGGTTGCGTTTTAAAAACAACACAAGACATTTTATTTGTAGGTTTGGTAAGCCATCCTTAAAAGTGTTGGGGAAAATGTAGCCATTCCACTCTCCAAATACCACATCTACCATTATCTACATAATCTACAAATACCAATGTTAACTCACATTTATAGTCAGAATGTTCAAAGAAAGTATTCAGGAGAGAGACAGACAGACAGACCGAGATCACCAATAAGGTCTATGGATGCCAATGTACAGGGGAGGCTGAAGACTAAATAATTTAAAAGCCTTAACTAAATACCCTGGTTTTATCAGACTTCACATATCAAAGGCTTTTTATTTCCCAGAGTCAGCTTCCCTGAATCCTCCTTGTCCTGACAGCTACCACTGTCTCTCAGAGGCTATGTTCCAATCCTCAAATCATTATTTGTCTTTCCAGTTCTTGTAGGCCATGCAGGCAATGAGTTCCATAGAACCTACCCTCACAGTGACCCATAACCTTTGTTCCCACTGCTGTACTCCAAAGCAAACCTCTTCTAACTTAAGCTTTCTGATATTTTTCACATTGACACAACAGAAGGTAAATACACCTGAATGGCACGGCAAAAATGATGAGGTTGTATTTATAGGCCCCTCACCAGAGACTCCAGCTGTCTCACCACTTGTATATCTGAGAAGAATTGATGGAAGCCATGTCCCAAACACCCTGTCAGACTTAGATTTCTTCCTTTTCTCTGCTTTAGTACCTTCTGCCTTTCCTACCTAGGCAAGGTGGCCAGTCTTCCCTTATAAACATAAGGCTGAGTAGGGAACTGTATTGTATCTCTATTAAACATCAATTGGTGAAACACACACTAGAAACATGAGAGATGAATCCCATGACTTTTGTGTCAAGACCCATCAGTCTCTTGGGGAAGACCTATCTAGATTCAATTCTGACTCTCCCTTTTGCTCCTGCCTTAGATGATCTGTGGGTAGCTCATCCTTCTGTATGAGCATGGCCACAGGCAGGCTGGGTGCTGGAGCAGAAGCTGAGAGCTCATCTCCCAGTCCAAAAACAGGAAACAGAGCAAAAACATATTGTGAATGGAAACTCGAAGCACTCTCTCTTTCTGCCCCTCAGTAACAGTAACACACCTCCACCAACAAAACCCACACCTTCCAATCTTTCCCAAACAATTCCATGACCTGGAACCAAGTACTCAAACACGTGGATGACCTCTTATGGGGGCATTCTCATTCAAACCACCACAGAAAGGTTAGTAAACACTCTAGCCAGCATGCCACTTCAATCTATGCCTCACAACACTTATTTGACATTGCTTACTCCATGATGTCACAAACTCATGCTTAATAAGACTCTGTGGCCATATGTGCTCAGCTCTTATGCTCACAACACTCCCTGACCTGATCCCACTTCCTTAATGATTCCTGATCCACTACTATAGAGTAGTGCACACAGTAGGTGCCTTCTGCTTTAAGCCCTGACCAACCCTCACCTCCTTCTGATGACTTCTGGCTTCAAACTCCAATTACACTTATTTTAAGTTTCACTTGTTTGACACTCAATGTATTATCATTTGGTCTCTGTTATAAATATGCCCCGTCTTTCTAGAGAAATGCAAAACTCCCAGCACTACATCTCCTCCCTATAATAGGTTCCCTGTGTTTGCTGATGGTAGTGGTGATGTTCAGGAGATAGTAAATCTGTTAAGCATGTGATTTGCTGCAGCCAATAAAAGAGCAATTCCTTATAATGGCTTTAATTCACTTGGGAGATGAATATGAGATAAGAGAAGGAAGTGTCTCCCTATTTGAATAATATTTTACTTTAATGGATAAATATTAACATTCTTCCTACCATCACTTAGTGGTCCTCTTATGCTGTTGTTTGAAAGGAATAAATGCATCATTTAAATGTTATTACTTGAATGTTGCCATAATTGTTTATAGATAGTCACTACCTATACATTTAAATTTCAGCTCATCGCTTTTTCTCAGAGCAGATAATTTCTGTTAACATTATGTGAAGCACTTACTAGAATTTTAAATCATATTTACAAAGCCCAAAGAATCCATAAAAAAAAGAACAAAGATGAAAATAACTTAATAGAGGTAGCAAACAAATAGACCATTGGTGAACAGTAGGAGAAATGTGCCGAGGTTTTACATTATTATTAGCTCCCCTGATCCCAGCCTACAGAAGAAGTTGCCTTTCTTTCACATGTCTCTGTGTCCCCAGATCTGCACATAGCACATGACCCATGCTGGGGATCTGGGACAGTTGTCAGTATTGGAATTCCATTCCATATTTATAGTCAGACAGACAGCTCACTTTGAAGCTTTAAGAAAGCTACGCTTTGCCTAGACACTATGTATATTTTTATAACAAAATGAATAAATGAACAATTAATAAGTAGATAGCTGCTTATCTAAGCTATCTTATACCTAAACTAGATGTTGTGTCAGCCACAATACATGCTGGGCATGACAGCATGCACCTGTAATCCTAAAGCCAGAGAAAGAGGCAAGAGGATCCCTGGGGCACACTGGCCAGCAAGACCAGCCAAGTAAGTGACCTCCAGACTCAGTGAGAGACTCTGCCTCAAAAATTAAGATGGAAAGCAACTAAGGAAGCCATTTAGTGTCAACGTCTGTCCTTTACATGCTTAGGCATACATGTGCAAATGCATACAGACACAGGCACAGACAGACACACACACACACATAGACACATAGACACACACACACACACACACACACACACACACGCCAGCCAAGACAACTTGATTTTTCTGTGTTAGTTACCAAGAACCTGACTGATCATCTCCTTAAGTGCAAATAGGATTATTTTTTATTCTATAAAATATCATGGAAACACTAATTGGAGAAGACAGCTTGGCCAGAGGGAGCAGAGATAGGTAGAGAGTGGAACTTTCTAGAGAATCCAAGGTAGCTTTGATATGAGAGAGAAAATGTCATGACTTGTAATAAAGCAACAAGCACAGCTCCCAGAGGACAGGACTCCACAACTACATTAGTAATATAAACCTTCATCCTGTGAAAGGCATTGAAAGATTTTAAATGAAGCAATGAAATAATCAATTATGTGTTTTTGGAAAGATCTCTCCGGTTTGTTTGCAAAGAAAATATTGGGAAGAAAGCATAAAGGCCCTTGCCTTTCATAAACATATTTACAAGTACCTCCCAACCAGGCAGTGTCTTAAAGAGTGGGTATAGCCTCAAGAAGCAGAAATTAATATCCTTGCTCTCTCGGAGCTCTTTCACTGAAATATGGGACAAAGAAACGAAATGGAATCTAGAGCATGCCATATGTGAGAATTGTTATGGGAATGGAGTACAAGGCAGAAATGGAAGAGCCTAGACAAGGAAAAGGTGTGGGAAGTTTCCCCTTTTATGGAAAAGTCACGGGAGTAATCCTTAGGCATATGACTCAGGAACAAATGGCTGAAGGAGGGCAGGGTCAGATATGCAGTAACTTGGGAGAGAACATTCTATCAGAACAGCCCTGAGTGTAAAAGTCCTGAGGCCAGAACTTTCTGGCCTTCTAGGGTGGCAGCTAGAAGACAGGCTGGATGTATTCAGGTGAGGAGTGAGCAAGGAAAGAAGTGAGAAGGTCGCTGGGCAGTGGTGGCACACGCCTTTAATCCCAGCACTTGGGAGGCAGAGGCAGGTAGATCTCTGAGTTCGAGGCCAGCCACAGAGTGAGTCCAGGACAGCGAGGGCTACACAGAGAAACCCTGTCTCAAAAAACAAAAGTGAGAAGGCAGAGAAAGGTGAGCATGGAAGTCCGTATAAGACAATTACTATGTCTTATAAGTCCGTATATGAGTCAATTACTATGACCCTAAGTGACATAGTAATTCATCAGTGCATTATGTGCGAGGTTCACCCTGACCTCTGTGTGGAATTAGGAGGAACAAAGAGCAGGCTTGTACAGAAGAAGACTGGGATAAGACTGAAGAATTTAGTGTGGAGGCTGCTGCAACCATCCAGGCAAATGGTGTTTCACAGGTAGAAATGGAATAAATAAGAAAGAGCAGAGACTGAAGGAAGGGCAACCCAGAGACTGCTCCACCTGGGAATCCTTACCATATTCAATCATCAAATCTAGACACTATTGTGGATGCCAGCAAGTGCTGGCTGACAGGAGCCTGATATAGCTGTCTCCTGAGAGGCTCTGACAGTACACGACTAATACGGAGGAGGAGGCTCACAGCCATCCACTGGACTGAGCACAGGGTCCCAAGGAAGGAGCTAGAGAAAGGACCCAAGGAGCTGAAGGGTTTGCAGCCCCTTAGGACTAACAACAATATGAACTAACTAATATCCTCAGAGCTCCCAGGAACTAAACCACCAACCAAAGAATACACATGGTGGGACTAATGGCTCCAGCAGCATATGTATAGTAGAGGATGGCCAAGTTGGTCATCAATGGGAGGAGAGGCCCTTGGCCCTGTGAATGTTCTAGGCCCCAGTGTAGGGGAATGCCAGTGTAGGAAGCGGGAGAGGGTGGGTTGGTGAGCAGGGGGAGGGGAGAGAAAACAGGGGGTTTTTTGCTTTTGTTTTTGTTTTTGTTTTTTCTGAGGGGAAACTGGGAAAGAAGATATATATGACATGTAAATAAAGAAAATATCTAATAAAAATAAATTTAAAAAAAAAATTAGCCGGGCAGTGGTAGCGCACACCTTTAATCCCAGGACTTGGGAGGCAGAGGCAGGTGGATTTCTGAGTTTGAGGCCAGCCTGGTCTACAGAGTGAGTTCCAGGACAGCCAAGGATACCCAGAGAAACCCTGTCTCAGAAAGAAGAAAAAAGAGAAAAAAAAAATTGTAAGATTCAGGGACTGCTTTGAAGACGAAGGCAAGAATTTCTCATAGTACATGAAATATTGAAAATGGAAGAGTTGGGCTGGTGAGATGGCTCAGCAGGTAAGAGCACCATCTGCTCTTCTGAAGGTCATGAGTTCAAATCCCAGCAACCACATGGTGGCTCACAACCACTCATAATGAAATCTGATGCCCTCTTCTGGTGTCTGAAGACAGCTACAGTGTACTCATTTATAATAATAAATAAATCTTAAAAAAAAAAAAAAAGAAAAAAGAAAATGGAAGAGTGTAGGCAGCCGCTCGATCGAATCCAAGATGGCGGCGGCGGCGGCAGTACTGCACATGCGCCCCCTCCCGAGCGGGCTCATGCAAAATAGGTGTCTCCCGAGCGGGCTCATGCAGGTGTCTCCCAAGCGGGTGTATGCTGTGCATGAGCCCCTCCCAAGCATGTGTATGCTAATGAGGCTATTGCCTGGGAACCAATCCTGGAGGACCATGAGAGCTCGGGCTTGGGTATATAAGGAGCTCTCTCTGGGCAGTCAGGACTACTACACAGAAGCAAGAGCAGCAGCAACTACACAGAAGCAAAGAGCAGCAGCGACTACACAGAAGCAAGAGCCTCCGCCGCCACCCATTCCACAGAAGCAAGAAGAGCCACGGCACCTAGGAAGCAAGAAGAAGCCGTAACACCTAGAAGAGCTATAACACTTAGAAGAGCTGTAACACTTAGGAACCTAGGAGAGCTGTAACACCTAGGAACCTAAAAGAGCTGTAACACAAAAGAAAATTCCTGAGTAAACCGTGAGAGAAGAAGTCTCGGTGTTTCGTCTATCATTAATGCCGTCCGGGCAGCAAGGTGCCATTACAGAAGAGCTAGCTAGGGTGATGGCAAGAATAACTGGAAGCCTAAAATGACCATTCACCAAAGTGGATAAGATGATGATAAGATAGAGAGCCAATGCCATGTCCACGGTGCCAAAGAGACGTCCAAGCAGAAATATTGAACTAAAGGTTGAAAAGAGTCAGATCAGGATAGAAGTTTGGCTGGATTACAGAGTTGGAGTCTGATATTCCTGCAGCTGAAACAATGTCTAAGACTGAATGGCTCCAGAAAGGAGGATGATAAAGGACAGAGCCAGTGAAGGACCCAGAAATGACTGAGGAAACCCAAGCAGTGGATGGTGGAAGCCTAGTGTAGATCTCAAGTCCAAGATAAAGGCCCAGATCTGTGCTAAATGCCCTTCCAGAGGTCCTGAGGCCCTGGAGACAGCAGCCTCAGTACAGTCAGAAAATGGGGAAATGCAATGCTATAATAAATGGGGAAGGGACTGGTCACAGAGAATGGTCCATCTCCTCTAATAGAATCCACGTAGCTCCTACAATAAAAAAAATTAGTAAATGTAGACACATTTGGAAGACAAACATTGTAGGTGCTTGGTAAGAATGCCATAGCAAAAAAAAAAAAATTAAGATGTGAGGATAAAAATTCAAAAATAGTGATTTATTGAATTTTGTTCAGAAAACAAAAATAGGAAATGCAATTAATTCTTGATTATACTCACAAACGCTTCTTTCAACTGCAGAAACATGGTGTTACATTCTAAATGGCATGTGTAATGCTGGAATGTCTAAATATGGGAGGATAGAACTTGAAATCATTACACTCATTTATATACATGTGTTAAATGTGTGCATAAGAAATGTCTGCAGTGGAGACTGCCAAGATGCCTAGAGGAGTTAGTTCTCTCTAGATAATGAAGTTTTAGGTAACATTTATAAAGATTTATTTTTAATTATGTGGGGAGGAGTGTGGGCATGTGTAGGTCCAATGCCTGCCGAGTCTAGAAGAGAGCATCAGATTCCTTGAGCTAGAGTAATAGCTACTTATGAGCTAACCAGTGTGAGTGCCAAGAACCAAACTCAGGACCTCTACAAAAATACTATATAATCTTAACAGTCAAATTGCCTCTCTAGTTCCTTATTTCTTTTGTTTGTTTACTTTATAATTTTGGTTACTGAAGTTTTCTCTTATAATTTAAAACTAGAACAACAGTTCTTTCCTCTGAAAGAAAACTGAGAATCAGCAAAGAATCCACTGATGATGTATTAATCAAACTCTTGCTAGGGATTGCTGTATACATCTATAACCTTTAAGATGTCAAATATTATTTATTTTATTTTATTTTATTTTTATTAGATATTTTCTTTATTTACATGTAAATTTCTCCCTTCCCAGTTTCCCCTCCAAAAAACAAAGAAACAAACAAAAACAACAAAAACAAACCCCTGTTGCCTCCCCTTTCCCCATTTTTGCCACCCCACCCTCTCCCACTTATTGGCCCTGGAATTACCCTACACTGGGGCACAGAACCTTCACAGGGCTGAGGTCCTCTCCTATTGATGATCGAATTTGCAATCCTCTACTATACACATGCTTCCAGAACACTCAGAACCCTCTATGTGCAGTTCTTGATTGGTGGTTGAGACCCTGGGAGCTCTGAGGGTACTAGTTAGTTCATATTGTTGTTCGTCCTAAGGGGCTACAAACCCCTCAGCTCCATTGGTCCTTTCTCTAACTCCTTCACTGGGGACCCTGTACTCAGTTCAATAGATGTCTGTGAGCCTGTACATCTGTATTAGTCAGGTACTGTCAGAGCCTCTCAGGAGATAGCTATATTTAGGCTAGCTTGCCCTTCCTTCAGTCTCTGCTCCATAGTTAATCTCTGCAACTCCTTCCGTGGGTATTTGGTTCTCCCTTTTAAGAAGGAATGAAATGTCTACCTTTTGGTCTTCCTTCTTCTTGAGTTCCTTGTGGTTTGTGGGTTGTTCTTCCTGTATTCCAAACTTTTGGGCTAAAAACCACTTATCAGAGAGTATATACCATGTTTGTTCTTTTGTGATTGGGTTACCTCACTTCACTCAGGATGATATTCTCCAGATCCATCCATTTACCTAAGGATTTCATAAATTTATTGTTTTTAATAGCTGAGTAGTGCTCCATTGTGTAAATGTATACTGCAACATGCAATAAGGACACATGCTCCACCATGTTCATAGCAGCCTTATTTATAATAGCCAGAACCTGGAAAGATGTCAAATATTAAGTGTATGAAACCAATTTAAGTGTAAAATGAGAAAATATTTATGTCATTTAAAGATCATAAATCAGAAATAAAAGTGGTACTATGAATAGTGAGAAAGAGAAAAGTGAGAGAAAGAAAGAAAGAAAGAAAGAAAGAAAGAAAGAAAGAAAGAAAGAAAGGAAGGAAGGAAGGAAGGAAGGAAGGAAGAAAGAAAGAAAGAAAGGAAAGAAGGAAGGAAAGAAAGAGAGAGGGAAGGAAGGAAAGAAGGAAGGAAGGAAGGAAGGAAGGAAGGAAGGAAGGAAGGAAGGAAGGAAGGAAGGAAGGAAGGGAGGGAGGGAGGGAGGAAGGAAGGAAGGGAGATGAGAAGACAGCATGAACTATCATTGGTAAGGCCTCGGGGGACCTGGGATATCTGTCTTGTCCTTAAATTGCATTTTATTAATCCTGAACCTTGAATACAATTCATTACTTTGTTTCTTTGGTCTCAGTGGGGCCTCTAAAAATCCCATGCAACTTATCTTTTGCAAATTATGTTTATTTTTAATATTGAAGGCTCATGATCCCTTTATATGCCAAATGTCACAGTCTACTGCTAGAGTGAGGCAATCCCTGCACTCAGGATTTGTGTTTTATTTCTTGTAGCATTTTGTAAGCTTGCAAGAATCTCCACAGTACTATATGGTATTTGTCCTCATTCTTCATTTCCAGACACCATCCCCGCTCACAGCATTTATACCACCCACTGCTTCAACTTGATGATAATGGTCACTGAGGTTTGTCACTGGCAAGTTATGAACATGTATGAGCCTGGCACTAATAACCAAGGCCTCTTGGTAATGGGTTCAAATCCAAGACTGGAATGGTACCTGTGGGCATGGAGAGCACAGGGTCTATGTGAAGCTGGAACTGCAGCAGTGGGTGATATGTCATTGAAATAAACTTCCAGAAAAAAAAAATACACTGGGCCTCTTTTCTTTTGCTCCCAAAGGAAACTTGCAGATCCGGTATAATCTGGGAGGAACCAGAGAGCCATTCAATATTGATGTAGACCACAGGAACATGGCCAATGGACAGCCTCACAGTGTCAACATCACCCGGCATGAGAAGACCATAATTCTCAAGGTATTGATATATGTGCATACAATTTATATCACAAAATTAACATATTATATTTTCTCTACCTAATAATGCTTGACCATTGGTTTGAAGGAAAGGTTTGTTCTGGTTTTGTTTATAAAACGGGATCAAACCTATGATCTTGTACATGCTAAGTCAAATCCTCTGGAGATACATCCCCAGCCATCATTTTACTTTTTAATTTGTGGCAGGATGTCATTAAGTTGCCCTGGCTAAGGGCTGAAAGGATGGCTCAGTGATTAAGAGCACTCATTCCTCTGGCAGAAAACTTAAGCCCAGTTTCCAGCCCCCGCATTGGGTTCAGAATTACCTGTAATTCTAACTCCTTGGGATCTAATGTCCTCTTCTGGCATCTGTGAGATTACTCTCTCTATATAGATAGATAGATAGATGATAGATAGATAGATAGATAGATAGATAGATAGATAGATAGATAGATAGATAGATAGATAGATCTTAAAATAAATAGTTTCCCTGGCTAGCCCTGAGTTTGTGATTTTCCTACCTCGGCCTCCCAAGTAGCTATAGGTCAACCAACACCATGTTTTTTTGTGGACTTGGGACAGGTGGAATAGGCAATTAATATTAATCTTTCCACTCTAAATGCTTAACTAATGAAGTATAAAGATACACATAGCTATCACTTGGTATTCTGAAGAATTTGTTCCAGAACCCCTCATGGATACCTAAATCTAAAGCTGTTCAAGGCCCAGTATAGGAGATGATATAGAACTCACACAGCACCTCTACACATCTACCTGTGCTCACAGTCATCTCTGTATTCCTTACCCACTTCATACAACATAAGTTCTTTGTAAGCAGTTGCTATCTTGTATGAAAGAATAAAACCAGGAAAATGTCGTGTATATGCTCAAGGAAGACACAATGTTATTTTCAAATATTTCTGATCTAGTGTTGGTTGGACTCAAAGTTGCAAACTTACAGATAAAGACAATTAACTCTCATTCCTTCAGGAAAGGCAATGGCAGTTATAGTGAAGAAGTCTTTTAAGGAGAAGAAGAATAAATATTGACTCTATAATCTTCATGACTTCTTGCCTCTTTCCATGGCTCTCCTTAGAGCACCTTTCAAGCTGTTTTTCATATATCCCACCACTTTTCCAGGCTATAGTCTAAGGCAGTGACTCTCAACCTTCCTAATGCTGTGACCCTGTAATACAGTTCCTTGTATTGTGGTGAACCCCCAACCATAAAACTATATTCATTGCTATTTCATAACTTTTGATAATGTTTTTCATAATTTTGATACCATTATGAATCATTATACACACACAGACATTTATACATATATGTGTCTATATATATTTAGACATATTTATGTCTATATAAATATATACATATGTATATATCTTCTGGGCTCACAACCCACAGGTTGAGAACCATTGGTCTAAGGTATCTGAAGTTTGCCATCTTTTCCTGAAAAAGATATTTTGGTCTCTCTAACCTACATTTTTCATATCTCCAGTACAGTTAGATAACAATATTGGGGAGTGGTTCTTCCCCTATGGAAGGATTTCCTTTAAA
This sequence comes from Mastomys coucha, assembly GCF_008632895.1. Classification (NCBI taxonomy): domain Eukaryota; kingdom Metazoa; phylum Chordata; class Mammalia; order Rodentia; family Muridae; genus Mastomys; species Mastomys coucha. The sequence continues at coordinate 41,928,883 of NW_022196903.1, forward strand.
ATCCTAAAAATTCACTCATTCCCTCAAAATCTAAGGCTCTGATCGTAGTTTTTCAGAAGACAAACAGGTGGCTTTATTATTACCCTCAAGTTTTATTGCAGGTTCATTTACTGCTCCCTCCCTTACCACTGACTTTTACCATGAAAACAGCCACCTTGGAGACACCATGAATAAAACATGATATAAGGAGGTCTCCCTGGGAACCAAGCCTGAAGATCAAGAAGGAGAGCTGTCACTGCAGTCTCTAGATGGAGCTCCATACAGATACCTGTCAGGACAAAGAGCAGGAGGAGGTCGCAGTGTCACAAAGCAGAATGGCAGTGGGGTGGTACTTGGCGGGGCCTGTGCAGCTCCCCCCACCCCCTTACTGGATTCTGCCAGCTGCTGGGAAAGTCTGGCTGCAAAGAAAAGGCAGAAACCCTGTCTCCTTTGAGAACTGATGGATGTCAGATTCATAACTTGATGAGGAGGACGCATGCAGCCTTAGCAGTAAATGCTAGAGGGCATTTCAGAAAGCGATCCTCCCTAGGAAAATGACAGCATGCTGATCCAGCCTGTTAGGCCATCTATCAGACGTGGCAAATGCAGTGTTATCTCACAGTCGCTGACAGAATCCTTGGGCCTTACCCAGTACCTGGCACACCTTATGTGTTACAAATAATTGAGTAGATCAAGCCTATCTTTAACAAGGACCCAAGTTTTTTGTTGTTGTTGTTGTTTTGGTTTTGGTTTTGGTTTTGGTTTTTTCAGAAAAGACAGGAGAGGGCTGGTGGGATTGGTTCAAAGTAAGTAAGCAAGCAAGTAAGTAAGGCACTTGCCATCAAGCTTGAGGACCTGAGTTTAATCCCCAATTCCATGGTGGAAGGAAGGAACCTACCCCTGAGGTTGTCCTATGACCTCCACACGCTTACAAGGACGTGCACACACACACACATTCATACACAATAATAATTAATAATAATAATAATAATAATAATAATAATAATAATAATAATGTTGATAAAGAAGCAGAAGTAGAAAAGAGGAGGAAGAAGAATTTTTTAATCATTTTATTCATTTACATTTCAAATAATATCCCCTTTCCCGGATACCCCTCCACAAACCCTCCCATACCAACCCTCTTTTCCCCCTCCCCTTTGCCTCTATGAGGATGTTCTTCCACCTATTCACCCACTCCAGCCTCACCCCTCTAGCATACCCCTACGCTGGGGCATCAAGCCTCCCTCCCCTCCCATTGATGTCAAATAAAGCCATCCTCGGCTACATATGTATCTGGAATCCTGGCTCCCTCTTTGATTGGTGGTTTAGTCCTAGGGAGCTCTGGGTGATCGGTAGTTGATAGTCTTCTTCTTACAGGGTTGCAATCCCCGTCAGCTCCTCAGACCTTCCCCTAGCTCTTTCATTGGGGTCCTCAGGCTTAGTCCATTGATTGGCTGTGAGGATCTGCATCTGTATTGGTAAGGTGCTGGTGGAACCTCTCAGGGAACAGCAAGCTCACATGCTCCACGATGTTTATAGCAGCCTTATTTATAATAGCCAGAAGCTGGAAACAACCTAGATGTTCCTCTACAGAAGAATGGATACAGAAAAGGTGGTACATTTACACAATGGAGTACTACTCAGCTATTAAAACAATGACTTCATGAAATTCACAGGCAAATGGATGGAACTAGAAAATACCATCCTGAAAGAGGTAACACAGACACAAAATAACACGCACATGGTATGTGGTCACTGATAAGTGGATTTTAGCTCAAAAGTTCGGAATACCCATGATACAATTCACAAACCATATGCAGCTTAAGAAAAAGGAAGACCAAAGTGTGGATGCTTCAGTCCTACATAGAATGGAGAACAAAATAATCTCGGGAGTAGAGGGAGTGAGGGACCTAGGAGGGGGAGAGAAGCGGGAGGGGGAAAGAGGGGCAGGAACGGGTATTGAAAGAGACAGGAGGGAAGTTCAGAGGATCAGGAAATTGAATAGAAATATGTAGCAGAAGAGGATGGGGAACTGGGGTTAGCCACTAGAAAATCTCAGACTCAAGGAAGCAAGAGGCTTCCAGGAACCAATGGCGATGACTTTAGCCTAAATACCCAACAAACAGGAGATAGAACCATAGAGACCACCTCCAGCAGATGAGCATGGGCCCCCAGTTGAGGGATGGGGCCACCCACGCATCTCAAAAGTTTTAACTCAGTAATGTTCCTGTCCAAAGGAAAGACAGGGACAAAAATAATGGAACAGAAACTGAAGGAAAGGCCATCCGGAGTCTGCTGCACGTAGGGTTCCATCCCATCTGCAGACACCAAACCCCCACATGATTGCTAATGCCAAGAAGTACTTGCTGACAAGAATTTTTAAAGCCAAGAAATAGATGGTTTTATGCTGTTTTATGGACACTGCATTCATTGGCACCTAATTAATCTTTCTCTTAATTTTTATATTTTTTATTTTTCTTTTTTATCTGAATATAGTTTCTCCTCCCCCTGTTTCTCTCAGTTGCTCTGTACCTCCTCTCCCATCTGGATCTACTCCCTTTCTGTCTCTCACTAGAAAGAAATAAACTTCTAGACAATAACAAAATATAATAAAACAAAATATAATAAGATAAAATAAAAGCCATCATATCAAAGTTGGACAAAACAATCCAATAGGCAAATAAAAGACCCTCTAGAGAATGCACAAGAACCAGAGACCCACTTATTTACACATGCAGAAGTCCCATAAAAATGCTAAATTGAAAGCTGTAGTATCTATGCAGAGGACCTTGTACAGACCTCTGTAGGCCCTGTGCATGCTTCTTCAGTCTCTGTGAGCTCATATGAGCTTTGCTCAGTTATTTTAGAGACCCTTGTTCTCCTGGTATCCTCAGTCCCCTCTGTATCCCCCCACTCTTTACAGCTCCTCTTCAGCAGAGTTCCCTGAGCTCTGAAAGGAGGGATTTGATGGATACATCCCATTTAGAGCTGTGTGTGGTGTTCCAAGTTCTCTCTCCTCTCTCTCTCTCTCTCTCTCTCTCTCTCTCTCTCTCTCTCTCTCTCTCTCTCTCTCTCTCTCTCTCTCTCTCTCTCTCTCTCTTTCTCTCTCTCTCCCCCCCCATGTTGTGGATCTCTGTATTTGTTCCTATCTGCTGCAGGAAGAAGCATCTCTGATGATGGCTAAATAAGGCACTGATCTATTAGTATAGCAGACTACCATTAGGAGTCCTTTTATTGTTATAATTTTTTTAGACCAGTAGCATTTGCTTTTACCCTAGGTCGCTGGGCTATCAAGCCTTGTTCACCCAAGCACTGTCCAGCATGGGGTCCTATGTCATGGAATGGACCTTAAGTCAAATTGAGCATTGATTGGTTACTCCAACAACATTTATGTTGCCATTGCCCTAGCATATTTTTCAGGCAGGAGAGATTGTAGATCAAAGGTTTTGTGTTTGGGTTGGTGTTTACTTTCCACTTTTGGCAGTCTGCAGTATACTTTTCCATACTATAAACACTAGAACAGGAGGGTGAAGGTTTTATTTAGGTAACAACTCAACCTCTCAATATTCAGTGAGTTTTGTAAGAATTGTATTCAGCAATGGGGTCTTAATATCAGTTTGTGGATAGCAACCTATTGTCTTGGCAATAGCCTAGGTTATTTGGGGATTTTCATGGGACCCCTTTAGCCAACAACTCAGTTGGATGAAATCCAGTCCAGCACTAGAAGCTTTATTTGGTGACAACAGATAAACAGTTAGGAATCCTGTCACCCTCATTATTTGGAGACTTCATTAGGAGGCTTCACATACAAATATTTGCTCTAGGTTTCCATACCACCCCTCAAACGCTCTTCAGTTCTAGCTGTCTCTCACCTCATTCCCTCCCACAGTCCCATCTTCCCTTCCTCTTTCCATCAGATCCTCCTATTCTTGCTCCCCGCAAGCTCCAGTCAACCCCTAAAATCTATTTTCCCCTCCCAGGGAGATCTGTGTGCCTCCCCTAATCCCTTTCTCTATGCCTAACCTCTCTGGGTCTATGGATTATAGCTGAGTTTTCATTGATTTAATAGCTAATAGCCAGATAAAAGATAGAAGGTCTTGGACAGATGTATACAGACTCTAAGAGTCAACAGATGCCCAGTAAGACTTTTATACCCAGCAAAACTCCCAATGACCATAGATGGAGAAAACCAGATATTCTATGATAAAATCAAATTTAAGTAATATCTGTCTACAAATATAGCCCTACAGAGGGTGCTAGAAGGCAAACCCCAACATAAAGAGTTCAACTACACCAATGAAAATCACAGAGAATAAATAACCCCAGACTACAAAGTCAAAGGAAGGAAAACACACACACACAGACTCTCTCTCTCTCTCTCTCTCTCTCTCTCTCTCTCTCTCTCTCTCTCTCTCTCTCTTTCTCTCTCTCTCTCCTCAATTCTTTGTGTTTTCCCAAATGTCTTTAAAGGGTTTATTTCCCCTTTAAGGAACTCTATCATATTAATGTAGGTGGTTTTTCTTGTACTTCATCTATGTTTGAATATTCAGAGACTGCTGTGGTAGGATAGCTGGACTCTAGTAAAGAAAAGAAGTGTTGGCTGTTGGATCATATTTTTAGAGTGTCATCTAGGGACCTGGAATTAGGATGATTATAGGTCTATGTGCTGGTTTCTGGATTTGTCTTTCTTTGTGTTTTGTTCCTTGATTTCTGTTTCTTCTATGGATTTTCAGTGTATGTGATAGCTGTACATTGCCTGGTAGGAAATTTCCTTTGGGTAGTTGTGGCCATTGTGGGTAAGCTCCAAGTAAAATGTGTTTCTGAGTATTGGTAGCTAACATCACTTGAAGGACAGAGAAAAGAGGAGTGATGTCAGTTCAAGGCCAGGACTGTCTATGTAGCAATACTGTGTCTCAAAACTCAAAACAGATATTAGAAATGAAAAAATAATGATTGAACAGTTGGAATTGTAGGATATTCAAAACCACATACTAAGAAGTCTTCTATGCTTTAGGCACTCAAGGGCCTTCTTGGCACATAACCTGTAATGATTCAGGCATTCTTTGATCTAGCCAAAGTGTCTCATTTCATCAGCTTTTTCCTTAGTGAATTGCATACATCTCAAAGCTTTATTCCTGACATGAACCAACTAACCACATGATTTGCATAAAATGTGAAAATGCTTTAATACATATATAGATAGCCCAAAAAGCATTGTAAGAGCATTTGAGGTGTGAGAAAATAGATGCCATATCTAAATATATTTTCCTTAGGTCACTGAAATGGGAAACTTAAAAACATATTTATAATTGCTGGATTTCTGGAGTCTGACAGACTCTGATACTTGTATAAATCTGAAACAGAAGGCAGACAAGGGTTCTACAGATCCATAAGGAAGCTGAGCATGCCTGTAAACCTCTCTTCTGTATTGCTGTCCTTGCAGATGAAAGGATGGATTTTAATATGAGAGATAGGGCTTTGAGGGAATGTATGGTGGCATGGGGGTTGTAGGAGAGGACAGAACATTATACCCTGGAATGTCAGATGGTTTTAAGGCTCAAGGTAGCTAGCTGTCCCCCTACCACTGGAGAACCCACATAGCCAATACGATATTGTAATGTTTGATTTTTGACTCCTTGTCAAAACAAACATCTAGGGGTGGAGGCAGGACTGTTGAAATACAATACAAATACAAAGCTGTTCCACTGCATAAATATTATAATACTGAACATCTAACACAGTCAAAGACTTCCATTAAATAGTTCCTAAAATTTTATTTTATAATCTTTAAAATTAAAATAAAACTGCATTTTTATATTCCTTCTTCTAAATCTCTTACCATTTCCCTTTGCCCGCACTCTCTTAATCCTTATATATTGAAAATGTATAAATGTATGCCTACAATTTGCTGAGTCTGTCCAGTGATGGTTACATATGTATATTTTCAGGTCTGAACACTAGGTATGGGAAAGCCAGTTAGGGGGCTCAACAGTGGGGACAACTAATTCTCTCTCTTAGCAGTGCTTAGTAGCTTATAGCTCTTTGTCTCGGGATAAGTCTCCTTTATGTTTCCTCCACTTACGCTACCATGTTGGATGGTATTATCCTTGTTTAGGCCTCTTTTAAGCAGCCATATTATTGTGGCTTCACAGGTGCAGCTTCTATGTTATTTCTAGGAGACACCCATCCTGTGGTTATTAGGATATGGAGAATATAGTCAAGAATTACAGTATTTAGTATCCTTCTCTGGCATCTCAAATGTACTTAGAACATCATTGACCTGTCCTATAGGAAACACGCTCAGTCACTGACACATATAGCTCACAGTCCAGATGAAACAAATTATACATTATACAAAGAGAAAGATTTAAAAAAAAAAAAAAAGCTGTCTGGGAAAGCCCTTCCTGTTGCATAGTTGTCTGTGTTTGTGGTAGAGAGGACCCATGAACTCATGTGGAAAAATTGTTGCTTCTAAGTTATGAGAGCCACAAGAGATTACCATCAAGGCCCCATGATGTATTTCCTTCCTTCTGGAAATTCCAGGATGGAATATTACAGGAAGTTAGGAGAAACAATAGAGGTTAGTCCTCCAAATGTCTTGCTAGGGCATTGAAGGCTGTGTAGATCTTCACGAGGCCTCTTTTTCCTATATGGGATGGATCTTCTTTCTGTGTTTCATACATGGCCATTCTCTGTGCGGATATCCCTCTAGTCCTTGCTATTACCACTCTTCTCAAGTTCACATCTGTCCTGTCCATCAAAAACCCTCGGACACTGAACTGTACCTTACTCATCCCTTTCACAAAAAGCCCTCTGTCAAATACATGTACTGATGTGAGATCAGATCTTTACCCAAAGATTTCTCTGCTCTGACTTACTTAAAATGGATCCCTGCCACCTTCTCCTATAATGGACTCTGCTACCCTCAGAACTAGGGCACACCCATAACCATGATAGTGACCCCTTCTGTGAGGTCAAAGTGGCCAAGCCTCACTCTGTTTAGGGAAGCTCAAAGGGTATCCAGGCACACAGGTGTCTTTTGGACTGGTATCAAATTGATTGAAAATTGATTGAAATTTTGGCCTCCAACATGTCTCTTCACTACCATTAAACACAGCTTGTAGCAGGATTTCTCAGAAAGCAGCATTTCAGGAAGTTTCCCTCCCTAACCTCCTCATGGTAGTTAATGACTTCTGAGAATGTCACTAAAGAAACAACTGACACGATCCTCTACACACACACATCTACACAGATTCATTCACAAATACCCATAAATATAAATATGAAAAACAGATGAAGAGAGGATGTGATATCAGTGTCTCTGTCCTTGCAGGGAAGGCCCATGAGTTGAAAATAAAGATGATTTCTAGGAAGGTTCATGTCTAGAGGAGCCACAGAGAAGGTCCTGGTAAAGCACTTTCTTATGTACCTGTGTACCATATGCTCCCTGAATGCATGACATAATGGACAATGTAAGTAGTTGATCATTTGTAGGCTTGAGGTCTGAGGCTTAAGAGCAGGTGCTGACTTGACAATTTCTTCTAGAGTACTCTCTTCCTGGCATGTGTACAGTGTCTTCCCCGAGTCTATATATAGCATGCCATTCGGCAGGCACCCTTGTATTTACTGCTGTTTTGGCCTAACAGAACTCCTGTTGTGTTAGATAAGGAACACCTCAAGAACTTCACTGAGCCCATGTCACTGCCATGTCCTTGCTCCTGCTCTTTCCTGCATGCCTATCTACCTGAAGGCACATGCCATATATACACTCCCAGACCATGTACACTAACAGACAATTAAAATATAATTATGTATAGTATGTAGAGTTAGGTAAAGTGCTGGAATGATATTTCCTGTTGAGTACCTGCTTTCAGTCATGCTGGAGACAACCCCTGGACATAAAAGAAATTATTATCACTGTAAAGAAGGAAAGTCCTTTCAAAACCCCAGACAGTAGGACTCTGAAGCATCTCCTACCTACCTTAGACACTATGGGCAGCCATAGCTGATAGTTGTCCCTGGCTTAGGGCACAACAGCAGAGCTTCATCCTGCACCAGTCTGGAGCCTAGAGTCTTTTCATGTGGTACAGGCTGGGTGTGATCATTCTCTGGGCTTATTCTCTGGTGAATTGTGTTGTCTCCCTGAGTACTTGTTTGGCAAGTTCTTTAGCGTGCTCATGTGCACACAAACACACACACACACACACACACACACACACACACACACACACACACCCTGCTGATACTTACTGCAACTGTTTCTACTGCTTTAGCACAGGTCCTGTTAAAGGTCACTTCAAGGACCACATTATGCTTCATATACTTCCTCATTCCTATCTCCAGTATAGCACACTGAGGTTAAACCAGGACTTCATCACAGGGATCTGTATATATTTCTCCCAACATACAGCCCAACATACCTGAAGTTCCTTCCAAATCCCATCCCATCACTGAGTTCCCTCACACCAATACCACAGCCTTTAACCGTGGCAATGGGCTATTATATGAGATAACAGAGGCCTGGCCACACCTCCCTCCAGCTTCTTCCCATGTGCCTAGATGTAACATGATGAACAACCACGCTTTCCCTCTTAAAGCCTGAACATGAATTAATTATCCTGTCTCATGTAACTGTGTGTATATTTGTAGCAAGATATGTGGCAACATTCCATGTCCTCCTCATGCATTTTCACACATATGGATGTGGACCTGCAGACATGAGCACATACACGAGCACACATACAACATACATACAAAGTGAAAACATGTATCTAAGTACAGAAAGAGAGGGGAGGGTGCTGCCATGGTGTTTCTCATGATATTGGCATTGATGTGTGTCTCATATTGTGGCAGCTCTCTGAGTACAAATTAAATGATTTCTACTGCCAGGGACTGAAGTCTTCAGGGAAGATCACACACCAATGTCAGGGATGCTTTAGTTCCTTCCCTGGACAAGCTATGGGTGATGGTCAAATGTGGGCATGGCAACAGCACTGTCCCCTCCTTCCTGTCCTAGGCTGGGGGTTCAAGTTCTGATCCAGATACATGTATGTGGCTTCTTTCCAAGGCCTCTACTCCTGGCGAGTGAGGGCTTCCTCTCCCTGCAGTCTTGAGTGGCCAGTCCCACTACTATAAGACTTCTGATCTGTTTCTAGCTCTTCTTAGGGTGAGCTGTCCTCAGTCAGAAACATTTCAAGTCCCTCTCCCTATTTCAGTCTTCCCCCATTTAAGACCCTAATGAAGCCTCACACTGAGTGAGTTACTCACGTGATGAATTCCAGGTAGTGTCCATCCCAGAAAACAGCTCCAACCTGGGCAAACACACATGCTCACTGTGAATCCCAGCCCTCCTTGCTGGACTCTGAGTTGTCCTCAGGCTAAGAACTCTGCTGTTACTAGGGCAGGGTTTTACCCTGTGAGGTCACAGAGGCCTTACCTCACTGCACTCTGAGAATCACAAGGGGCATGCAGTCCTCAGTCATCTCCCAGCTTGGTCCTTCCTATTCTCTACACAACTGTTTCAAGCATCCTTGGGAACACTTAGCTTTGGGGAAGTAGCTGGAAGTGTTTCTCAGAGACACCTCTCTGGGAATCACCTACAAGCATCTCCTGTCAGCCCTCCATCTTCCCACATTACCTTCATCCTTGAGGGGAGGAACACAGTGGACAGCACTCCTTCCTCAAATGTCTGACCTCATGCTTGGCCTCAGCATCTCAGATTCTCTATCACCACCATGGTTTATCACTGCCCCTCAGCCCACAGGGTGCCATAGTCTGCCCCTTGTCCCTGGCACCAACAGTAACCATACATACATAATACATATATTTGATTAAATTTTCTCTTATTTTAAACTACCCAATCCATCATATTTGTTAACGAAAATTATTTATCCTGTATACTAGAGAAATGGTTCAGTGGCTAAGATCACTCACTGCTCTTACAGGGGACCTGAGTTTTAAACCCAGCAACCACATGGCATGGCTCATAACCACCTGTAACAGCTCCAGGAGATCCAATGTCGTTTTTGGACTTCTTGTGTACTTAAGTGCACAAACCCACATTCAAATATACACATACACATATAATTTTAAAAATAATCAGCCAGGAAATGGTGGCACATACCTTTAACCCCAAAACTCAGGAGTCAGAGGCAAGCAGATCTTTGTGAGTTTGAGGACAGCCTTGTATATGCAACAAATTTCAGAACAGCCAAGGCTACACAGAGAAACCCTGTCTTGAAGAAAAAATAAACAACAACAATAATATAAATAAAATAAACAATTTAAAAAAGAACGCAGTTTATCTTGCCACTTCTCTGCTACAAGATCTTAGCAGTTGTAAAGAGCTAAACAACTAGCTATAAGAACAGTACAAAGAAGAGCAACCACAGCCCCAGATGTTTACTGTTAGCCTGATACTGCCACAGCGAATTAGAGATAGGCCTGAGAAAGGACAGTGTTGGGCAGTGTAAGAACCTGAGGCTCCTGAGATGCTGAGAGCCAGCCCTCTCCATGTTTGTGCAGCAGAAAACACAAGGAAACCAGAAGACTGAAATAGTTGGCAGAGTTCAGTTCTCTTATTCTAGGTTCTTTAGACTGTAAATGAAAAAAAAAAAAAACTAGCTCAGAGTTAGTCCAATGGATAGAGATTTCTAGACTATATTGTAAAATTATAGAACTTAAGAGAGAAAACCAAAACTGTGGTAGTTTGAATAGAAATGACCCCCATAGGCTCAAATATTTGAATATAGAAATGGTTCTAAGGGAATGGTACTACTTAAAGAGATTAAGAGGTGTGGCCTTGCAGGAAGAAGTGTGTCACTAGGGGTGGGCTTTAGGGTTTCAGAAGCCCAAGTCAGGCCCAGTGGTTCTTTCTTTTCCTGATTCTTGTGGATCTGAATACAGAACTCTCAATTTTTCCTGTACCACACACAATGTCTTTGTGCATGCTACCATGTTTCCTGGTCATGATGACAATGGACTGAACCTCTCAAACTATAAGCCAGTCCCAATTAAATGCTCTCCTTTATAAGAATTCCTGTTCTTCACAGCAATAGAACACTGACTAAGACACTTAGGAAGATTAAAATTATAGAAATGTCATTGGGTCTCCCTAATTATTTTTTCCTCCCTCCTTTCTTCTCTTTTCTCTCTTCCCATCCTTCCTTAGCCATACCTACTCCAACCTTCCTCATCTCTCTGTTTTTGCACCTCTCAACGAGGTCTAGGTTAATCCATGTGCCATCTTTCACATATAATAGGTTAGAGTTGGTAGATCTCTGGACTCATGTCTCCCGATTTTTCTACCAGAAAAGGGGTTCTGTATTCTTGGTTCTTCTTTTAACCCTCCAGAGAATCCATTTATCCTGACTTGGATCCAGTGCTCATTCCATGGTAGGCAAGAAGAACATGAGAAATGAGCTGTAGTCAAGTCCCACTGTTAGGGCAGGGTGGGTGGGGAGTCTTCCCCAGAACAGAATACAGTTCCAGTGAAAGTCAGGGAGGCATGATGGGTATGAAAAACCTGGAAGAGCCATGAACTTAGAAGAGGAAGGCAGATTTTAAAAGCATTTCTAACAACAAAGAAATTGTGCATAAAAATTGCACCTATACATGCTAGAGAGACGTGCCTCCAGCTGTCCCCTATCATAGGACATAACACAGTTGTCCTTCAAGATTAGAACAGATTTCAACTATCTGAAGTTCTGGCCTCTCTCAACCTAGGTTCCACCTGCCTAGGATCCTCCTCGCAGCCCTGCCCTCCCTGAGGGGAGATGGATGAAAAGCTAAAAGGTAGTAGAGAAAGAAAAGACAGTATTCCTCCTCACAGAAAGTGAGTCCCAAGACTCATCACCCCAGAAGGACACTTTCTCTCAGACAGAAAGGCTTTATTGTGTTCTGAAGATCCCTGTAGAGTTCCAAAAAGCCACTGATGTCTGCCTTACAGCCATCTACAGATCCATCTTGAGAAATTCTGTGGCCTTAGCAATGTGCGGGAAGAGATACACTGAAACGCTCCTAGCAATTATTTCCAGATGAAGGGATTATGAATGGTCCTGTTTCCCAAGAGTTTTGTGTTTCTCCTCTTCCAGACACATGTGTTTTGCATCTTATAAATTTAAAAAAATAAATGAAATATTCATGTATCCTCAAACTCTTCTATAGCCCCTAGTTACAATAAATACAATGGAAATGACACTTAAATAATATCCAGTTGAAGGTACTTATGAGTTAAAGCAATGCTATGAAACAATGTCTATGGAATTAGTGTGAATGTCCATGTACCCATATTCTCTCAAACACTGGGTTATTTAGATGATGTTTATCAGTGTTTATGTTTTTTTTTTTTAAATCAGGTTTACTTTCCTAGCTGGGTTGGCTAAAGCTAACATCAAATTAATTTGCATTCCCTGAGCACACAGCATGTGAAACGGTACTGAGCACTTGAGGGAAATTGACCTTGGAAGAAACATTTGCTGCCAAAAAATAAAGTGCCCAATCTCCACAAAGATAATGAAGAACGGGCAGTAACAGTTATCAGACACCAGAGCAAACCGGAACCCATGACAACCCTCGGGTGGTGTCATTTATGAAAGCTCCCATTTGCATCAGGGATAATAGCTTAAGGCTTAACGCCAGTCAAAATGTAAACAAACCTGGAGCAGGCAGAGTCCCTGAAAGGGTTCTCTGTGTGATGAGAAACCTGGCCAGTTAGCATGAATGCAAAGCCAGCGTCACAACCAGCCATTGTGTAACTGCCTTGTGTAACCAGTGCTTTGTGCCTGCCTGCTGCTGCCCAAGCTGTTTTTCTTCCTACGTCTTTCTTCCCTCCCAGCCACACTGCACAAGGAACCTACAGGAGTTTACAGGGTGTGTGGATAATGAATGGGGGGAATAAAGGGAGTCTGAAAAGTAAGACAGCCCCTCCCCAAGTCAGAGGAGAAGCAGAACAAGCTTATTCACGTCATACCTACTTCCATAAATCTGACCCTGATCTTCCTGGTAGCCAGTAGCATGGGATGCACAGCTCCTTTAGGGCACTGAACTACTCTTTCCTCACCATTCTCCTCTCATTTCCTGGATTACATTTACTGTCAAAGTACCCATAACATGGTCAGCTTATGCAACATCACACACACACATTCATGTGTGCACATGCACACACACACATTCACACACACACACACACACACACACACACACACACACACACACTGTGGTGAGTGCCCGTGCACTTCGGTAATCCCTATGCTGAGCAACTTATACACATTTTATTGTTTAAGTCTCATCAAAACACAAAGTCCTTATGATACATACCAGTATTATTTCCATTTTAGAGATACTACTTTTTATTTTAATTTAACGCTCAGAATCTATGCTTGGGTATATCTACCCAAAGATGGAAAGCAATAAGAAGCATTAGACATTATTCAAACTAAGCCTGCCATGCTTCAAAGTTCACATGTATTCTTGCCATTATTTAACAGAAAGATGTCTGAAACTATACCCACACAATTTGCCTCTGCCTGGTAAGACACTAAGTGGCATTCTCATTGTTGGTCTTATACATGGATTCAAAAATACACAAAGGAAAAAAAAACCATATGCTTGTATACTCGCCATCCATACATTACAAATTTTAACCTTTTATATTTCTTTAGATTCCTTTTTAATTGCATGTGTACTTGAAAGCCCTCTGTCATCCTGGTTGGAGCCTGAGAGATGTAGCAAACTGCTCCTTACTGTGGAAATGGAATGCTTTCTTCCAAAGCTGTTGCAGCTGTAGCAAATCCTTAGGAAGGTCAAGTGCAGTTCAAAGTGGAATTTCGCCCACACAATTCTGTAGGGTCAGGTGAGATGTGAGGATGAGTGGATGAGGTGGGCAAGAGCAGAGATGAAGCAGCTCCTGGATTCTGATCCAATGATAACTGTGCTGATAAGGAAGAGGAGTAAACTTGTGAACCTCACCATGAACTGCCAGTAACCATCCCAGATTTTTTACATAACTGCCCATAGCCATCCCAGATTTTCACTGTGGGTGGAGGTTAGACATTAGAGACATTTTCTGTTAGGGAAATATTCTCTGGCCCACACACTCAGAATTCATGTTCTCTATGGGGCAGATAGTAAGAATGCATCATCTGACTTTTCTCTACCTGGAAAGCCACCCCATCGCGGCCAAAATTAAGTTAACAGATCCGCTAACAAATCCCCCAAGAGCAAAGTCAAGCCCTTCTTAAAAGGCATTTCTAGGTCCTCGTCAACAAGGAATAGCTAGGCTCCTAAGTTCTTATAATGCCTCCCACACCAAAATCACTGAATCCTATTTTTAAAATAAATATGACCATTTCTTACCTGTTCTTATGAGCTTCTCAACCAAATTGTATTAAAACAATTGTATTCGTTGTTAATTAAGCTATGTGTTTACTTGAATCCCCAAAGTGCTGAAAGAAGCATTGAAAACAGCAACAAGTAGCTTGTTAAATTCTATAAATACAAGGAAAGACAAACAGGAGAAAGCTGATCTCTGTAACAAATTCATTCAAAGGTTTCAACTGCCTGCCTAGCAGAGTCTGTTTCCCATCAGACACCTGTTAGGCAGTGAAAGTCCTGTTGTGTCTAGCCCTGGAAACGTGAGCACTCCTGAAACCACAGGTAAAACTGAACACTGTATTTCCTTCTGATTTTTCCTACAACTATACACCTATAATGAAGTTAAAATTTTAAACTAGCCACAGTAAGAGGTTAATAACTCATAATATAATATAACATATTCCTAATAATATATTCCAATAAAGATGTGTGTAGAGAGTGTTATTCTGTGAACTTGCCAGTGATCTCAGCCCCATGCCTTTCTCATCCTTGGCAGTAGGAGTACCTCTTGCTGGTGCCATGTTCTTGTCATATGAAGTGACAGTTTACAAAAAGTAATGAATGAAATGATCCTGTCTTCTCAACAGGTTAAATCCTTTAATACTATGAGTGGATGCCCACAACCACATACACTACTGAGCTCTGCTTAAGGTGTTTATTCCTACAAGGCACACCTAAGAGAATATTTAATTTATAAGTTAGGAACCGGAATAGATTAACAATAACAAACAATCAAGTAAATTGAAACAATGTATTAAAATAAAATTGCTGGGCAGTGATGATACACTCCTTTAATCTCAGTGCTTGGGAGGCAGAGGCACTAAGAATCTCTAAGTTCAAGGCTATCCTGGTCTACAGAGAGAGTCTCAGGACAACCATGGCTACACACAGAAACCCTGTCTCAAAAAAAAAACAAAAACACAAAGAACAAGAAAAATGCATATGTGCTCATTCTATTATATACTGTCCTTGCCCTTATGATGTTAAGAAATGATACAATGTTTGCATGGTACCATGAAGTGAGAGGAAGTGCACAAAAATTGTAAGGAAAATTGGGCCACAACATAAGGGCCACTTAATCACAAACATAGAAATACCAAGACACATGACCCAATAACAGAACAAGCCATTGAGTGGCTAACACATAGATAACATACAATGGGGAATAGATAATACATACAATATGGATATGCTGGAAAAAAGAATGATTAACTTTTCGGGGGGGGATGAATAGGATGGTACAAGAGTTCATCACATTGTTCAAAATGGCATGTGATTAAGAACTTTTAAGGTATTTATTTCTGGAATTTTGTATATTTTTGGATGCTCATAAGTAACTAAAACCACAAACAAGAAACTGTAAGAGCAGACATGGCTTCTTATTAGAAAATTAGTAATTAATATAAAATTATTAGAAAATAATATTAGAAATATAATAATATCATATTGTATTATGTACCTGGCTTCTCCTTCCAGCCCTTCCTACTCACCCTGTACCACCTGCCTCACTACTACAAAACCAATTTTATAAAAATACTATAAAGAAGTTTTCTTCAGACCATTCTGTATTCCATGGAGTTGGGCAGTAAGTAATGGAGGAAACCACTAGTAATAATAAGTTGATAAAAGCTTGTTGATACTAATGTTCAAAAATCATAGTGAGGAGCCCACAAGGCGGATTATCCAGTTAAGGTGCTTGCCACCAAGCCTGGTAACCTAAATTCATTCCTCAGAACCCACACAGTAGAGAGAGAGAGAACCTCTCACAATTTGTCCTCTGACTTCCACATATGCTACACACACACACACACACACACAGAGAGAGAGAGAGAGAGAGAGAGAGAGAGAGAGAGAGAGAGAGAGAGAGAGAGAGAGAATGTAGTTCTTAAATTACAGAGTAAAAGCTAAGAGTCATTCAGTGCTCTAACTACAAGGCCTTAAGGAAAAGTACACATTGACATGTGGAGTCAGGAATGGCATGGAAGGGTATTTCCAATAAGAGAGCAACAGCAGCTATGTGCCAGAATAAACTTTTTCTCCCACAGGTGTAGGATGGCATGTGTTCTGAAAAGGAATATACTTATACAAAGATACTGGAGAGGAAATGCCTCCCTATCCTATGAGTAGGGAAGCCTTCCTCTGCTGAAGAAGGTTCATTAAAACATAGGAGAAATGTTGACTATAATTAGAAGCATCATAGAATCCAGTGTCCTGAATGGATAATAATGCTATAAAATCAGTGGTATTGGGCAAGACATGCAGAGCTTTGTCAAAATGTTAAAGTAGGTCAGTTAGGAACTGTGGGGAAGCCACTTTTTTGACATAATGCAATGACAGGCAAGAGGGAACCACTTCACACTTTCAGCATGTGGAACATATTCAGTTATAAAGAGTTTCAATTGTCCTTCTTTAGCCAGAAGGATGCCTCTGTGTACTGGGGAAGCCTTGACGACTCTACTACGCAATGTCCAAACATTTTCTTACATCCTCAATATTTTCCTACACTGGTGCTCTTGTCCTGGAGAGTTGGAAATCACAGGTTCTGTTAGCCTTATCCCACCAAATGAGGAAGCACTTGGGGTTTACAAGAGACAGGATCTTGCCTGGAGTCCTAGCAACCAGTTGCTTCTTTATTGTCTTGTGAGCAGGCAAGAGTCACAAGATCATTCATCTTGAAAAGTCCTAGAAACTTCTGAAAAGTGTACACTAAGAAGAATTTTAGAGTGAGGTTTCTGTGGAGCTCCTTGGAGAGCAGTGGAGACACTGCATCGCACACACTAACCACTTCATTCACAGAGGGCTAGTGATAGCAACCCAGAGGACACCAGCTTCAGCTTCAGTACAGCTTCAGGACCACGGAGAGAGCACACCAGTTCCAAGGCCAGAGGTGTGGCTCAGAAGGCATCAGATGTGCTAACAAACAAGAGTTTACTTTGATTTTTTTTTTTTTTTGAAGTAATGTTAGTAAAAATAGCAGGACTTGAGCCTAACGTGAAAGAACCTGACTAACAATAGTTTCAGTGGTACCAAGAGCAACAGCTCTGTTTCTAACTGTGACTCCTTGACCGCCGTGCGCACTTTTCTTGGCGCTGTATAGTCCACACTTCCTGGAACTCATACTACCATGCTTCAGGCAGATGCATACCTCCCTGTTGTGCGACACCACTCTTAGGAAGATTTGAACAAAAGTCTGCTAGCACCAAGTAGGGAGCTGAAGACAGACCCAAGTAGAGATACCACCAAAGTTCACCTAAGTCAGCCAGTGAGTTTTATTGGAGTTACTTATGGGAATATGATGATGGGTTAGTTATAATAGCAGAGATGTCTCAAAGATGGCTGCATCACCAAAAAGCCTATCCCTGCATGGGTGACAGCTCACAGAGCCTGGAAACATGGAGCTTACTGTACAGTCTGCAGGCAGCTCAGTGGATTGGAGAGTGTCTCTTCCAGGAAACCACAAATTTCTTCCTCTTATCAGAAGCTCATCTTGTCTCTGCTTCATCCAGGCAGTTTGGCTGGTCTGAGCCCATTCAGATTATCTCTGCAGCCCTTACTGCGTATATGTGTATAGAGAAGGGGGAGTCCTAGTGACTAGGTCAGCTTCAGGGAATAGCCACAGGCATTGAGTCATTTACTCCCTGATCCTACCTAGCTTGCCTGTAGAATGGAATGAATGTTTCACCTCCATTTAGAGCGCCAGTTTTCAATCTGTGGGGCCCAACCCCTTTAGTGATTACATATCATATATCTTGCATATCATAGTTTATATTATGATTCATAACAGTAGCAAAATTAAACACATGAAATAGCAACAAAATAATTTTATGGTTGGAGTGTCACCGTAAAAAGAACTATACTAAAGGGTCACAGCATTGATTTAGATGATCCTGCTGCCTCACCTCCCCTTTCATCCATGTCTTGTCTAGCTTTACTCCAAGGAAGGTTTTAATCTCAGAGGAAACAGCTATACAACACCCCCATTTTACAGATGAGAAAAGATAGAAAGGTAAGAAGTGTTTGAATTAACATTCAATCCCTAGTATGACTGACTCCCAAGCCCTCACAAAACACTGGTCTATATGTGGGTTTTGTTTAGTAAACTCTATTTAAGAGATATGACATCAATCATAGATACCTCTAAGAAGGTGGTTTGGTTTGGTTTGGTTTGGTTTGGTTTGGTTTGGTTTGGTTTGGAGATTTATTTGTGGGGGGTGGGATTGAACCAAGGACCTCATGAGTGTTAAGGTAACTCTATCCACTGATCTACCCTCTCAGTTCCGTCTTTAATTTCTAATGACCAGTTGCTCATTGTGCATATTAATAGGGCTCAGTGTGATATTTTAGTGTGTTCATGTGCTATTTACTGATAAAATCCAGATTCTGTTTATCTGACCTCACTCCCCTCACTGCTCCCCACCTCTAACAAATACTGTTTTATACCCAGACCAACTGTTCTTTGTGTTTTACTTCCATAGTTAGAGAGCATGCACAGTCCTTTCCTTTGCATATCTGAGTTGTTTCCCCTAACACAGTGTCCTCCATTCCTGTGCCTTCTACTGTAAATGACAGGATTTCATTCTTATTTGTGCTGCTCTGTTTTGCCTGTATTGAGCTGTTTTGGCCAGATCCCTTCATTTCCTCTAATAGTCCAATAGGAGGCCAACTTGGAAAGATGACCTAGCAAGTTAAATAAGGCTCTATTAAATGGCAAAATGAAAAGTAAAGCACATTCTAGGTTTTATTAAACTAATGTTACAAACCTTTAAAACAAACCATGTTCATGCTTGGCAAGATGCAAGATACATATTCTACTGCAGTTTGGTGAAAAAAAAAAACTATATTCATCTACAGCACACCAAATTAAGTCAGTGTCGTCCTAGAAAAAATAAAAAATAATTTAATGAAATAGAAAGAAAACACAATCATTAAGTAAATAACTCATCCCAAGGACTGTAAAATCCTAACTTTAGTAAGCAAGTAAAACTAAACAGTTCAATGTTAATGTTATATCTTTAAATAGACATGAGCATCACTCCCATCTTCCTACCTTAGCATCTTTCTGTACAATAGCAGACAACCAGACTGAAATTAGAGACTGAATCACAGATGAATTATTCAAAGAACCCGTACCTTTATTACCCATGACCTCTTTGCCAATAAAGAATACCAAAAGGCATATAGATACAAACACTCCTAGAAATTTTAATATCAGAAGCTGTTCGAACCTTTATTAAAGAAAATAACATTGTAACAGAAGCATTAAATCTTTTTAGGGATGTCAGAACAAATAAAGAAAGTTGACCTAGCTAGCCTAGGGCCTTGCTCTTGAAATTACATTCACTGTAGCTTCTTCCCTTCGGCTAATTTCGTTTTCATCTAGTCTGCCTGATAAACTTGCAGCCTTGGCTATGCACTACAAGCATGCTTGACAGAAGGGAGGCAACTGCGAGAATAATGATGAGCCATTTGAACTCTCTGATGATGCCTTCCCAGAACACTTTACCCACTCACAGGCTCTCTGCTGGAGTCTCAGCAAGTGCCTCACTACTTAGCTTTCCACTTTAATGGAACACCAACTTATATTTAACTCTATGGAGAGCATAGGTCAATATTTTACTAGTTTCTTAAAATACTACAGTGGTTTGGTTCCATAGAAGGCATCTGAAAAAAGAAGAGAGGGGCCCCACCTGAGTTAGAAACAACCACCAAGTTGATGTGCTTATAAATCTAAATTCATTTTTTCTTCCCTATTTCTATTTATCCAAAGAAGCCTGTTCACCACCAGGGAGACACATTCAGAACCTCGTGACCCCATTAGTTTTTGGGATGTCTCCTCCGGTGTTAGGTCGGGATGTGGATGCTTGCCTTTAGATGAGTGTTTCAGGAAGTTGCCATTATTTAGTTGGAATAAAGACTTACTTTATTTGGCTGAAGTATCTCCAGAAAAGAATAAATAAGATATCCAGTTGTCAGGGCCTCTCCATTTCAATGTCTTCCTACCATATCGTAGATGTAAACTATAGCACAACTACATCTAGAGGTGTAGCCAGCCAGTATTCAGAAAAGTTGCTAGAGTTACAGTGAAGGCCTCGGATAACTGCTTATGAAGAGAAGAAGTCCTAAGATGGTTGAAGACTGTTCCACTGAGCAATAAATTTCTCTCTGTTTAAAACCATTTGAGGGAACTGGGGCTATACCTCAGTGGTGGGTTATGTGCTTAACATGAGTGAAATCCTAGGTTCAATCCACAGTGTGTCAGGAGCAGAAGTAAAACTAGTATTTAGACGGCATATTTACCAGCAATGATGATGATGATGTCTAAGAATTTCACAGGGGACATCAGATTGGATTCTCTCTTACTCCTCTCTACTACCAACCTACTACATGCTAGAAAATTTCTAAACAGACCCATTTTAAAAAATTTACTTATTTTATGTGTTTATGAGTGTTTATGTGTATGTGCACATGCATGTGCATGAATGTGTATGCGTGACTGAGTCTGAGTGTTTCTATGTGCATTACGCGTGTTCGTGAGCTTGTGGAAGTCAGAGGAGAGCATTGACCCACTGGATTATCAGGTGGTTGTGAGCCTCCTTGTGGGTGCAGGGAAGCAAACCTAGGTCTTCTTCAAGAGTAGTAAGCACTCTCAAACACTGAGCCCTCTCCCCAGCCTCAAAAGACACTGTTTTTTGACTTGGATAAAATAAAGATGGTCAGAAATATCATTCTGTAAGGTTACTTACTGATTCAAAATACAATGAAAATTAATCCAACTTTAATCAAAATGAACTTGAAGACATCAAATACATACTGAGTGTTTCCCACACAAATGAAGTCTAATGGACAGCGGTGAGTTGGTGAAGCAAGGAACTAACACATAAAGGAACAGGTGAAAGTATGCTTTACTTTCCTAGATATCCTAGGAGAAATTATGTTTGCGCACTCAGTATGTCTTTCTGCTGATACTGGAGACTTACTCTGCCTAATGCTCCTCTCAAGGAGGCTTTAGCATATTGGTCTTCTTTTGCACATAAATAATAGAAAAGAAACATGGCAGAAGAGAATATAAGCAATTTGAGCTGGTAATAAAAACATAGCACGTGAAGCAACATTTCCCTCTTAGGATGGTTGGAGGCTAAGCAGAGGCCCTCATA
This sequence comes from Mastomys coucha, assembly GCF_008632895.1. Lineage (NCBI taxonomy): Eukaryota > Metazoa > Chordata > Mammalia > Rodentia > Muridae > Mastomys > Mastomys coucha. The sequence continues at coordinate 41,950,389 of NW_022196903.1, forward strand.
GGTTGCAACTGTTGAATCCAGAAATTGTTACTATGATATAAATAAAAAGGAATCCTTATGAACAGGATCCTCCATTTCATAGCTCTGTATTCTCTGGCCAGTAACAGCCCTGTTTCCTTACTGATAAAATCAGAACAAGGTCACCTACTTTAATGAGGTTTTGTAATGAAAATGTATGTGCAAATATCACTGCAATCCAACAGGATGCTAGTAGGTTCCTTCCTTCTTCCTCCTGGGGGGTAGTGTGCATGCATGTGTTAGTGTGTGTGTGTGTGTGTGTGTGTGTGTGTGTGTGTGCGTGTGTGTGTGTGTGTGTGTGTAGGCCAGAGCTGGTAGTTGAGTGTCATTCTCCAAGGTCTATTACTGAACCTGTAGCCAATAGGCTGGCTGGCCAGTAAGCTCTGGTGATCGCCATCTTTACTTTGGCATCACTGGGGTTACAGATGTGCATCACATCTGGCTCTTTACTGGGTTCTAGGGAGCCAAACTTGGGTTCTCATGCTTATACAATGTGCATTTTACTAGCTGAGCCAACTCCCCAGTCTCCCCCTTTTCTCTCTTTCTCTCTTTCTTTCTTTCTTTCTCTCTTTCCTTCTCTCTTCCTTTCTGTCTTTCTTTTTTTCTTTCTTTAAACCTCTTGTTTTATTAAAGATTTATTTTCATTAATTTTTAACTTACATATTATAGGGCCATGAATATGTGAGTACATGTGCTGTGGAAGCCAGAGCTGTACTTGCACACAGCTGTAATACCCCCATTGTGGGTACTGGGATCTAAATTCAGGCTCTCTGTAAAAGCAGCACACATCTTAGTCACTGAGTCATCTCTTCAGCCCTCCTGTCTCTTTCTTAAAAGCAAAATATAACAGCACTCAGGAGGAAAAAGTAGGCAAAGCTCTGGAAATCCAAGGCCAGCCTAGTCTACATAGTGAACTCCAGGCTAGCTATATAGTTAGACTCTGTCTCAATCTCAAAAACAAAAGTTGCAGTCCAACCCATTAGGCATGCTCTCCACACCTAGCACAATCACACACGTAGAGTGCCTGCTGCCTCTGTGGGCCCCATGCAGTGCAGATCATCAATCACACAGATGGGAAGGAAGTGCCAATCCAAGCAGACATGTGGTGCCACGAAGGGATTGAGTCACCCTGGGGACAGAGGAATGGACCAGAGGAGACCCACGGAAGCATTTGAGCAGCTCCTTACAAGCTTCCCATGGAGAATAAAGGAGCACACCATCTTATCTTTTTGCTGTCAGCCTCAGCACACATTCTTGTCATTCATAAAAAGTATGTCAAAGAAAAGAACAAAAAAGAAAGTCCTAACCCCATCATCCCCTTCGGATCTGAAACAGGAAAAGACTCGTAATGAATACGTCAACACTTCCCAGTTCTGTTTTTCCTCTCTAAAACAAATTTGTCACAAGTGAATCATGCATACACTGTGGGGCTAGGCAAGATCTTCATCCCCACACTCCAGAAAAGAAAAATAACAACAACAGCAATGTATTTATTTCCCTTTACATTTCCCAGGGCTCAGGGGAAAGGCAGATGCAATGCAATTTCTGGTCCAGGTTTAGGTCTGACATATCCATTCTCTTTCCTTCTCCAGGACACAGTCAGAGTTTCTAAACCCAAGGTTGGGGGTTCCTTTTTTATTTTTCCTCAAAGCACATAAAGTGCATAAATCATACCTCTAGAAAGAAGATAAGGCTCCTGGATTCCTGATTTGTCTATCATGAAAACAAAAGTCCAGTCTGTGAGACATTATATTGTTGTATTCATCTGCCATATGCTCAAATCACTCCCGAAGACTGTAATTCTCCAGGCCATTTCTCTTGTAGTACAATAGGCAGAGAGTGGTTGTTTCTTATGCACAGGTAACTGAAAGCAGGTTCCCATCTCACATAAATTTATCTTCTCTATAAAAAGTAAATGTATCTCACCATGCGGTCCCCAGTTCTAAAGGGCTGCAAGCTGCCCTAACACTCCGGGAGGCAGAGATCTGTTAGGAGAGGGAGGATTTTGATGGACAAAAAGCCTGGAGCAGATCCTGAGCTTGTGTTAAAATGCCCTCTGCTGGTCATTAACCATAATCACTGAGCCCAGAGAAAGGAAAACTGCTTGTGAAACTAGCTTGCTGTGGTCTTCCAAATGTCCGTCTGATCCAGAGCTGTGCGGCTGTTTGATTCTGTGTAAAATGCCATCCCAGTGCGGAGGTATGACAGGAACAGAGGCTTTCAATTGTATCAAAAGGACACGACTCTGTCTACTCTGTAAGTGCCCTGGAGACAGAGGAAACTCCTAAGATGTATTTGCTAGGTGACTAATTAAGTGAATGGCTCCAGCTCGTAAATAATGGATCCTGTGTACCCACTGTGAGTTTGGCTCAGCTTCGGGCATGTGGATTCTTTCTGATTTCCATGGTGTATTCAAGTCACATTCATTCCCAGGCCTCATTGCACAAACTAAAAGAATCGCTCCTGTAAGATGAGGAAATGTAATGAGGATACCAAAGAAAGTAGTCACGTTAAAAAGCCTTCCTGGGTAGAAGGGAAGAGAGTATGCTCTGACAGCCCACAGCCAAACATCAGGTGAAGCTCAGAGAGCCTTGTGGACAAGTCAGGGATAGAATTGAGCAATCCCAAGGGTGTAAAGGACACCACAAGGAGACCTAGAGTCAACTAACCTGGGCCCATGGGGGCTCACAGAGAATCAGCAATCAAAGAGCATGCCGGGGTTAGACCTAGGTACCCCACACATTAGTAACAGAGATGCAGCTTGGTCTTCATGTGAGTCCCCTAAAAAGCAGAGCAAGGTTTATCTCTGATGCTGTTGCCTGCCATTGGAACCCCTTCCCCTACCTGGACTGCCTGGCTGGGCTTCAGTGGGAGATGTGCTTAGTCCTACTGAAGCTAGATGTCCTAGGGTGGGATGCTGCCCAAGGGGAGCTTCCCCTTCTATGAGGGGAAGAGAAGGAGGTAATGGAGGGAGGAATTTTTAAGAGTGGGACTAGGGAAAAGGAGGCAAGGCTGCAATCAGGATGTAGAGTAAATAAGTAAATAAATACCTGAAAAGATATATATAGATATATAGATATATAGATATAGATATAAAGGAAGGACACCACAAAGGAAGTAGAGTCAATTGAAAGCCTGAAGGAAATGATTGAGTAACTGGTTGTCATGACATTCAACCACTCAAAAGAAAAGTAAATGGGCCAGACAGTGGTAGCACACACCTTTAATCCCAACACTTGGGAGGCAGAGGCAGGCGTATTTCTGAGTTCAAGGCCAGCCTGGTCTACAGAGTAAGTTCCAGGACAGCCAGGGCTACACAGAGAAACCCTGCCTCAAAAAAAGAAAGAAAAAAAGAAAGAGAGAGAGAGAGAGAGAGAGAGAGAGAGAGAGAGAGAGAGAGAAAGAAAGAAAGAAAGAAAAGTAAATGGGAGCTGGGAGATGGCTTTGTGGGGAAAGTGCTTGCAGTGCAAGTGAGAGGAACTGAGTGTGCATCCCTAGCACTCAAATAGAAGACATGCACAGCAGCACCATGCCCTGGTGCATGACAGGGAGCAGAGAAAAATGGATCCGAGCTTGCTGGCTAGCCAGTCACACCAAAAGAGAAGGCCTCTAATTCAAAGAAAGACCCTGCCTCAAAAAATAAATTAGAGAGCAATGCAAGAAGATAGCCAGTATTGACCTCTGGCTCCTGCATGCACTCAGAGGTGTGTGTGTGTGTGTGTGTGTGTGTGTGTGTGTGTGTGTATGAATGTGTATGTGTGTGTGTGTGAATGTATATGTGTGTAGTGTGAGAGGGTGCGCACACACTGCATCATACACACAGTTAAAAGAGAAGAAAAAGAAGAAGAGAAGGAGGACACAGTAATAATAAATGCTTCCCCCTCTTTTTCCCTGTTAGTAGAGGGATTTTTGCCTGGATTTTTTTTTCTGTTTTCCATTCCTGGACACCTCCATTAAAGTCTCCCAGGCAGTCCCACACCCCCTGTCTCAAAACAGCTTCCAAACTCAGTGTTAAAGTAGAAGTCACCTTCTATAGCCAGCAGAACTAGGCTTTACCCCAAATTCTCAAGCCACTTCCCACTGGAGTGCTACTCCTGGCACACCTTCCTGCCCTCTCATATGGAACAGTTGAAGGATGCGGTTCTCAGTCCTCTGGCAGTGACCATCCTTTTACTCCATCCTAAATATCATGCTCGCTGCCAAAACCTACCAGCAAAATAATACAGATCGAGCCACCACACTGAAAAGAATGCACTTGCTGAGTTGGTTTCTTTTTAACATCAAGGACTTTAACTATATTACAGTTAAAATCAATAGAAATGTAACCTTTTCAACCACATCAAATGAGATCATTTGTATTAGTAGTCTCTTTCTACCATTACAGTGTGAGGATTGCAAAAGGAACCAGGTCAACTTAAGCTTTATTGAAAGACCATTAAAGAAACAAATTCTAACTCATTTAAATACTGAAGGCAGTATATTTAAAAAAAAAAATCAATACGGTAAGAACACCCGGGTCTGCCTTACTTAAAACATCCCACATATGGGAATCATTTCACCATCACAGAGCAAGCCCATAAACCTAGGAGACCTGCCAATGGCAAAGCAATGCTGTTTCATTAAATAGATTTGGGACCATGTAACCCTTAACTTTAGCCTGATTAGACATACTGTGCTCCAGCTTTTCTCCTGTATTTAAAAAATTATCATCTGGCAAAGACTCACTGATCAATGAACACTATTTGCTTAAGGAAACCATTAACTCACTGGGTTAAGGGAATGCTAATGGTAGAAAGCGCAGTTTCATTCTTTAAGAATAACAAACACAAGTTAAGACCCAGGGAAGGGCTCATGGAAGACAGGAAAACCCCCCTCCTAACCACACTTAATTTGGCATCTTGCTCTCTATATCTAACAATAGTAATATACTAGACTAAATATCAACTAGTGACCCCATGGACTCAGTAGATTTAGGTTGGACATAAAACCCTCTGTGCCGCAGGTTCCCCATCTTTGGCATGCTATAACCCACTGCTACATCTTTTCCTGTTTACAAGAATCAAGAGGACCACAAACCTCTTTAAGTCCTTCCTTGAGAACTACAGTATATATTGCAAACTCTTGTCACTGAATGTGCTCAAAAGAATTACCAGAAGAGTCTTTATTGACTATAAGCCCCACCCATAACTAGTCCAGTTCTTTCTTACATTATCACTACTAGAAATACATAAAAAAAAAATTGTGTCTGGGAACATGCATGTAATCAGGCTACTGTACTAGGGAGGCTGAAGCAGGCCTCACCTTGAGTTGGAAACCATATTGAGCAGCTTAGTGAGACTGTCACAGTAATTTAAAGAGGCGCTGGGAATGTTAGTGTGATGGTAAAGCTTCTGCCTAGCAAGCATGAGATCCTGGGATCAACCATGATATGGAGCCAAGTGTGGTGGTCTTTCTAATCACAAGGCTAAAGGCATTCATTTGAATGAACTCAAGGACACGAAGAATGTATGTGTCCACTCTCCCAATAAACCCACTTCTTACTTGTGGACACTGTTACAGCAATTCTCCATCTTAACTCTACCATCAAGCAAACACGTTGACGTTTCTTCCACGATAAAACAAAACATTCTCTCTTTACTTCTCTGTTTTTTTTTTGCTACCCTTTGCAGTGAACCTCCTGGGACAAGAAATTCATGCTTGGTATTTTGAGTCAGCTTGAATCATCCTCTTTATTGATTTTGCTGAAGTATAAATTGTATGGAACAAAGACCAGACAAAGAGAGAGACAAAGGGTCCTGCATACAAAGCTTCGGAAACAAGTTATTTTCCCTGCACATTTCCATAAGATGATGTGCAGAACATTACAAGCCAGAGCCTTTGTGTTCAGAGTGATCTGGGGCTTAAATTACATACACATGATGTAGTGAGGCCTTGACCTCACAGTAGAAACCAGTCTCCAGCTCTTGTTTGTCTCCCAGAAATCAGGCTCAGAGCTAAACTCTCCAGTCACATGTTTGATGAAACAGAGAAGAGACACCAATACCTCCTCACTTGACTCCCTGGAAAGATGGCCCCTTCTCCAGAACTTCTATTCTAGGGAGCTTTCTCTTGACCCAAAGCAGGCAAGTGATTCCCTCAGAACGGAGAAGAACCCGTGTGTCAGTCTGACCCACAATATATCTGCCCAGTGTAAAACTTGGCACCATCTGTGGGGCAGAGCTGCCTACAGTGGCCTAGCGCATTCTCTGGATTTCAGGGTTTATGGAATGGATACAGCATATCAACTATCCAATCACCCAGTGTCACATATTATATAGTTACTAGGCCTCTTATGTGTCCCTCTGGAGAAATGTCTCACAGCCCTTCAAACCTTGACATGCTGAGATATCTCTCTCTCTCTCTCTCTCTCTCTCTCTCTCTCTCTCTCTCTCTCTCTCTCTCTCTCTCTCTCTCTCTTTCTCTCTCTGACTTCCCCCATCCTCTCTTTCTCTCCATCAGCCCATAAGCTCTCACCTCCTTCTCCATGCCACTCAGGCCTCTTCCACTATTTGGGGCAAACACAACTTGACTCTTCCCTCCTTGATTCATGAGCTGAGCTTCCCCAAAAAGAGTCCAGGCACGTTAACCCAGTTTGCACTATGTTCTTATTGACACCACCAGTTTAGCTCCTGGCACAGTTTACAAGGTGGCTGACAGATAAACAAATACATACATAAATAAATGAATAAATAAATAAATAAATAAATAAATAAATCAAACATGGAAAGCCTGTGTAGCTACATGAAGATTCCATGTGGTTTATTGAAAAGCTGTATGGGCCAGATTTTTAGGAAGCACATCAAGTCTATGTCTAGGTCTTCCTATGAGTAGCCTACAAAACCCCTAGCAGTCAGGACATCCTATGGCAATGACTCCTCTACACCCTGGGTGGTATATGGGACAAGTGCCCTGCTGACAGGTGCAGTGTTCTTGTTTTTTTCTTTTTCTATTTTTTGGTTTTTTCGAGACAGGGTTTCCGTATGTATCCCTGGCTGTCCTGGAACTCAGTGTGTAGACCAGGCTGGCCTCGAATTCAGAAATCTGCCTGCCTCTGCCTCCCAAGTGCTTGTATTAAAGGCGTGCACCATCACTGCCCGGCTGTGTTCTTGGTTTTTTAATGTAGATGCTAATGTAACAACTTCTTCACTGTCCTGATTTAATGACATCTTCCTATGAGAGCCACATTTTGAAATGAACTCTATGTCTACATTAGTTCTAGCAAGAATAATGCATTCACAGTTTGACAATTAAAGTAGCCCCCTTGTCAACACAGACTAGTCTCAGCCTCAGTAGGCACATAGTGGGAGACCAACAGTCACCCACACCAGATTGAAACTGGGAAACTACTTGATGTCCTTACTAAGGGCTCCCAGAAAGAACTCACCTAGGGGTTTACTTGGAGACTACACTCCAACACCCTCCCTGGAAAATATGCTAGGCAAAAACTATAGAGATGAAGTGTCCTAGTTAATTTTAGCTATTAACTTGACATCTTAGAGACATCTGAAGCAGTCTTGGTTGAGGAATTGTGCAGATCAGAGTAGCCTGTAGTCATGTTTGTGAGAGAATGATGATTGATGTAGAAATGTCCAGCCTACTGTGGGTGGTACCATTCCTAGTCAGGTGAGCCTGGCCTATATAAGAAAACTAGCTGAGCATGAACCAGAGAGTAAGCCAGAAAGCAACACTTCTCATGATTTTTGCTTTGACTTCCTGCTTAAGTACCTGCCCTGACTTCTCTGAATATGGACTGCAACCTGCACGCTAAAATAAATCCTTTCCTACCCTCAGTCACTTTTGGACAGATTGCTCTAGCCCAGCAACAAAAAGGGGTACTAGAATATAAAGAAAGACTAGACGGAAAAGGGCTCCGATTATTCTTACAGAGTCTGAACTGTCTCTCCCAGACTTCCTTGTCCGAATTTCTTCATTCTCATCATGTAATTCATGACAATTGAACCATAGTCTCATATAATACAATCGATGGTATATCTACTAGTACCAGTTTTCATAAGCCATGTCACTTAATTTTAGTTTTTATTCCTCTTCTGAGTTTCCTCACCCTTTTCCCTCATATACTTGTTCTTATTCGCAAGTCACAAAATGGGTTTTGCCTTGAGCTCCTCGGGGAAAACAGGACACAGAAATTAATTCATTGATATTTATGTCAGTCATTGTCTAAAGTTCTTCTTATGTATGACAACTTCAGTCAATAGCTATTTAAGTGAATTTAAATTCTAAGAAGGAAATATTAAGTATACTAGACACTGGTCCAGACATCATTGCTTCAAACTCTGCAAATAGCTTCTGAATTTTCATTTGCAAGTCAAAGACACAAACCTAAAAGCACTCATTATTTTTTTTCTGACTAAATTCTTTGCAATTATGTCATGTTTGGACCATTCATGCTACACATGTCTTTGAAGCTGATGCTATTAGGGAAATGCTACTAAATCAACTGTAAAGTAAGAATTTCTCATCTCATTTATGGATTTTTTTAACTGTACAGACTTGTTGATGCTACACAATCTTCTTAGATTTTAAACTATCTGGAGCCTTAAATAACACGCAGTGTTTCTCCAGTAGGTGGAGTGTTAGACTAGAAAAAGCAGAACCATGTGTGAGGCCTAATCTTTTTCCTTTTTTGCCGTTTTAAGAATTTTTTTTTATAGAAAACATAAATCACCTAATGGGCTCCCTAATTCTTTTAATTGCATCAATATAGCAGAATCCAATTACACTGGACCTTAAAAGGCAGATATATTTTACTGATTGCATTACCATGATAATGATGGCATAGCAACGATAGCGAGTGTTTATGATTCCTCTCCTTCTAAACTTGCTTATCAAGCCGTCCATGAAGCCCCCTGGCATCTCTGAAAGAGAAATCATGCACACAGACAGCAGAGGAAGAACTGCCTCTGAGAGCCTCACCTCCAGGGTCTTCTGCCTCATGAAAAAGAGAGCCCTTCCTTCCTGACTTTGGTAATAAGCCAAACCCCATGTGACCACTCCCAATCTGGGAACTGGTCAGATGGCTCATGTCACCCAGGGCACCAACTCCTGCTTCACAGTCACTAAAAGGTGATGAACTATATGTCCCTCAGGTCCCTCCCTGCTTTAAAACCCCTGGTTGAACCTGGCCTTGATAGAAACACTTTCTTTTCTTTTTTTTTTTTTTAACTTTTATTGCATTATCATGTGAAAAGTTACATGATTTCAATTTATCTGAATTTGTTAACATTTAAAAACATATTTTAAGTAAATAGAATTGAATCACATTCTTCTTTCTCTTTTGTACCCCAACTCCTCCCAGAGACTCCCCCTTCAATACCTACAATATCTTTTTCTGTCATATTCCTTAAAGTTTATAAAATATTATAACAATAAAAATGAGTATTATAAAAGTTGTTTGATATAAAACAACAATCAATTTAACAGTCTTATGTAGATGCTTGTCTACAGCAATACTGAAAATACATACATTTTTCTCAATATAAATTTTAAATAACTCCAAACATCTTAACTATCTATTTCAAAATAATACATCACTACTAGTATTTTCTTAAATTAACATAAATATATAGTTTTTTGTTTGTTTATTTGTTTGTTTTGTATTTAGTAGAGTTTAAAATCTTGGCTCTTACTATGGTACAAGCCCAAAATAAGAACAATTTTTAGACATTGAATTTCATTGTCATAAGGCTGTACTTCAATGACCCTCACATCACCAAAGGATTTTACCTCCATCGTAGCTAAGCTGAGAGCTGACAGTGCTGCTGCACAGAGGAATGAATTGTAGGCACAATTTTTGGATACAGACTTCCTGCTATGGTCAAAACTATTTGATTTGAGTGAGTGACTTTATTCTCAGCCCACAGAGAACAAGTTACATTCATTTAAGAAATGGTGTGTGTGTTAAGATGGTCTGTCCATAAAGTCATTCACCAACTGTTTCAATGAACAATGGTTCTGTTTGGAGGGTGGCACAGACATTAGGTGTGGGTAAGAATCTGGTTCATTAGATGTGGTAATTTGGAAAAGCATTCATCTCAGAGAAAGAGTAACTTATAGAGTTCTCTTCTTCAAACTTGATACAAGAGCTACAAACGTCAAGTAAAGCATTCAGTCTCACTCTTTGTTGTTCTCTTTCCTACAAGCCACCTCCCAAGTTAATTGTCTATGTCTCCCTTGGGTATATAAATACTTTTGAAATATATAAGCTGTTCTGAAAACCATAGTATAGTGTAAAACATGAAATAAACAATACTACTAATAGAGAGGCTGAGATAGGAGTAGCAAGATTTCAAGACCCTTATGTTGTACACAGCAAGACACTGTCACAAACAAGCTGAAAGTGTATATAGATTGTACAATATTGGACCTATTCCTCCAATTACCAAATTAGAGAGACCATTGGATGACAATCAACAAATTTCCAATTCCTCATATTTTTGGATTTCAATCGCTTAGGATATGTTGGTAATATTAATTTTCATATTAAGATATTAAGAAAAGGTAATTGTCACTTCGTGTTGTTTTTGTTGTAAGAGGCAGAATTAGATTTGTGTGGATTTGTTGAAAGTTGTTTGCTTCTTCTAGGGTGTAGTTTTGCTCCTTATGTTGATGTTTTCCATCTATCATCCTTTGTAGGACTGGATTTGTGGAAGGATATTGTGTAAATTTTGTTTTGTCATGGAATATCTTGGTCTCTCCATCTATGGTAATTGAGAGTTTTGCTGAGTATAGTAGCCTGGGCTGGCATTTGTGTTCTTGTAGGGTCTGTATGACATCTGCCCAGGATCTTCTAGCTTTCATAGTCTCTGGTGAGAAGTCTGGTGTAATTCTGATAGGCCTGCCTTTATATGTTACTTGCCTTTTTTCCCTTACTGCTTTTAAAATTCTTTCTTTGTTTAGTGCATTTGGTGTTTTGATTATTATGTGACAGGAGGAACTTCTTTTCTGGTCCAGTCTATTTGGAGTTCTGTAGGCTTCTTGTATGTTCATGGACAGACATCTTTTTCTTTAGGTTAGGGAAGTTTACTTCTATAATTTTTTTGAAGATATTTACTGGCCCATTACATTGGGAGTCTTCACTCTCTTCTATACCTATTATCCTTAAGTTTCTTCTTCTCATTGCATCCTGGATTTCCTGGATGTTTTGGGTTAGGAGCTTTTTGCTTTTTGCATTTTCTTTGACTGTTGTGTCAATGTTTTCTATGGTGTCTTCTGCCTCTGAGATTCTCTCTTCTATCTCTTGTATTCTGTTGGCAATGCTTGCACCTATGACTTCTGATTTCTTTCCTAAGTTTTGTGTCTCCAGGGTTGTCTCTCATTCTGATTTCTTTATTGTTTCTATTTTCATTTTTTGATTCTGGATGACTTTGCTCATTTCCTTCACCTGTTTGATTTTGTTTTCCTGTAGTTCTTTAAGAGATTTTTGTGTTTTCTCTTTAAGAGCTTCTAGCTCTTTACCTCCTGTATTTCTTTGGGGTGCTATTTATGTCTTTCTTAAAGTCCTGTATCATCATCATAAGAAGTGATTTTAGATCTGAATCTTGCTTTTCTGGTGTGTCCAGGACTTGCTATGGTGGGAGAATTGGGTTCTGATTATGCCAAGTGACTTTGGTTAGTGTTGTTTATTTTCTTACGCTTGCCCCCAACCTCTGCCATATGGTTATCTCTAGTACTACCTGCCCTTGCTAAATCTGACTGGAGCCTGTCCTTCCTGTGATCCTGGTTGTGTCAGAACTCCTCAGAGTCAAGCTGTCTCTGTGATCCTGTGACCCTGAGCTTGTTAGAGCACCTTGGAGTGCAGCAGCTTCCTCTGGGTGTTGTGGGACTGGCTGCAGAGCCTGGGCCCAAGGTCCCTGCTCAGGACACCAGCCCAGACAGACCAGAAGGAACCCAAGTAACTCTGCTGGTGAAGTTCCTGTGTGCCTGGTCCCGCTGGTCCCAGTTGCTACCAGTGTTGGGACAGATATAGTGTCCTCCTCACCTCTGATCCTGAGAGTGTCAGAGCGCCTGAGAGTGGAGCTTCCTCTGGGTGTTGTGGGCCTGGCTGCAGAGCTTGCACCCAAGGTCCACTCAGGACACCTGCCCAGAGCTAGAAGCACTTTCTTAAGCCCTACCTAGTGTTGGAATCAAATTTGCTGAGATTATTAGGAGCACATGGCACAGACAACTCTTAATACACAGTCTGGGTCTCAAAACCATGAGTTGCAGAACAGCAGCCTCGTGGAGTAGACTCCTCTTCGCACCCTCTATCCACTGTTGCTTGGCTGCAGTGCCTGAAAGTGTCCTGAAATGTCACAATTTAGGTGACAACCCAAAGCTGAGTTTCAGCAGTAGTCTGCTCAAAGCCATCAAGGAGCCTAGGAGAGTACTGCTCATGAGGTACTTCATCATCAGTCCATCTTCTTCTCCTTTCAAATGAGGAAGTTAGAGCCTAGGGAGGCATTGTACTTGTTGACATCACACAGATGTTCAAAGGAAAAAATAAAGATATCCCTAACTCCTCTCCCAACTGTCCCTTCTTCTTCAGGAGCCTCCTAATGATCATCATAAAGAGAAAAAGGAAGCATAAAGTTCTGCCCATGACTCTAGAGAAGGGAGGAGGTCCTGTCAATTGTCTTTGCTTCGGGATGGTATTGTAGCAATTGAAGTCTAGCCTTCAGAGGACTGACTGGCTTGTAGTTTTATAGCCTTCTGACTTGTATTTGAAGAAAGCACCTCTTTGCCACATGTTTTCACCCTTAGAAATGCATGTACAGACTTAGATCAGGAGATAGACAGTCTACTCTGACCCTGGCTACCTCTGGCCTCATTTAATTAATATAATAATCAGAATAAGCACTAATGAATTTGTAGCACACTGGAAGTATATTTGAAAAATCATGGTACATGTGGAGAACTAAGAGGAGCCAAATCCACTCAGTCAGGGAGAAGGGGGAGACAGTCACATATCTCTCCTTACTCTAGAATGCTGTCCATCTCCTTTCTAGCTCCCGAGGGTCATCTGTTCTCTCCTGGCTTGTCGACCTGTGGCTAGTTGCAATGTTCAGTGAGTTTTCCCTGCATAAGGTAAATGCCAGGTCACATATCAAGCAGCTGCCTGATCAAACTCATTGCCAACCCAATTACACACAAAGGCTCCACTGAATCTCACTTGTTCTGAAGGTTCTGTTACAAATGAAAGAGCTTCTAATCCTCTCTCTTCTCCTTAAGTATTTCTCTAAGTCAGCAGGACTCAGGAGCAGCTTAGGGCCCAAACCAAGTCTAAATAGAAAACAAAGAGACTTCTCATTGAGTATGCCTCCAAGTCATTCCTGAGACTAGTAGCTGGTCAGAAGTTGCCACACAGAGGCACACAAGGTTCTCAGGTATGTAGTTCTAGGAGCTGTTCATATTGAGCTCAGATTTCCCAGGGCAGTGAGAAGTAGACCAAGGCATGAAGAAACAGAAACCTAGGAGAAGCATCTTATCTCTTCAGAGCCAGGCTTCCTCACTCCAACCTGATGTCCTTGACAGTCAACAGAATCATTCATATAACACTCCCTCAAAGAACAAAAGTTCTAAAGGAAGAACCAGGGTACCCAGAGCTTCACACACACACACATACACACACACACACACACACACTAGCAGACCAGCATGGTTAGCCAGTGATTCTTTTAATAACTCATATGTGAACACCCATTAAATTATAAGCCCATTTCCTATGGATCAGAGACAGACAGATAAGGCTGCAGAAAAAGAAAAAGACACAGGAGTCGATTAATTGGGTGATAACTCAAGCGATCCACTACCAGGAACTGTTTCCTCTCTGCCTGCTCAGCCTAGGGATCAACACTTAACAAGCAGGAGTCATCTTCAACAATGTAGTAAATTCAAGGCCAACCTGGGGTACAAGAGACAGTGTCTCAAATAAATAAAAAGCAAACGAATGGATGAATAACTGTATGGATGAATAGATGGTATGTTCTACGCTCAATACCTCTAATTTAATTCTAAGTATTAGTAAAAATTGGACACCAGGAAAAGGGCAAGAATCACACACTTTACTAATACTTCATTATGGTAGAAGTAGGGCCTGCAGCAGAACTGTGTCCTAGCATCCCAGGAGAGGAAGGGTGCCAGGAATAGTGTATGATTTCTAGGTATTTCCTCTTTGTGCCTCCCCTGGCTTCTCTGGTCCATCCCTCAAACACAAACAGGCTGATGAAATCCCTTCAAACTCTGCCAATGCAAACTGTGGCTTAAAAAAAATGGAAATGAGCTGAAACTGCGCACTAATACCTTCAAGGACATTAAAGCTTTACACTCCTGTAGAACATGAGGCCCAGCCGGCATCAGTATGCTTTCAATGACTTAATGGTAAATGTTGAACAAATTAGTGTCCCCTTAAGGTTGTCCTGGGGCACATGGAGTCACAGTCTTTAATTTTAATGAGACTCTATTACACAATCTCTTATCGCTCTTAACTGCCAGGAAAATGACCACCAGCTTAATGTTCAGCAAAATAGCTCACTTGGACCTCAAAGAAATTACCTTGAAATTATTACACTTAACCGTGGCCAATGCACCAGGGTTCGTTTGAGAAGACGCGGCCACCTGGCAATGCCCACAAAATGAGACGTCATTTCTTTGGGCTTTTCAGGTTTAGCTTTTGCTGGCTTTATCTGATTTGATGCATATTCTCTTTTGAATGTAAATATTTAAAACGCAAGTGATACTTAGTTCCTTTTCTGATTGACAGGACCGGGCAGCTTCCATTGAGGAAACTGTACAAGTGCTGGCTAGTTCTATGTCAACTTGACCCAAGCTAGAGTCATTTGGGAAGAGGGAATGGAAAACAGATTGGTCTGTGTATAGACCTGTGGGACAGTTTCTTAATTGGTGAGGGAGGAGCCATATTACTATGGACAATGCCATCCCTAAGCTGATGGTCTTGATGCTGTAAAAAAAAAAAAAAAAAAAAAAAAAAAAAAAAAAAAAAAAAAAAAAAAAAAAAAAAAAAAAAGCAGGATAAACAAAACATGAGGAGATCGCCAGTAAGCAGCACCCTTCCACAGCTTCTACATCAGCTCCCGCTTCCAGGTTCCAGCCCTGCTTGAGCTCTTACCCTGATGATGAACTATGATATGGACATCTAAGTGGAAATAAGCCCTTTCCTCCCCAAGTTGCTCATGGCATTGGGGTTTTACCACGGCACTGGAAACCTTAGGTAAGACAGTGCCCACAGATGCTCAGGCTGCCTCTCTAGTCAGATGTAGCTGGCTAAGAAAGCCAATCCTGCCCTTCTTTTCAATACTAGACCTTTAAAAATAATATTAGGGGAGTGAAAATCTCACTATTCCATATCTGTTAAATAAAACCATACAAGAAGAGCTTAGCACAAGCCTTGGTCGCCACAGTTGCTCAACATGTGTTCTTGTTTTTCTCTGCTAGTACCACAGCACCCCATTCCCAGGAAAGACCTCTAGAACCAGGTTCTCTACCAGACTAGGTTTATCATACCTTGCCAGCAGTCTGAGTTCAAACGAGGGACAGAACCCAGATGGCCAGCTAAACACGGGGTATAAACATGAAAAGGAACTCTGATAAAGGGGGAGTATAAGATTTAAGCACCCGAAGCTGAGAAAGCATATCCCAGGGAGAACAGAAGTGGAGGGTTTCCAGATGCTGAAGGCTAGGGATAAGACTTTCTTTACTTCCTTAGGATTGCTACCTTGGCCTGCAGAGTAAGTTGCCCGGGACAGAGTTGCTACTAGACAGATTGCTTGGGGAAGGGAACATTTGCTCAGGTTTGGGATTGCACAGGGTCTTTTATGACCTTGAATTCAACTTCCTACTACACTGTAGCAATGCAGACTTATAGATTTAAAACCACATAGTCTTGTAGTCTGGCATAGTCTGGCATCTGTGTGAATGGCTGAAGCAAAGGGCTCAAAGGCGCCACCTTCTGAAAGGATACACCCCTGCATCCCCACATCTACTCTATCTTCTGAATGACACAATAGCCTCTTCTTGTATCTGATAAGAAAACTAGTTCCCTTTTCTTACTCAGCTTCCAAAAGCTGCCTCATTCCTCAACCCTTCGGGACCACGTCATTCCTGGTGATCGCTTTAATGTCAGAGTGCCTTCTCTTTGCTCCCCCTCCCTCCCACAGGGGCTCCTGTGGTCCCTGAGATCTGTGTGGATAGTTCAAAATAATCTCCCCACCTTTTCCATACATCTTCACAGTCCCTCTTGCTATGTTTAGGTCAGCAGAGCTAGGCAGTGGGTGTCTCTGGGCCACAATTCTGTCCACCACATCTCTGTTCTGGGGTAATTCCATCATGGTCTCTGCCATTTCCAGTCATGGAGCAAGCTGGAGGATGAGAGAGTAGAGAGGGAGAGAAAGCAGAAATATGAAATAGGGGGATTCTCACACCTGGTGGGGAAGAAAAGTGGGAAGAGTTCTCTTCTCTCCCAGCATCCCTTCTGCTGGTCTTCTTCATTAAAGAATTTCCTCCTGCCTTCCACCTTCACCCCATGACTGTTAAAGGTCACCATTTGCCATATTTTACCTGTTATAAAACACTTCCCTGGCAGAGCGAGTAATATGGACTAGAATGGTTTAGTATTGCCCTTAGATTTCTGTCCCTTTTATTGTACTTATTGTCATTTGTTTTTCTTTAAGACTCTCACACTGTAAACCAGGCTGGTCTTGAACTCACCACGTATCCTAAGCTGACCTCAAATGCACAACAATCCTCTGCTCCTGATTCTAGGACTCCAGGTATAAGTCACCATGCCTGGCCTTTTTAAAAAAAATTATTACTTTATTAATAAATTAAAACTAGGTATGGTTTTATTATATCTTTAGATACATGGTTCTCAACCTTCCTAATTTTGCAACATTTTAATGCAGCTCCTTATGTTGTGGTGACCCCCAACCATAAAGTTGTCTTGTTGCTACTTCCTAACTGTAATCTTGCTACTGTTATAAATCATAATGTAAATAACTGGTATGCAGAATATCTGATATGCCACCCCAAAGAGGTCATGACCCACAAACTGAGAACCACTGCTTTAGATATATCAAAGCCTAGCTAGTTTGCCATTAGTTGACTAAACCAAAACTTTTGAGGGAGCCATTATTGTTTCAAAGCAGAGGAAATAAAACTTCATTTAAAATCAAATGTGACTCTTAGCATCTTTATCCAAGCTATCACCTTCGTAGATACTGATAACAAGTGCAAGATTTTGTTTGGCCTTGAGCTCAGTACAAGTACTATAAAATGACTCTCATGAAAGCCAAGTCCATCTAGTCTGAACCCTTAGGAACAGCTGAGAAGAAAGAGGAGGTTCCATGGTGTGCAGTCAGAAAGTGTCTCGGGACTAACTTCACTTCTATGACCATGGCTCTGAGTGGAACATTAGCAAATGCCAACATGATTGTTCTGATCACCTGTCAGGTGCTCGGAATGGTATAGACTCTTTGTGCTCATAGTATTTTTTTCTCTTTCTGTGTGTGTGTATGTGTATGTGTGTTATGTGTTTGTGTATACTCTACATGCATGTGGAGGCCAAACACCAAAAATTGGCATAGGTTCCTCCATCACTTTCCATCCTTTTTTTAAGGCAGGGTCTCTTACTGAGCCTGGAGCTCATTGGTTGACTAGACTGGCTGGTCAGAGACCTCCAGGGATCCTCCTATCTGTCACTGGAACTAGGGCTGCAGATAAGCATTAACATGCCTGGCTTCTACATGCTACTGAAAACCCTCATGCTTATGTGGTAAATGCTTTATTGAGCCATTTCCCCAGACCCTAAACACTAAAATTTGATATTTTTAAAGGCTGGACTTGCTCCATAGAGCATGCATATAAACATTGTTATGTCATGATATATATCCAAAAATTGAATGATAATTATCCAGAAGTTGACAAGTGATTCAATTACACATTTACTATAGACAGAGAAAAAGGTTCTTAATACATTGTGATGTTAAAAGAGGGCAGGGCAGGGCTGGAGAGATGGCTCAGTGACCAAGAGCACTGGCTGTTTTTTCAGAGGATCCAGGTTCAATTCCCAGCATCCACATGACAGCTCACAATCCTCTGACTTCATCCCTAGTGTATCTGATGCCCTCCTCTGACTTTAGTGGGCACTAAATGCACATGGTACACAGTCATGCATTGCAGGCAAAATACCCATACACATAAAATAAGATACTACTAGTTGGTTTTTACTCATTTTTAAATAAATAAAAAATGTAATTATCATTAATTATCACCATATGATATTTTTCCAGAATTTTTTTTTTAGATATTTTCTTTATTTACATGTAAATTTCTCCATTCCCAGTTTCCCCTCCAAAAA
>NW_022196903.1:41969970-41999517 GCF_008632895.1 Mastomys coucha
TAATGTTCCTCTTTCTCCACAACCTCTACAGCATCTGCTGTCACCTGAGCTTTTTATCCTAGCCATTCAGAATATTTACATTATTATTTTCTGTAATGTATATATATTGTTTTATCCATTTTTTAAAGCATTAGCAAAATATGTTATAAGAAAAATTGAATGAAACCCACTCTATGTATATTAAATTAAAAGAATTTTTTAAAAAATTTAAACCCTGGCTTTGAAAAAATGAAGTGTTTTGGGGCAGAGTTTCACTGTATGTTCATAGAGTGGACTCTTAACCTTGACAGTTTACAATTAATGGTTTTAACAAAGGAGTGCTGCAGTTACCCATGTATGCCATCAGGGGGCGCCAAAACAGGCTGCTGATGCCTAGCTGCAGAAACAAGTAGCTCGATCCCAAGGCATTTCTAGCTTAAAACGGGCAAAAATTTCTCTGAATAGAGTGTTTGTTAGTGATATAGTTTAGTACATTTTTTCAAAGTACAAAAAAAATTTAACAGTGCCATTTCCCTAAGGTCAGATTCTCAAAATTTCCGGAAATATGTAGATTATTTAACACTTAACCCTTACTGTTCAATGATCTAAATTACAAGGAAGGTTCCAGACAAACAGTAATAAAGAATGTTCATGGTGGCCAACTGTGACTGGAGCGTACCAGTTCCCAGTGTAGTGCACTCTTCAAACAAGTCAGGGGTCCCCATGTACTCAGGGAGGCTGAGCCTGACTTCTTATGACCTCCACCTGTCCCACCTCCCTGAGCTGGACTGAAGGGCTTTTCCAAAGAAAGAATGTGTCAGGCTCATTGTCCCCATTACTAGGAGCCGTCTCTAGGGTCATCCTTAGCAGATTCCAGGGAGTTTCTCTACACTTGCTTTCCACATTAACACACACACACACACACACACACACACACACACACACACACACTCAATTCCAGGCATCTCTTCCAGCATTTTCTCTCCATCCCTCCTACTGGGTTGTCTGTCCAGCCCTGCTAAGAGGGCTAGTGCCTAACCTTATTGTAACTTGTTGTGCCATGTTCCATTAATATCCCTGGGAGGCCTGCTGTTTTCTGAAGGGAAGAAGGATGTAATGTATGAGAGAAGAATTTTAAAAAGAAAAAAAAAAAAAAGAGTGGGTAACAGAAAAGCCTAGAAAGTTCTCAGAGCTCACAACTGGGGAAGCACAAGGAGACTATAACTGTCTTTAAAAGATAGGCCAGAAGAAGATCTCATGTAGGGACACAGGGATTCATGACGGTCTATGAAGCTGTAGCTCCCCTGTTTGCATGTGTACCTGGGGAATAACCAGAAACATGCATTGCTTCACATCACTTTTAAGGACTTTCCTCTCTTATACTTGGGAAGAACAAATTCTGCCTGAGGACATGTGCCACTAACCACCGTGACCCCCACCCCCACCCCCACCCCCACCCCCATCCCCACCCTCAGCCTCTAGGGATGCTAACTATGGCAGAAAATGCATCTCCTCATGAAACACAAGATGGCTGTATTGAACTGCAGCATGGGGTGGGGGTGGAGAGCATCCAAGGGTCAGCATTCCTCTGTAAGCAGATAGCATCGGTTCAGTGAGAGACTCCCTTTAAAACCGTCATTATATAGACAGCACTGTCTAGCTCAGAGGGCAGCACTGGAGATCAAACCAGGCAGGTTTTACTCTATGGAAATGAGTATGGATCCTAATCCAGTCAGCAAATCACTCAGCTCGAGAAGGGTCTGTACTCATCAAACTGTTTTCAAAGGAAAAAATAGCCTTCCTTTTCCTCAGGGTGTACTTTAGATCCTGTGCTATTGAAGTAGTTTCCAGAAACCAGGATTCAAAGAGCGGCATCATCACTCCTGGGATGGTGACATTTGTCATCTCTCCTGGGATGGTAACATTCTAATACTGTGTCTCGTGTTCTTCCTACAGCTCGACCATTATCCTGCTGTGGTTTACCATCTACCCAGCTCCTCTGACACGTTCTTCAATTCTCCCAAGTCACTCTTCCTTGGAAAAGTTATAGGTAAGCCTTTGGTTCTTCAGGTATGTGTGTGGGAGCTATGAATGCACCTGACACATGAATTACACCAGGTGTGTGTATTTGCATTTTTTTTCTAGTTTTTCGAGACAGGGTTTCTCTGTGTAGCCCTGGCTGTCCTGGAACTCATTCTTTAGACCAGACTGGCCTCAAACTCAGAAATCCACCTGCATTTTTAAACTATACTCTCTCTCAGTAAGGTCAACCCTGAGTATCTTTGTGCAAGAAAACCTATGTGGTAGTGGACAATAGCTCACAGAAGTATTATAAAATCCTCTTTGGGATATTGCTCATGTGATACACTGAGGCTGCTAATTGCAGCTTTGATGGGAATTCTTAACTAGCACAGAGGGCATCTCCGGTAGATCCTATAGTGGAACTAGTATTAATTACATGGTATGTAGTATAAAGCAAGATTCAATTAGCATCTCCCAGATTCCCTACATAAAAACTGCTCTTTGGTGTATGAGAGGCCTCTGCTTATGCACAACATTTAACTTCTTCCCTGTGGGTTACTCCCAAGAAATGCATCCAATGTCATTTACAAATTAAGAGGTCATCAGGTAGAGGGCTGAATTTATAATCACCCTTGCCCTTCCTGCTCATGTAAGAAATGCGAGTTATCTAGGAGAAAAGGCAGATGCTATTGCTCATGAATAATTTTAATGTTTCACATGAAGCCAGCATGTCGTGCAGTAGATGTCAGTGTCAGCTGGAAGCACAGTCCACATCTCAAAGAGATCACTTGTCCTGAGCCCCATAGGAGTTATCATAGCCAGGGACCATGGTTCAGAGTGTCCCAAATAACATGCTCCAATGTGGACATCATTAAATAAACCTTTATAACCACAGGGCATGCCACAAATCAAAAAACACGTTAGTGAGACATCAAGATAGCAGATGACAGCGAGGCAGAGGAAGTCTGCTATTGGTTTTATCTGATGATATTCCTAGATTTGAGGTTGTTGGAAGATAGTACTCTCTGTTAATATATTCCAACCTTCCACCTGAGTAAAAAATGTTAGGTGGACAATAAATAATTATTAGGAGGACTAGAGATAATAGCCCAGATAACTTGGTTCTTGGTCTACAGTACTCCACCTGTTTCAAGTCCCAAAGTTCTCATCAGACAATCAGTCTTTCAAACATTTGACATAGGTTATGGCTTTTTCCAGGGCACTTCAGTTCACAGTGGTATCTTATAGACTGGGAGAGAGGTCATTCTGTCCCAGAGGGCACTGTTAATATTATTTCACCAGGCTATTTTACCCGGTGAACAAGTATGCCCGGTGGTACAGTATGCCAATTTGTGAAGTCACAAGTTTTTCCAAAATTAAATTTATTCACAAGGCAGCTAGACATGAAGAAAAGGAACCTCTTAGCCTATACATACCTCCCCAAGATAAGGTTTGGGGGGTTTTATAAGGAAACAGGGTATTCTGGGGTATGAAGGAAGGTAGTGAGAGGTTCAGAGAGGTGAAGTGATCAGTAGCCTACATATGTCTACACTATCTTCATAGCTCTTTATGGAATACATGTTCCAAAAATCTCCCTGATAGTGTGGTCCATGGGTGGGTAGAGTCTGGGACCTTGTGATGTCAGAATGTTGCCTGTAAATCACTTGTGCAAACCCAAAACACAGGGCTTCAACCAATTTGAGCTAGGCAAGTTATCTGTAAAATACAACTTAATCTGTCTTTACTAGTGTGACCTACTGATAATCTCAAAGATGAGAGGAGAAAGACCATTGACCCAAATGGTCATGGCCAAAATAATCAAAAGAAGCAATTAATTAAAGCACATTTTTTTATTCATGTACATGTGCTGCCTTCCCCTAAGGCAGGGTTGGAGAGGTGCCTATGGCGGCATTCAGGTCAGCATTGGATGTGAGGAAGGTTTTCATAGCTCTAGGGTGGGGGATTTGGCAAGCAAAATAGGTGAGGTTATAGAAACAGAACCCAGCAAGGTGGTCAAAACAAAGCAATCATAAACAACCTTTTGAAATAAAGGTTGCAAAGATGCAAGATGGTCATTACAAGTTTGTGAAACAGGGCTGGCCAGATGGCTCAGTGGGTAAGAGTAGTGACTGCTCTTCTGAAGGTCCTGAGTTCAGATCCCAGCAACCACATGGTGGCTCACAACCACTCGTAATGAGATCTGACACCTTCTTCTGGTATGTCTGATGATAGCTACAGTGAATTATGCTGGAGCGAACAGGGCCAGAGCAAGCAGGACCGGCAGAGGTCCTAAGTTTAATTCCCAGCAGCCACACACATGATAGCTCACAGCCATCTGTACAGCTACAGTGTACACATACACATAAAATAAATAAATAAAATAAATCTTAAAAAAAACCAAGTTTGTGAAACAAAAGCATAATTGGTAGTAAGGTAGTCATAACAATAGATGGTCATGACAACAGGAGACCATAATAACCTTTTTAAAACAAAAGCATGGTCGACATTTCCAGGAATAGGAGATACAGAGTCATTTGTAGTTAAGGTTGCAGGTAGACCATAGCCCATTTCTTGAGAAACAGAGGTTTGAACATAAACAGGAGTGAACTTAGTTTATACCTACTGTCAGATGGCTTTTAAAGCTAAGATGGAGATGGGCTGGCTCACCACTACCCACTTGAGAAGAGCAGCCTAGAGTCAAGCCAGAAAGGTCTCTCACTTGACTGTTTACTTAATGAGACTCCCTAAACTACTAGGTAAACTGAGAACAGAAGGCTTGGAAGCTTCTTGGGGTTTCCTGGATTCTAAAGAACCTTCACTTGAAAGGGAGAATAGCTCATGTTTCTAAAAAGTGGAAAGAATTGGTTAGCTTCTTTATGGAGACTTGGTTACAATCAATTTTAATTTTAATCTTAATCAACCAGAAAGCATTGATTAAAATTTGTCTGCATGGTCACAGAAGATGAGGAACAAACAGGAGACTAAACAAGTGATAAAAATGATAATGGACATTTACATAGAACCTCACTTACATAGACTCCATTTTAAGCACTTCAGCTGCATTAACCCCTTTGAGTTTCATCACAGCTCCAGGAGGGTGTTGAGATTATTATCTCCCTTCAAAGATGACAAAACCCTGGCACAAATATGTGAAGTAACTGCCCACAGCCACCTGACTGACAAGTAACACAACCAAACTTGAAGACAGCTCTTGACAGCTGCTGCTGTGGTCTCTGGGACAGGTAACCCAGAAATGGAGAGAAGAAAAAATAGACAGCAGAAATTTATGGGGAAATGCAAAGCTAAGGTAGAGCAGCAGGAGTTGAGGCTCCTACGACATGCCAGAAAGTAGCCAAGACCTTTCTTTAGAACCAGGAACATCTGTCCTGTTGCTCAGTGAGACAGTTAGGCTATCAGGTCAGTATATAGAACCCAGGCAGGAAAGGCTCCATACTCTCTGGTCAGTAGAAAAGGTGGTTGATAGCAAATGTAGAATGGGGACGAGAATGAGGGCTGTTAGACCTTAGACTTTTGCACAATATGAACAAATAGTTAAATAGCTACGCTTTGGTCCAATGTGTCCTAAAAACAACATGCTGGCCAAATATAGGTCTAACTACATTGTCCTGGTTGATCTGGTAGTTTTCTGTAATTGAAAGATTTTATCATAATTTTATGAAACAAGAATAGAAGGCAAAAATTTTGTGACATGGCATGCTGTATACATGAGCAAGATGGAGAGGAGACATATACTCATAAATGCCATCATAATCCCATGGAACAAGGTCTGTGACTATTACCCCCCTAACACACAAGACTGAGGCTTACTCATCTGATGTGCACAGCGGTTTTAAAATCATACCACCCGGAATGCCCTATCTTTGTTTGAAGTGGACCCATTAGAAACCGGTCCTCATCCTCACCAATCAATGAGATCCCTAAGACAGGAGCCACAATGAATGAATGTTGAACTAATAAAGAATCTTGAGAAAAGAATCAGAAATAACATGGTTGACATAGCATGTGGTGACCCACACGGGGAGGTCAGCACAGAGATGACTTCTGCGATCCTGACCTGCTTTGCAGCCTTGTCCTTAGTTTAACTGCTTTGTTTTAGTCAGAGGTCTGACAATAAAAGAACAAGAAAGAATGCAGACCTAGGAATCTGGCAGAACTGGTTAGACCTGAAGTCAGGCCTGTCTGAAAAAAATCCCAGTTCTCTCCTAGTACTTTGTGACTTTAACCTTTCAAAGCCTGGAATTCTTCAATGGCATCATGGAAAACTGAATTGTTTCTTCCCTGAGAATTGGGGGTTGGGGGACAATTTACCAAGAGTACCCAGCCCAACATACAAAAAAGTGCTTAAAGACTATTTGTGGAATAAGTGAACTACCCTTTCAATATTAATCTGGCAACATTTGAGAGAGAGCTTATCTAACACACTGCTTGATGCACAAAGAGTGGAAGTATTACTGCTGTTGGACGCTGGCTGTGTGTAGCCATCTTGTCATGTGACATTCCTCCCACCACCACCCCAGACCACTGCAGCCTCACCAGCCCCACTCACTAAATACAATGGCACCCATAGACTGTGACAACCAGAAAAGGCTCCAGATATTACCACAAGTCCCCAGGATGACAAATTCACCATCAGTTGAGAGTGACTGGCTGAAAGTGACACAGCTAATCCATGAGAAGCTGATGTTGGAAAAGCATGATGCTTGGCCCATGACCTATGGGCTCTGCTGACTGGTAACACACTGAAGACACAATGTTGTGGCTAGACACAAAGAAGTCACAGCATCTAAACAAGGGCAGATGGGTGGCTGGCTGCTTTTCTCAAACCCTTAAATGTTTGATCTATTAGGACAGGCAGGACTGGGGAGGAACGGCTCTAAATTCCCCTTTGAACACAGCATATAGTTCAGTGAGAAAAAAAGCTATTTGCATTTTCTAGATATGTAAATATTCTTCTAAAAAGATGAGTTGGGCTCCAAACAGATACCTCATGCTCTCTAAAGGTTCAACAATCCCTAGGGACCCATGCTATTCAGTTATTGCTTTACTAGGTCAACTGCTAATCAGAAAGCGATCCCATAAAAGGAGAAGGAGCTAGATCTAAATAAATAGTGTGGATTCCCACTGAGCCCTTTAATGAGCACTGCCTGAGAAAGGACATGTCTGAAGGATAGACAGAGAGGCCTCATCAAGGATAACGTGAGCTTCATAAAGAGAACAGAGACAAAAGTGAGATCACTGCCTTAGAATTTCAGCAAGGTTGCTCCTGCAATCCTGAGTCTCGCTAGCCTGAAGTGAGGTCCCCAGCAACTAGCAAAGGCTCACAAAGTAGAAAAGCCATTATTTAATACCTGAGTGATGTCCTAGATTTTATGAGTCTATTTATTCTCAGCAAGTTGTCTCTCAGCAAATATAATTTAAAACCTGCAAGACACAGAGAAGGTCCCATGTCCATTCTCCATTCTCAGTAGTTCTATCAACCCTGTGAGTGTTTAATTACAACACATACCTGAGATGGATGATCTAATGTGCAGGATGATGAAACCCTTTCAAAAGTATCTTTTTTTTTTTATTAGATATTTTCTTTATTTACATGTAAATTTCTCCATTCCCAGTTTCCCCTCCAAAAAACAAAGAAACAAACAAAAACAACAAAAACAAACCCCTGTTGCCTCCCCCTTCCCCATGCCTGCCACCCTGCCCTCTCCCACTTTGTGGCCCTGGCATTCCCCGACACCAGGGTACAGAACCTTCACAGGGCCGAGGTCCTCTCCTCCTATTGATGATCGAATTTGCAATCCTCTACTATACACATGCTGCCAGAACAATCAGACCCCTCCATGTGCAGTCCTTGGTTGGTGGTTGAGACCCTGAGAGCTCTGAGGGTACTAGTTAGTTCATATTGTTGTTCGTCCTAAGGGGCTGCAAACCCCTCAGCTCCATTGGTCCTTTCTCTAACTCTTTCACTGGGGACCCTGTGCTCAGTTCGATGGATGGCTGTAAGCCTCTGCATCTGTGTTAGTCAGGTACTGTCAGAGCCTCCCAGGAGATAGCTGCATTTAGGCTGGCTTGCCCTTCCTTCAAAAGTATCTTGACAAGGTAGAACCACTAACGGAGATCAGAGAGTCCCGGTCAAGAAAAAACTCAAGTGGGTGGTTTGATGTGAGGGGCATTCTATGGTGACTGATTCTTAAATGAATCTAATACAGAGCAATTTAGGGATATCATGATATTAGTCTTCCAAGAAGACCAGATAGATACATACTCATAAAAGAGAAATCAAAAGGCCTGGGAATATTTATCCAGAAAGAGTTATAACTTCAGACAAGCTGAAGAATTAGTTGGCTGGGGTCTGCTGAACTGATTGGAGCAGACACAGTGAGAACAAGTTTGAAGGGAGAAATCCCGTCTGTGTCAGTGGGATGGCCTCCTCCTTCACAAATGAGCAGCCTCTGATAATAAGATAGTATGTATGCTAGAGAGTATTCAAAATGGTACCAATGGAAATGCGTTCCCTACACTAAGGAGCTTTCTGGAGTAAATAAATCAAGACTAGATGAAATCTACATGCCTTTGAAACTTCAAAGTATATGGTGGGAATGCTTTTGTGAAAGAGAGAGAAATATAGTATCTGTCTAGGCTCTGAGATGTTAACTATATCCGGGGTCTTATTATCATCTATGGTCTGAGTATATCAGAGGTGTGAATGTAGAGTCAGTATACTGAGCATCATATCACCATAAATTCTGCTAATGAACAGACCACCAGTATGCTCATGGTGGCAGTATTCATTTTCATTTTAGAGAGTGATTAGAGTGATTAGCCTTTTTATTAATGTTTCAAGTGATCTCTTTGTACCACTGTGACTCAGGCTCATACAGAATCACAAATGAAGTGGGTCTATTCTATTAAAAAGGACAGTACAGCCTCTGTGTGCATCTGAGAGGCCACATTTGGGAAGAAGCCAACTACTTATGTAAAGTAGACCCTGCTTTACTGAGTACTATTGACCAGTAGCAGGATCTGGGGTGGCAAAATCCAAGGTAAATGTCTAAACTGAGTTTAATATAGTTTATAAGTGACACTAGTCCCAGATTCTAACATTTGCCCAACTACTGTACTGTCCAAAGCCACTTTGATAGGAGATGTGTTTCCTGGTAAGCATTGTGTGATTTTCACTGTAATCCATACTACAAATGTGACAATCCCATTGCTACCTTCTGATAATAAGAAATCCTCATATTCTGAGGTTTTCTAAACCTTCTAGAACTTTGGCAGTACCTCACACAGCAGGAATGACATAATTAATTCTTCATCCATTAATCATAGCTGGGGTAAGCACTACACAGCTAATTGGATATTTCTGACCAAGGAGTTATAAACTAAAAAAAGCATGTATCATTTCCATGATAGAGCATCCCATTGCAGATACAAGACCCTCTAAAGCTTTCTGTTTCTTTATCACTTTGGCATGATGGCTAATAAACATCAGACAGTGGTTGTTCTACCCACCCAGGTCCTATGACCACAATGAAGAGAGAACTCTGTTTACTCATGATGACTATATACCATGAGAATAAATAAATAAATAACCCTTGCTTTGTAACCCACGATGACTACAGGACTCTTTGTTACTGTGGCACCGCCTAGCCTGCTCTGATTGGCACACGAAGATTGCCATAAAGAAGAGACTCTGCTTCTTTATGCCTATACTTCAGGTTTTAACTATGTGACATTAGTGAGCTACTTCTATTTCTCATCTTGTTTATCTGTTTCCTCTTGTATAAACTAGCAACAGCCATGCCATTGCTTAGAATAATAACATTTAGCAGGCAGTACAGTATATGCCCCATGTATAGGCTGGTTTTATGTATCAACTTGACACAAGCTAGAGTTTTCACAGAAAGAGGAGCCTCAGTTGAGAAAATGCCTCCATGAGATCCAGCTGTATGGCATTTTTTTTAATTAGTGATAAATGGGGAAGGATCCAGCCTATCATGAGTGGTACCATCACTGATATGGTGGCCCCGGCTTCTATAAGAAGGCAGCCTGAGCAAGCCTAGACAAGCAAGCCAGTAAGCAGCACCCTCCATGGCTTCTGCATCAGCTCCTGCCTCCATGTTCCAGACCTGCTTGAGTTCCTGTCCTGACATCCTCCAATGATGGACTGCGATCTGAAAATGAAAGACAAATAAAACCTTTCCTCCCCAACTTGCTTTTTGGTCATGGTGTTTCTTCACAGCAATAAAACCCTGATTAAGACACCCTAAATCATGTCAATAATACATATTAATTATTTCTAATCCACCTAATTAAACAAATATATATTTATCACCTCCAGTGTGAGGCATTGTCTAAGTCACTGGAGATTTCAATACTGTTCAAGTCTCCCACAGCTCCTGTCTTTGGGGGGCTCAGGTTTTAGCTGGAAGAGAAGAAAAGATTAGGCAATTGGAAGGGCAAGTGGCAAGTCTAGGGGAAGAGGAAGTCTAAGTGTTCCAACATAGTCTGGTCACAGATTGAGAGAGTCGACATCATGGTATTCTGAAACCAAGAAGAGAGCCAAGAGTGCAGTGTGCAGTCCTGGGGACAGGGGTGCATTCTTGCTGACCTGTGTGCTCGATACACAGTCAGGGCAGGAATAACAATTCTTGCACCTTGGATCACAGGAAACATATATGTTAGCTAGGGCAAAGTGACATTATCTAAGCTAGAATGAGCATGGCATATTGCCAGCTTGTATTAGAACATTATAAACATTCCTAGGGCCAGAGGCCCTTTGAAAAGCCCCATGTGCTATTCTATCAGTTTGGTCTGGGTAGGAAAAGGAACTCTGAGGCAATCATGGAAGTTCTGAGTGAAGATGGCATCACTCATGCTGACCCCATGCCATATGACAGGGTTCTCTGAGAGCATCCATGATAGGCACTCTATCCAGTCCAGGCATAAGAGAGTGTGAGCCTCAGATAACTGATCTGTAAACACAGACATGAATGGTTAGTTCGAATCATTTAGACAAAAGAGAAGGACGGAGTGGTATCTTAGTCACTGCTCTGTTACTATGAAGAGACACCGTGATCAAGGCAACTTATAAAAAGAAGCATTGAATTAGGAGTTTGCTTGTTATGACCATCATGACAGGGAGTATGGAGACAGATAGGCAAGCAGGCATGGAGGTGCTAGAGAAGGAGCTGGAAGCTTACATTCTAAAAAGCAGGCAGGATGCAGAAAAAGAGTGATCTTGGGCCAACCGTAGCTGTTGAAACCTCAAATCCCACCCATGGTGATGAACTGCTTCCCACAGGGCCACACCTCCTAATGCTTCCCAGAAACTCCACTACCTGGAAACAAGCAGGCATTCAGACATACAAGCCAATAGAGGCTTGGGGGTATTCTCACTTAGACTACCACATTGGAGGGCAGGAAGAGGAAGGTTTTATTACTCTTTTTTGCATAAGCCACCCAAAACTCTGACTGACTTAAAAGAATACATGTCAGCTAACTAGTGCCGTTCTCTTCTCCTTCCCCCCTCCCTCCCTCTCCCTCCCCACCTCTTTCTCATTCTATGGGCTGACTGATGATTGCTCTGCTTTGGTTTCAGCTAGGTGGTAAAAACTTGATGCTTTAAAACCCAGCTTCTTAAGCTGTGAGTCATAACCTTACCTGGGATCATGCAATGAATTTAACAGCCACAAAAAGAAAAAGAAAAGCAGGCAACTACAAGCAAAACTTAATTTAAAAGTCAAACAGAATCCAGGATGTTTCTGGCCACACTTACCCTTGGTTCTGAAAACAAAAACAAGCATTTGACACTGTACACACCATTGCCCCTTCAACACCACTGAACCCAGTCTGAAATTCTCAGAATCCAGACTGGCAGGTGTCCTGAGCTACAGTGTTTCTTGTATACACAAAGGTTTCTGCTCTAATAGAAACTTAGTGGCTTCATTATAGCCTCAAAAGTTTCACACATCATTTTTGCTTTTGGTTTTTAGTCAAAAGCTAACATCCAATACAGATTCTAACAAAAGGGAGAAACTGCATGACTCAATTGTGTCCAGGCATGGCCACATAGCCAATGGTCCAATGGCATGGCCACATTGCCAATGGTATACTGGCACAGATGCATTGCAAAGGGATATGTGGAGAGAGGGCTGCTTATGTCAATCATCCATGTAGGAAATGTGAAGAGCCACAAATTTCATCCAGAAATAGTCAAAATGAAGATGTGATGAAACAAAGGATACAGAAGCAGGGAGCAATGTTATCCCTGTAAGTGGAGGCCTATACTCTGGTCTGCCTGCATAGTCCCAGTTTAGTCCTGCCAGGACAGGAGCCCATTTCAGAGCTCACCTGTGCTCTGAAATGTAGCCCTGTGTGAGTTGATAAATTGTGTGATGTCTCTTTCTGAGTTCTCTCGGGAAGAATTTTGAGAGTTGGGTTGAACTATGTAAGATGCCAAGCCAATATAAGAGATGAAGCCACAAAACTCAAGTATGGAAATGGAAAAATATGAGGGGGGGAAGAAGGGAGGGAGGGAAGGAGACAGGGGCAACAGAGAGGAGGAGACAGGGAGGGGGAGGGAGAGGAAGAGACAGAGTGCTCACCATACTTGAGTATGGTCCCAGAAAGTCCCCTGGGAAGTGGTACAAAGCATGTTTCCGTGGGTGTCTGCTAAGGCACCAGGAAGTCTTTGTCATGACTCAACCTCCTCCTCAGGATACAATGCCACTTCCAGGGGCACTACAGCCTTGCCTTTCATCCATACCTATCATAAAGGTGCTTACAGGCATAAGACTATAAACCCACTCCTGAAAATACTTTTCAACCCTTTCGTTTTTGTCCCATTCACTAACCTCCATGGTCTCTACTTCTTCCATGAAAGGAATAGAAAAATCACAGAGAAAGGGGAACAGGAGTGGTGGGGAACCAGGGTCACCATGTAGACCCATCATATTTCGTTGTCATCAGACTCTCCTGCAGCTAAGTGATGCCTGTGCTATGTCCTTGTTAAGTAGAAGGGTGTGTACATCCCTGCATCTCTCAGAAGCATAGTTTCTCCCAACATTGCACACTGTGAATAGAGACACATGGGACATAATTTATTTGCTCAAAAGTATGTTGGGTGCTTATTGTTCTGTGTTGTCCAGACAATAGGTGGTAGCCATAGTTTTGGTTTGGAATGAGTACATTTAATCAGACAGAAAGCCAAAGTAAAAGAATAAGCAGTAAGAGAAAGGAAGGGGCTCAAAACATGTAGTGGAAAACAACTGGAAAAGTTGAGATGATCACCTAGGTTTCTTTTTTTTTATATATACTCCATATCTTATTCTCCCCATTAACCCTCCAACTGTTCCACATCCCATACCTCCTCCCCACCCCCATGTCTCCATGTGGATGTCCCTACCCACCCCAGCATACCTGACCTCTAAATTCCCTGGGGCCTCCAGTCTCTTGAGGGTTAGGGATCACCTAGATTTCTGACTAAGCTTTCTTCCATGGATGAGCTTCCATGGCTGAACCTATGGACTCTCCTTCCCACTGCAGCCATTTTTATGTCATGGGGTCAACAATAGTAGTAACCTTTGTAGGACATGGTGCACGTTCCAACTGTTCTCAGGGGCACAATGTTTTTACTTTTCGGATTCTTGCTGTTCCTTTCTCTTCCTATCACAGAGTTGGTATAGAGGTCACCTATCTCCAAACAAAGGTTGTTAGAGGACACTTTGAGATACCTTGGGTCTCAAGTGGGATGGAGGAAGCTCTGCTTCCAGATCTAGCCTCTAAGGAAGCTCAAATAGCATGTGACAGTTTAGTGATACAATGTACATTACGTTTATGGGTACTAGGTGATAGATAGGCAGTGAATAAAACATGAAAAGCCTTTGTCTTTAAACTGTATGTGTTCTAATGTGCCATAGATAAAGAATGAAAAGAGAATTAGGGAACAGAAGTGTTGAGTAGCTGTAAGTGCTAAGAAGGAAGAAAATAAAGAGGGTGGCTGAAGGCAGAGAGAGACAGACAGACAGACAGAGACAGACAGACTGAGACAGAGACAGGAGACAGACTGAGACAGAAACAGAGAGAAAGTGCACCAAGATGACCATAAAAATTCCTCTTGGAGAAAATGATGTCTAAGAGGTTCCCTAAGTGAAATGAGAGAGACAGACAAAGAGGCAGACAGAGAGAGAGAGAGAGATTTGTGGTCTTACATCTAAATGTGATATGAGGCACAGGTAAACTTGGTTTGCCCAGAGGGCAACAAGAAAACCCATGATCAATGGCAAAGTGGGAGGAAGCAGGAGTAAGAGGGTCAGAAGAAGCCAGATTGTTGAGGTAGACCAAGCAGCAGGTCTGAATACATATGTGACATTATCTGATTTATGTATTAGGAAGTGCGTGCCAACTGCCTGGGCCATTTTTACTACAGAAGGGTAGCAGGTGGAAAGACAGAGGGATAGAGTCGAGATTAGACGGAGTAGAATTTGGACTGCAGGAGGTGCCGTGATGGCAAAGGGAAACTTTCAGAGGACTTTATTCAGGGGACAACATCTAGCAGGTGTCTCCTGGGGGTGAGTGCCTTGTCCACCATACGGTGGACAAGAAGAAGCATTCAGAGGAGCAAGCTCGCACTGCCACCATTCACTGCTCTACTTCCTGCCTCAGTCAGTGCAGACTGGGAAATATGCAGGGATCAGCTGCCATCACAGCTGATAACTCTGTTCTTTTCAAATTGTTATTGGAGAGAATGAGGAACATATTCCTTAAAATGGAGACAGAAAGAATGTGGCAGTTGAACTGCCTACTACTGTATCCAGAGCGAGACCCTGATGGGGACTTGCTGCTTCTGGTAATTCATCTCCACCTCCTAAACATGGGAGGTAGCATATTGATAAATGAACACTTGGCAGGCAGTTAATTGAAATTTCTGGTCAGTTGCCTTTGGGTTTTATTATAATGACAAAGGCGGTAGTAAAACACTGATGGGAAATATTTTTTAAGTGATAAGCAAGAAATAACATTAAAGTGAATGAGGGGAGATTATGAAATTGTGAGAGGAAATAAATTATGAAATAGTGAGAGGAAATAAAGAAAGAATGATGTAATCTTCATGTCCAAAATCCTTGCAAGGCTGAAGGAAGCCTTTGCTTTAGATTCTCAGTCTGTGGGTCACAAACCTCTTGAGGTCACATATCAGATATTTATATTATGATTCATAACGATACCAAAATTACAGTTATGAAGTAGTAACAAATAATTTTGTGGCTGGGGGGTCACCACAACATGAGGAACTGTATTAAAGGGTCACATTAGGAAGGTTGAGAAGCACTGGTTTAAAAGAATATCACACACAGTGATTCATCTCGAAGGTTAACTGCTCATTTGTTTTACTTGCATTAATATCCACTCTTAGACACTTACTAGGCTTTGCTATGATTGCCTTATAGAAATAATTGATGGCCTTTTACTGTCTCACAACTGAATAAAACAAGGCTTACCAAGTTTGTATACCCAGTATTTCAATGTTGTGGCCAACATAACACTTTATTGTAATAATTTTTGCTTGTTACCCTGATGTAGTTTTAACAAGAAAATTAATACTTAGTAGTCTCAGGGCCTAAAAGCACTCAACAGACGTTGCGTTGAAAGTCCACCTGTCACATTTGCTGAAGGGGCCTAAGCAGGCTTTTCTGTATCCAAATTCTAGCCTCATTGTAAAGATGGAAGCTGATATCAGGGATGTAATGGGCTTGGCATGGGCCCAGGCCCATGGCACATATTGAGTACACCCTGGGCCATATTGTAGCATGAAAGATCTAGGTCCCCTGCCTCCTGATGAAGCCAGTAACTCAGTCAAAGAAATGGGAGAAGAGAAAGCTTTTTTGCTAATGAGACAAGTTAAAAACGGAGGGCTGTCATACAAACTCTCTCTTTCCAGGAGTCGCAGACACAGTTGCTTATATGGGGTTTCACAGTGTCTAATTTTATATCTAACTAATATATTCAGATAGATAAGAGGATGGTCATTAATTTTTTTCAGTAATCAATTTTCTTGACAGGATTTCGAGGTTAATCCCAGCCATGGGGCATGCCAGGAATCCCCTGGTTCCTATAAATGTGGAAAGAGTAACTGGCAAGAAGGTTGCATGGCTGCTGGTGTTCTTGGGTTTTCTTTGTTCTTTCTTCCAAGCAAAGTTGGTTCTATCTGCTGTGTAAGGTGTAACACATAGAGGAATGAGACCCGACAGAGCCGTGAGAAGCAGCCCGACTAGTGTGGGTCATTCATATCTGTAAGAAGCAAGTGACCGGTGGAAAATTTAGGAAACTTTTGATTAAGAACACATTAATACTTCTCTTTCCACTTTGCTTTTCAAATTTGAATTACTATTAATTTTTTAACTAACAAAAGAATACCAAAAAAGTCAGTTTAATCTTAAAGCAGTTCAGTTTTAATGGCATTTTTAGTTTGGAATTCAACCAGACATCAAAAGCAGGAAAATTATTGATATCCCAGCACTTCAGCCCACCCATCTTTGGCACAAGGCAAATATGTGAATATTCAATTATTTTGAAATAAGTAAGCATTAGGAAGAAAAGTTCTCTTTATTGCATCTCCCAGAAATGTTTCAGAACATGGAAAATGCTTGCATATTTTTACATTCATCCAGGTGTCCATCATTATTCTGGATTTCATATTTGAGAATTAGCCTAGCCTTCATAGTAAAAATTCTTTGTAAATTAAGGAATATACCCGTGGTGCTTTTGTGGTGGCTTGCACGTATTCACAGACTGCTGCAAAATGTGCGGCAGTGTACACATTTCTCCCCCCCCCCCCCCCGAGGTCACATGGGCTGTGCTCTGCCTTGTTTAGTTTCTGATATAATAAACTATCATTTTTATGATTGGCATAAAAATGATA
This sequence comes from Mastomys coucha, assembly GCF_008632895.1. Taxonomy (NCBI): domain Eukaryota; kingdom Metazoa; phylum Chordata; class Mammalia; order Rodentia; family Muridae; genus Mastomys; species Mastomys coucha. Next base: position 41,986,910 of record NW_022196903.1, read on the forward strand.
GGTCATGCTTTTTTCATCTTTCTACTTTTTATTGGTTTCTTTGTCACTCAACATGTCCTGAAGTGGAATATTAAAATCCTGTCTCCTGCCCCTAAGTACAAAGAGGCTATGACATGTTGGAGAAGATATATGCTATCTAAGCTTTATTCCACCATGAATTATAGTGCTGTTGGCTATGAACTTGATGTCAGTGAGTCAGCAATATGGGTTAAATAAGGCACTTTGAGACCGAAGCACACATAAAACAAAGCTCTCTATCAGTTAGTTGATGAGCTGTTATATCTATACGCTTCCAGTCACCTAACTTTATATTTCCTTTAAGAACAGTATCAATCTTCTAACCCAGTAATCAGAGTGAATATGCAGAACATAACTGTGTATCAGGGGACTGGTTACATTGTTTCTAACTGTGCTGTCACATATATGTGATAGCACATTACATTACATACTTATACTTTAAGATGTCCATCTAGAGCTATTCTTACCTATAGTGCCTGTGGAGGTAAAAAGAGAATTGTTATTTCTAAATCAAGTAGAGAGTTACATCAAGCCAGAGTCTCTGAGGTAGACTCTGACCTTCTCCTGCCTCGTCACTTCTCAGTGTCTCCTAGAACTCAAACCTGAGTTTCCATTCAGCTCTACTGCATCTTGGGGTCCCGAGAAGGAACATGGAAATATTCGGGGAACCAACTCAGGAATATAAAGAGTCTTAGCATAATGTTGCTAATGGCCTAGAATTTAGACCTTGGGGCCCTTAAAGGTCAGCAAAGTGGAGTAATTAAAAATTCAAATCACCCTTTGTTTGAATAATCATTCTTGAAGTTCTACAGTGCAAAGGCAGACATGAGAACTGCGTTTTGGCAGTCAAGCTGATACTAGGATGTCCTTCCAACAGTGTCATGGCCATCCATGTATGGAAGGACTCATGACTCCATTGGTTTTTCCACAATAGTTCAAAGGAAGAATAGAGCAGGCATAAACAAATAAATGTTTGCTAATAAGAGTTAGTCAGCTCTTTAAAACCCATACTGTATTAATAATATTTCTATTCTTGAAAGCAATAAGTATTTGTAGCAATTATTTATATGACCATTGAATTCTGAATATGACACCTCTGTGCTCCAGAAATAAGATAGACTCCAGGGTCTAAGGAAGCTTGTTTTTCTGCTTTGACATGTAGCCATTTAAAAACTCAAGAAATGGTGCTACCCACAATGGATAGGCCTTACTATCTCAATTAACATAATCAAGATAATCTCTCATAGACATGGCCACAGGCCAACTCTTCTAAACACTTCCTTATTGAGACTCACTTCCCAAGTTGTTGCTGCCTGCAACTAAATAAGAAGGGTTCTCTGTCTGGAAGAGAGTTAGGAGCCTGTAGAAATAAAGGGGAACCGGACACAGAGAGAAGATTTAAAAGATGGGATCGAACCACGGTGTGCTTTCGGCCCCCTATGTATATTATTCAACTGTCTCTCTTACAAGCAGGCAGGCAGAAACCCCTCCCCCAGTCCGTCAGCATCTTGCAGCCCAATCAGCACCTTTATCTTCGGTCTCTGGAGGCGGGAGTTCCGGTGTAGCAGGGACTTGGAGAGAGGCGTGGCTATTAGCAGGAACCTCAAGGCAGAGAAGTAGCAGAGAAGGGCTTTGTTTAAGTCAGGAAGCCCCTCCCCAAGTGGACTGGCTACTTGTGGCAAGACGAGGTCTGAGAACCAGCTCCTGGCCGGAGGACGGTCACACCAAATGGTTCTAGATTGTGTCAAATGGACAACTGAAACCGACCATAACATCTCCTACTGGATGTGTGAGGAAGGAAGATCATTGAACTGAAAGTGACATGTGCCAAGTTACATACCTTGTAGAAGATGGAATCAGGAAAGGTCTTTCTGTGCTTGCTTGTGTTTATTGTCCGTTACTTTATTAAAGTGGAAAGGCCTTGAAGGCATAACCAGAACCATGGCAGTTTCTAATACCATTCTTCTCTCTCTCTTCCTCCCACCTCTCCCCACTGGTGCCAGGAGGCTCCATCATCTTCAGTGAATAGAGGTCGTAGGGGTGATCTGGAACCCTAGCAGAGTGGATTCTCTGCACAATGAAAGACCTTACTTCAAAATGCTAGCTAATATGAAAAGTGAGACAGGAAGGAGGGAGGAAAGAAGTGTCAAATAATGAATGACAGGATCAGTACACATGCACAAACTAAGTTGGGTGCACCTAATCACTATTTTCCAAAATGCCATAATCTTTATGGATGCTTCTTGCATCATATAAATGAATATCTAAAATATATGATATTTTATTCCCTCAAAAAGATGTAGGTGTGGGAGAAGGGAGTATGTTTATGTGTGTTTATGTGTATATGTGGGGATGGGAAGGTATATGTGGGTTATAGATGTGGGGAATAGGGGTTGTGCATACCACTGTTCCTGTGTGGAGGTCAGAAGACAACTTTCAGGAATTTACTCTTCTACCATATAGGTTCTGGGATTGAACTCAGGACATGAGGCCAGGTGACAAGTGACTTTACCCTCTGAGCCATCCTGCCAGCCCTTTTCTAATCCTTAATGTTGTTACTCTGTGAGTCTGAACAAGTGTAAATTGACAAATATCCACCACACTACCTACAAACTCTCCATGTTCTGCCTACTCATCCCTCATCATCATCGGCTTCCTGGTCACCAGCCATCACTTTCCTATCCCCACGATGTTGTCTTTTCTGGGACATCTTGCAGTCGGGCTCACAGTGTAGAACCTTCCCAGGTTCTCTGCTTCTCTCCCATAGCCTATGTTTAAGTTTCTATCTGCCTTTTCATGGGTTAATCAAGCTCACTTCTCTTTATTGCTAAGTAATATTCCAACTGTGTTTTCTGAGGAGAAAACTGTTTTCTGTGTTTATAAAAGCATAAAAAAGCTAAGTTTGAAGAGCCATTCTGGGGGAAGGGGTAAAAATCAGTAATAAAAACAGTTGCTTGTTTCTCTTAGACCTAAGTACATCACAGTTCTTTGTTTAACCAAAGCTAACTGGTACCTCTGTGTCAGTTGTCACTCTTTCCTGGCTCACACTTATATTCTTAGAATCCCAAAGCTGCTACATTTTAAAAAATATACACATATTCTCTGTGAGATAGTGTAATAGTCTTAGGATAAATTGTGGCGGGAAACCACACTGATAAGAAGCTTGCTTTTGCATATTCTGTGAGGCTAGCATTGTGCCACTTTAGAGTTTATACCCAAAAAAATCACTGCAGCCCCTTTCCACACTTCTTTTCCAGTTCATCTGAGGTAGCTATAAAACCTTTCCAAAAAGGCTTTTAAGGTTTCCAGAAGTGACTCATAGCCACAATTCAATTAAATTTAGCAAACATTTCTTATATAACCACTAATCGGCTTGAGGTTGGCTTTTGGGGTCTGTTATTTTTATTGTCTGTTTATTTTATTTTTACTTTTTAATATAAGCAGATTAAAATATCTTCATACAGCAAACTACAGAGGAAGAAAAACAGAAGAGTGAAAGGGAGGGAAGGGAAGTATGGATAATGAATTTTGAGTACATGGGACTTGAGGTGGTAGGATCCCTCTCCAGAAGTCCCACCACCAACCCCTTGATGACTCCACATCCTAAAGGTGTAAGTTTTCCATGCCGAGCATCCTTGTAAGACCCTAAAACTTCAACCTTTTCAAAAGTTCCATTTGCACTTGAGCCGACAAGAAGGCTGCAGTGGTACCAGTGTGTATTGGTGCTTCCATCCATGCAAGCAGAGCTGTGTTTAAAGGAATGTGTGGGCCATTGTGAGCCTTTCTTGAAAAAGAAAGATAAGAGATTTACCACGCTTCTATGAGTTCTTTTACTCTGCCCAAGAAGTGAGATGGCAAATTTTGTTCTCAACAGTTAGCCCCAACATATATCTATAGTATAGTGCTGTCCACAGAAATGTCATGTAAGTATTTTCTAAAGCAGATCATTTTTTCAGGCATTTTTTCCCTCTGATAAGAAACCATATTTTTTTAAAGGTACATTCTTCAATAAAAGAAAATCTGATAGTGTTAATATAACTTGCATCACATGTTAGGGTCAGGATCTATTTTCTGTGTCATGTGGGATATAGATGCAAAGAGTCTTCTCAGACAATGAAAAGACCATGCCATATTTATCCACAGACCCCACATTTAAATTGACATATTAAAATGACAACTATATCCTTTATCAGTTATCTGACTTGTTACTGGGACAAAAATCCCTGATAAAAAAAAAAACTTAAAGGGAAAAAAAAAGGTTTGTTTTGACTCCCAGTTCTGTAAGGGGAGGCATGGAAGTGAAACTAAGACAAATGGTCATGCTGAGCCCAGGACCAGGGAGCAGAGCCATGAATGTTGATGCTAAGCTCACACCCCACCCCCAACCCTTTCTCTTCGAGTCAATCTAGAACACCAGCCTATAAAATGGTGTCACCTACATTCAGGGTGGGCCTCCCTCCTCAGTTAAGACTCTCTGGAAATTCCCTCAAGGCATTTAAGAATGCCTTAAGATGTCACCTAGGACATTCTGTCTTGTTTGCATGTGCGTATGTGGTTTGCATACTTTTTACATGAGTGATAGCATGTAAGGGCCCCAAACTAACATTGGATGGCTACCTTGACAGCTCTCTACTTGGTTTTCTGAGGCAAGTTATCTTGCTGTGTCACCGCCTCACCGACCAGCGGATATAAGGAGACGAACACGAGCTCTTCTCAAGCAGTTTATTCAGGAACCTTGTAGTACAGAATCATTCGTTCATTTCTTCTCCTTTCTCTCTTCTCTCTCTTCTACTTTCCCTGGTCCCAATCAGCATCGGCTACATAGCAAAACATAATAGGCTGCGGGAAATCATGCCAGCTTGCATCACAAACTGGAGGCAATCAGCTTTTCCAAATAAGGGCTTGTTTATCACAATGCTCTCTGCTCTGGCCGGAGACCAGGTGTTCAATATATAGGGTGACAGCTGCGGCTCCCCACATTGCTGAGCCTAGAGCTCTCCTATTCTGACTAGACTAGGCAGCTTGTTCTGGCAATTGCCTGCCTCTGCTTCCTGTGTGAGTGTTTCACTCACTGAACCATCTCTCCAGCCCCTTCTATGTGATTCTAATAACAGTCACAACATAGAATGACTAAATAATACATATTGATGTATCTAGCTTTAGTATTTCAAAGGATAAAATGTAAAGATTAAGGTTAAAATATTTTAAAATAGAGGAAAAAGAAAAATATTTTCAATGAAAATAAAATGCTTATTGATGTTGTTTAAATCCTGAACTATGGTTTTTACCCCACCGCAACCCCCCACCTTTAGAAGTCAGAGTTGAACTATCAACATGGTAGAGAAGATAGCCACACAAAAGATCAAGTTTATTACTCGTTCTATACTGTGCAAATTCCAACATTAAAACATTTCTCTATACTGTCAAAAGAAGGAAAATAAATCTGCAAAGCATATTTTTGTTCTTGAAGAAATTCCTTTGACTTTGATTCCCTGATGAAGGTCAGAGATAGAAAAATTAAATCCATTTTCCAAAGTCAACACTCGGTCCTCATTTTCTATATTTAATTAAAATTTTTAATTTAATTTAAAAAAGTGAATGTCCAGTTTTAAATTGTGCATTCCATGGGTATAGGGGACAGCCTCATCACCTCCTTTCTTGCATATGGACGGTGCCTGTGAGGTGAAATTACCGCTGAAGATTTATTAAATCATTCATTCACTTTCCACTGTGATTAGGTCTTCCCTCTCTGCCTTGGTTGCCACGCCCATCATCAATCCTGTATCCAGACCACCTTTTCTGCAAAGCCACAGTCACTTGCTATCACGGCTCTACATAGAGTGATAAACCTGTCAACCTCAGGTGGATTTCCCATCTCTGAGGGCCATTAATCACTGAAGACCAAAGGTCTCTTTCCAGAAGTCTACATGGGAATATTATTTGTGTGGCTTTACAAAGGAGAATTCTTGATTGCAATGATTTCTATGAAGAGGTGGTTTTGATGTGTCCTTGTTGCCTCTTTTAAATTTCTTTTTTTTTTAACTGAGCAGCATATATCAGATTTGATATGGGTATAAATGTACACCCTGAGCCCTGTGTGATACCAGGTGAATTCTAAAGAAGTAAGGATTTGAGACTGTCCTGTATTTGGGAATCTCCACAAAATGCAAAAAGCTGTAACTGTATATTAAAAGACCATCCTAGCCAAATCCAATGCTGTTACAATAGAGAAGCTAACATTCACAAACAAGCCAAGTAATTGACAATGCATATTCTAAGTAACTTGACTTAGCCATTCCGTGATGTCCACATACAGCAAGGCATCTTGCCATCATCATGTACACAATTCTCACTTGGCAATATAAAACAGAAAGATAAAACATTAAAGATGTATGTAAATAACCTTAAGTTAAGAGAAAAACAATCCCAATGGCCAAGAAAAGGGGAGAAGAAGGAGAAAAAGAGAAAGGGAAGGTGGAAAAGAAAGAAGGAAGGGAGAGGAGAAAGAGAGGGAGGGTTATATTAAATATTTTGTCTCAATCAGGGCTTTATACCCCACCTTTGATTATTCAGTTCCTAGATAAAAGATGCACAACTTTTATATTTATAATGAACCTTAATCAGCACTACAGCTGGACAGATGTCTGCCCTCTAACCTATTATGTTTACTTCCTTGCAAATAACCCCAAGTTATAGCCTGCCATGTTCCATTTGGGCAGCTCTTAACTCCAACTGGCCAGCCCTCATGGCCATGTTTTCACAACTCACCTACCCCATGGCATCTTCTCTTCTCTCCATCTTCTTCTTCTCTTCCCTCCCCAAGCCCAGGAACTGAAACCTCACTATCTCTCTTCTCTCCAGCTATAGGCTGTCTACATCTCTGTTGAACCAATAGTTTTAAATTAAGGAGCAAGGTCATATAATATCACTTTGTGTACATGCAGATTCTCTTGCCCCTGGGAGCAACCAGGCCTTGGGGGCCATTATTTAGCATTACAACACATAGCAAAAGACCAAACTTCAACAGTAGGGAGACAGAGAAGGATAGGAGAGGGAGGGAGAAAGGAAAGGAGGGAAGGAGAGATGGGGGGAGGGAGGGAAGAAAGGCAAGTTCATGGACTCTCAGAAGCAGCAGTGGTTCATTTCATTTCATTCCCTTAATTTCTAGAGCTGCTGTGTAGTGAAGTAAAAGTTGACAACAGTCACATTAGCATATTTTACCCTAAAAGCAAAGGGACAGGGAGTGCAGATTGATGCTGTGTGTGTGTGTGTGTGTGTGTGTGTGTGTGTAAATACCCAACTTAATACTCTGGAGAAAATAAAGTTTGCTTGATTCTATGAATCACAATAAAACTGTTAGAAATTTTGGTTCTCAGCCAGTTCATCTGTTCAGAATGATTATGGGCACAGCACAGAAAATGCTCACTTCTTTAAGTTCTCCATTCTACTTGAAGTCCAAGAGGTTAAAACTGATGGGGTCCAAGTAATCAAAATCATTTGTAAGGACACATGTGGATATTCACATGGTAATTACAGTATGCTAAGCCACTAACACAGTTTAAATGGCCAAGAAACTGGCTCTTAAAAGGGGAGACGGCCCAGTCCTAAAGAGAGAGGGGTACCAGGCTCCCTGTTCATTGATAGTACTTTGTCTTTTATGGGACTCTTCCCTAGAAATTAGGAACTCTCAGTTTCATCTAGGTTAAACCAACCAGTGAAAGAAAGTGAATGCTAGAGATTTCTCATGCACCAAACCCAAAGACAGGAAAACTGGCTGTGCCTGACCCATCCAGATCTACTCCAGCATCCAGTCTCAGCAAGTGTCTACAGCATGCAGGGCCCCTTCTCTAGCTGTTGTGAGCCACGGGACAGATGAGACAGGTTGAGCTAACTAGTAGCAGATGGCCATGGCTGCACAAGCCTCTTGCTGATGTTAAAGCATGGAAGGAGAACATAGTGTTTTAGTCATAATGATTGACAAAAGTAGTTCATGGGCAATAGCCAAAATCTGCTCACCTAACTTGAATCAGTGGGGTTTTGTTTGTTTGTTTGTTTGTTTGTTTGTTTGTTTTTTCAAGACAGGGTTTCTCTGTGTACCCCTGGCTGTCCTGGAACTCACTCTGTAGACCAGGCTGACCTCGAACTCAGAAATCTGCCTGCCTCTGCCTCCCAAGTGCTGGGATTAAAGGCATGCGCCACCACCGCCCGGCTGAATCAGTGTTTTTTTAGTGCTACATAAATCTTCATTATAGTCTCAGTATGCACATACAAGAACGTACTACATAAATTCTCTCACACGCAAACCTGTCTTTAATGTGGTTTTCCCCTCTGTTCCCTGGACTATGGTAGCATGTAGAAGGGGACTGAGATAGTAAGAGTTAGCATTTGAGTCGACTTATAAACCCACTGCCTAACCAATATGATAACTGCTTGTATAAGACTATGTGTGAGTTTTAGGGGGCAGTTATCAATTTTGTGGGACTAGACATAAAGAACCAGGTATAGTGAGGGGTCAAAGCTACTCAACACATTGCCTTTAAGTAAAGAACTGGCCTGAGGCCAATCTCAGGAAGGTGTTATTAACCATTGGCATACAAGCCCCCTGTGATCGGTCCAAAAGCAACAAATGTCATGGGCAAAATAAGGACATCCAGCAAATCTTTGTCATCCTCTCACTCATGACAAGCCAAAAGAGCCCAATGGCATCCTTGGCCTTGGTGTAAGAGAAGAACTTGTGACTTGAGCATTTTGATGATGTCCCTGTGCCTTCAACTCTAAGTTGAACAATAGTCTAAACCCTCGTGGTCTAACTTAGAAGAAAAGAGCAGAGGGTGCTTGCTACTGCCCTACCTATCCATGCACCACAGCCCCACCAGGCTGCTCATCTAAGTGGCACCCTAACCACCCCGTTATTAAAAGGCAGACTGTTCCATCTCTACTGAAAGGCATGAAAAATCACTTTGAAGTCAAAATATTACTCCTTATTATCTACTCTAAGCATGTATCCCATTAAATGTTTCTAAGCTTATATGTAATTAATTCAAAATAATTACTTATTACTTTTTTGTACAATTAGTCTAGTTAGTGAACTCAGTTTCTGATAATCAATTTTAAAAAACAGACTGCTCGTAATATTTTTAAATGAATTGAAATGGGATTATGTCATGCAGACCTACACAGCAGCCTGTGTAGGTGAGGGAGAAACTCTTGTTTTACTTAAGGACAGTTTAGTCATAAAAGACTTCTAAACCATTTTTTGTTCTGAGATTGAGACTTGAATTTTGATAATATGGAATAATAAATAGTTATTGAAAGGGGAAAGATGGTATTTGTGTGTATCTAAAGATAAGGCTGTTTTATGAGTGAGTTTCTAAATTAGAAATTGCCATAAAAAACAATTGTCCCCATTAGGAAGTGTTTTTAAAAACACTAAACATTTTCAAAATTAAAAACATTTTCCTAGAATGACTTGAACATGACAAAAGGAGAAGGTGGACAGCAATGGTCAGAGGAGGAGCTTCTGCCTTTTGGGATACAGAAAACTTAACTGTCTTCAGATAAAAACCCAAATTCTAATTTTATTCTTTTTTAGACATTATTTATGCATTAATTTTTTAGCATTTGAATTTAATGTGTTTTACAAGTATATAAATATATAGGCATATGCATATATAGGTAAACATGTAGATGATAACCCATGGCTATACAAATAAACATAACTTATATGCAGATATACAAATATGGATCCATAAATATGTTATGATAAATGTAAAGCCTTTATTTATAGCTTTTTAAAAATCTTAGACTGCATGATATGTGTATATTATTTAAGTATGCATATATGTGTACATTTTTGTGTAGGTGAGTGTAGGTACACATGTGTAGAGTCAAAGGAAAACCTCAAGTGTGGGTTCTTGACTCCTGCCTTGTTTGGGGCAGGGTCTCCCACCACTTTACTCACCAGGCTGGATGGCCTGTGAAATTGCAGATGTTCCTCCATTTCCCATCCCATTGTAGGAGTACTAGGCTTACAGATGCAGGCTAATGCGTCCAGCTTTATGTGGGTTCTGGGGATCTGAATTCACAGATCCTCACATTTGTGAAGCCACTGAGCTAGCTATTCCTCTCGCCCAGCTACAGCTTGAGTATAATTAATATATTGAAGAAAACTGTATGTCTATACTAATATTATCATTTTGATTAACTGTAATAACTTCTAAAATAAGTACACCAGAACTCCAAATCCATTATCTTATATCCAGTGTAATTATAGTGCCTTCTGTTATGAACTTACCATATTTTTATATTTAATTAAAGTAACTAGCTTCTGTTCTCTAGGCAAAAGGGTATACTTGAAGTAAAAAAAAAAAAAAAACAAGAATTGTATAGCTATTTCTTCTCTTTATGAACACTAATTTCATATCACTTTAACAAATTTGAAATGACACAAGTAAACATCTGTACATTTTATCATCTAACATTTGCATATTTCTAATCTATAGGCAATCTCAGAACTGAGGAGAAGTTAAAATTATACTTAGCAATTAACATTTGTGTTGTATCTATTTCATCCTCATTAATCACTTAGACACCAAAAGTAGTCAATTTATTAACCATTTGTCTAAGGTTTCAATGTCAGTTAAGGATAGAGGAATTACCCATTTTGTTTCCTGGTGAAACTGGCTCATAGTTCCTAGAAAACATGGCATGTGAGATATGATTTAAAAGTTTCATGTGATACAGAAGTGGACAAAATAGCCATAAGTCTTCCCCAGTGTTTGTTTTTTGTTTGTTTGTTTGTTGTTGTTAATTTGTCTTGTTTTGTTTTTAGACTCCTATGTTCCTGATGGGTACAAAAATCATTGTGAGCCATGGGTAGCAAACCATCTTTCCACTTATTGACTTAGAAGAGTTAAACCATTTGGGAACATTAAATAACAATTATCAGTGGCATCGATTTAGTGCTAGATACGGGCTGTGCTGTAAGGAAGTAGACATTTCCCCTGAGCTTAGTACCCATGCCTTTCAGTTAACCTTGAGAGAATGTAAAGAGATTTAAAAAAAACTTAGACATCTCTAGGCCTAAGGAAAGCTAATCATTCTCTAATGTAGTAGGATGACACTAAATAGATTTTTTCCAAAGGAAATCCTGGATCTTTGATTTATAAAAACCTTACAATTTCAGAGTTTGGCATATTCTAGGAGTGCCTTACTTTACAGAAGTGGAAATTTTGGAAACATTTCCTTCTCTCTGGAATATATAGATTCAGGAGCACATGTGACTCTCCTGTAGAGAACTCGGTGTCATTAGATTATTTCTATTTCAAGTCCCTTGTGAACAATGGTTGTTGCTATAAATGTGAACCATGAATACACCTGTAAAAAAAATACTTCCATACTTGTTGCATGTACACTGCTAAAATATTAGTGACATTTAAAGGATATCTTCACATAAACTAAATCATAGAATGGGCAGTCTTTCTATTTCATGTGTTTATATATTCTCTTCAATAAGATGGAGGGCCAAGATAACAATTGGTTGTCAAGGCTTCCTCTGAACTTCTTCTATGTAGAACTCACTATGCTCTGTAGGGATTAGGAGGCATGAAGGACAGCGAGCTGGCCTAGTGGGTAAAGAGACTTGTTACACAAGACTAGAGATCTGATCCCCTGGACCACAGTAAAAGGGGAAGGACAGAGCCAGCTCCACAAAGTTGTCCTTTGATGGCCATAACACATGTACTATTTATAAAGGAGGTGACTGGTGGCACAGTGTCTCCCTCTACATCATACATGTGCACACTTACACACACATAATAATAATACATGCTTTCTTCAGAAAGGCCATGAGTTTGTTCAGCGTAAGTCCACATTCATAGCAACAACTTTTGTTTCCAGGGGCTCAAAATAGAAATAATCATGTGTCCATTGATGGAAGTTTCAACAGTATTTTCTTTCTGGAAGTCAATGGAGATGATGATGGTACAAGGAAGTATAAATATACTTACTGCCACTGAGTTGTTCATTAATGTGGTTAAATAGCATATCGAAATATTTTTAAGATACTATAGGCAAGACATCTTCCTCTTCTGGGCCTCAGTAGCACCATCTGAGAAGTGGACCTGTTAGAAAGGGGAAATCTGTATGACTAAGATGCTTCCTCCAGCCTCTCCAAGCTTCTCTTCTTTTAGGGAGATGATATGCATGTGTGCAAAGGTGACAATAATACCAGTTAATATTTTAAGTAGCTGGTTAGTGATCAAGAAGAATAGTATTCTATTCAGCAGCTTGGGTAGACAGAACTGGAAAATATTCCCTCCAAACAGATCAGACTTAGAGGAGATTCAAGTCAGGGAAATGCTCTTGGCAAATGTAGGCAAGAATCTGCCTAGCAGAGAATCAGTCAGATGATGAAATGGGTAGTGTGGGAGGTTCTGGTGTCAGAGAACGTATTGGTAGAAACGCATCACAGCACGGAGAGGCTGTTAATAAAGGAGAGTGCCTGGTGGGTTAGGACCATGCGAGCATTGCCTGGTGGGTTAGGACCGTGGGAGCATTGCCTGGTGGGTTAGGACCGTGGGAGCATTGCC
>NW_022196903.1:41999614-42018238 GCF_008632895.1 Mastomys coucha
TAGGACCGTGGGAGCATTGCCTGGTGGGTTAGGACCGTGGGAGCATTGCCTGGTGGGTTAGGACCGTGAGAGCATTAGCGGAGTGGCCTTGGGCCATTATTATTTGGGTCTCAGTGTCTACTGCACAACCCAGGGCTCTCTTGTTTACAAAATTAGTATTCAGCCCAGCTAACCTTCCTATCCATACTCACAAGCAGCAGGACACTGCTTAAACATATGTGGGACTCCCTTCTACCAGGCCCCATGCTGGATGTTTATGTATGTTTACACTTCATCTGTAGCCACCCTATAGCATGTCCTCGAGAAATTTCCTCCTTTGGTTTCAGTAGTTTGTTCATCTCTCATGCTAGGGGTGTACAAAACATGTTAAAAGGAAATCTGTCTGGCTAGAGTATCATGGAGTAAAACAGAATAATTTTCAGCAGTGAGACAAGCCAAGGGAACACCAGCAAAGGTTAGGTGTGGACGATGTTTCCAAAAGTGCAAAGTCCTGAACTTAGTTGAAGAGGTGAAAACGAAGTGGGAAGCATAAGCCTGCACTCAAGAATGACATGAACATCGGAACTCATACTGTCACGCTGTGCTTCCTCACTCCTGAGCTTGCCCCATTTCAGACCCCAAAGCTGCTCTTCTTTCTAGTCATTTCTCCAGTGTTCTTCAAATTCCCTACCCCGTGGCCTCTGAGCACTTGAAACATAGAATGACTACTTCCACACTTGAAATTTAACTTCATTCTGAGAATAGACTTTTCCCTCAGGCTCATAGACAGAGAATTCCATCCTCCTGGTAGAGAATAGAAGGTGAAATATTTGCATTCTCTCCAGACTTCCCCAGAGTGAATCCCCACTCAAATATAAAATAGCTCCTCTTGAAGAACTGTGACACCTGATGCTGGGTGACACTTGGTGCTGACAGATCTACCTGCCCTCACCACTACTACGTTTTTCTTATCATTCTTTACATTTTCTGAGGACTCAGAATCTTGTTTATAATCTTTTCTCTACTCCACAATCCCCCAGATCAGGACAAGTTCTTCAAAGCAGCCAAGCTTAGCCTTTAGTGCCCGGCTCTCCTCTCCCATCCTGCTAGCTCACACTTTGGCTAATCACTTTTGCCCAGATCCCTGAATTGTCTCTGACTCCATCTGCCTTTTCCCGAAACAACAAAAACTACAAGAAACTCCTGTGACATTTTCCCACTGTGTCCCTGGATTGGAGGACCCTAATTTTCTTTATTTATTTATTTATTTATTTATTTATTTTTATTTTAGATATTTTCTTTATTTACATGCGAATTTCTCCATTCCCAGTTTCCCCTCCAAAAAACAAAAAAACAAACAAAAACAAACCCCTGTTGCCTCCCCCCTCCCCATGCCTGCCACCCTGCCCTCTCCCACTTTCTGGCCCTGGCATTCCCCTACACTGGGGCACAGAAACTTCACAGGGCCGAGGGAGGACCCTAATTTTCACACATCTTCCCCAACACTAATGATTTCCTCCATACCCCGCATCCCTGTGGACTGTTTCCTCCTGTGAGGAAATATGTCAGAGTTTCTCTCCAAACATAATCTATTTATAACTGCTGTCTCTCCTCCCCTTGAACACTAGCACTCAGTGTCCCTTTGTTCCTAATCTCTCCTTAGTCTTCTTCACTATTTCCTCTCCTTCATCGCTGTACAAAAACATCCCTCACAAATGTCCTATCTGTGACCCCCAAATGACCCTATAACCACTGAGCCAGGTGGACCCTAGCTTTCCTTTCTATCTCCAGCACAAGTAGAGATGACTGGAACCTGATTGACTCCTTCAGGGGTCATAACCTATGTGAACACTGGTTGGACCTTAGACTGTCTTGAAAACATCTTGTCTTTGGTCTCTGGTACTTCATCTCCATGGCTGTCCCTCCTAGTCTCTGTCCAGCACTGTCCTTCCTCCACTCATGCTGAGAGTCTGCCATGCCCATGCTTCCTCCTGGGTCTTCTTTCCCTCCACTCTGCCCAACCCTTGGGAAATCACATCCACCCATGGCTACAGCCAGCTTCTGCCCTCCACAGGACTGAATACCCCTCATTCCACATTCCCTAAGGCTCAGTTCTTGCCTGCCAGCCTTTGAGCAATATAAGTAAGAAGGCTTTCATAGAAAGACTGAGTGGAATTAATACAGCTTATGATTTCCATATGCTCTGTAAGCCTGGGTGAGGCTCTTGCTTCTCCAAGTTTCCATTTCCCAAGTAATTTATTGAAATGAGGCTAATAAAGTACATCACACTAGAGTGTTGTAAGGATCTAAGGGATAACACTGTATATCACAAAATATATAGTGGCCCTTTGAGAAATGTTTTCCCCACATCCTTCTTGTTTTTGCCTAGTTCTGCACATGTCTCTGGAACAATCCTTACCTTTAATGGACCTATATTGCCAGCCAGATCTATCTCAGCACAAACCCTGATCTTGACTTTCTACATTGCTCTAACATACATCCTGTGGTAGAAAGGTTAAAGAGTCTCCAGTCCTCTTCATAAGAACTCTTATCCCCTAAATAAGAGGAACTTGGTTGCCTCCAAAGGCCACACCTCATGCTGGGGACTAAGTGTTCAACATAATAATTCTGGGGGAATATGACCCATCTGAGAAATCAAGTCATCTTCCCTACCCACAATCTGTGGAACTTCAAACATGACCCGTGTTTATCACTCTCCTTCATGTACTTCAACTCTACAATAGAAAACCTACCTCCACCCTCTTCTCTCACCCATCCACATAGAACTGGCCCAGATGTCAGTCTTCACATTAGAGTCTATCTCTTCGGCGGGCCACTATTACCTCCTAGAGCACATAGCCTTTGACAGTTTCATTTGGACTTATCAGATCTTCCCAAGATGTTTTCATCCTAACCATTTTTGCATCATCCATAGGAATTCACATGAAGAAGGAGAGGCAATAGTTAGAAATAGATTTGTAGTCTGTAGAGAAACTTAACATGTTATACCCTGAGGGGTAAGGTTGATTGTAGTAGGTAGAACAATAAACCTACTTACTAAATGTGTAAGTGGTATAGCCAAGCAGAGAGTAGAAGATGGACAGCCAACACGAGGAACACTGGAAGAAAGAATGGCCTCCTTCAAGAGCTGGGAGAGCTGGCCAGCTAACTCAGCCTGCTTCTGTAAGCACAAGGGCCCCTCTGGGCCTATAAAGCTTTGGTAATTGGCAGTGCTGCAACTTAGATTTCTGCTGAGTCTGGTCATAAATATTAACCTGAGAATATAATAGTGAAAGTGGCGCCTTGTTTTCACGTCCC
The DNA here is from genome assembly GCF_008632895.1 of Mastomys coucha. Taxonomy (NCBI): domain Eukaryota; kingdom Metazoa; phylum Chordata; class Mammalia; order Rodentia; family Muridae; genus Mastomys; species Mastomys coucha. The sequence continues at coordinate 42,002,912 of NW_022196903.1, forward strand.
AGACCCAAGAACAGAAATATTTGCTGTCAGGTCTACAGTATAATATTAATATATCATCAGATGTTATGCATATTTTAAAAAGCATACTTTCCGGAAAGTGTCCCTTATTGTTTTCCTTAAAGCTGCGGCTAGAAAATGACCTTCAGTGTTGCTGGGGCATTGCCTAAAGAGTTACTAAATTGGAAATCTGTTTAATGGCTGAGGCCACTTACTTTCAGATGAATTATGGATGTCCTGCCACTTCAAGGCTACACGGGGAAGGAAGTGTGTCACCAACTTTGATCCATGAGTGGAATGTGAGTCTCACCTGCTTCCTAATGAAATAAGCAAGTTGAGGTTTGAAGAAAATCACCCCTGGCTGAGTAAAATAAAATCTGCTTGGCTAGCTTAGAGTTGTAGATTGCTGGGGAATCTCTAGCCCCAGCTCCCCAGGCACAGTGCAGAGTGCAGAGGGACCGTTTAGAAACTGTACTTGACTTCAGGCCTTCCTTCTTCCTAGAGTAAAAAACTAAAAGGCAAGGAAGAGAGTAGATGGCTCAAAGAAGTAAGTTAGGTTGGGCAGTGATGGCACATGCCTTTAATCCCAGCACTTGGGAGGCAGAGGCAGGCAGATTTCTGAGTTCCAGGCCAGTCTGGTCTACAGAGTGAGTTCCAGGACAGCCAGGGCTACACAGAGAAACCCTGTCTCGAAAAACCCAAAAAAAAAAAAAAAAAAAAAAAAAAAAAAAAAAAAAAAAAAAAAAAAAAAAAAGAGTAAGTTAGAGGGAACAAATATCTAGAGATATCAAAGGAAGGGATACAACTTGTAAAAAAATTGTCTGGCACCTCTGATAATTTACATCAACACTTCTTTTATATTTTGCTGGGCTTTTTTTTTTTTAATAAAAGTAATTCAAACACCTTGTTTAAAGTGTCAAATAATTTTATGTGGCTTATTAGAAAAAAATAGCCAACCAAGTTTCAGATTTTCTCTCCCTTTGATGTTTGTCTCTGAAATGTTGAAGATGCCCAGTTGCTACTCAAGGCTTCAGCAAGAGTTTCCTACAAGAAAGAGACATTAAAGTCTTATCTCTGAAAGACACATGGCCTGTGTTCCATCAGTCAATTCTGATGCTATGTATGAGAGTAGCTCTATGTAAACATGAACATGGTTGTGTTTCAATAAAGCTTTATTTACAATGCAGGTGACCGGACTAATGAGTCACAGTGTACGAACTCATGAGTTATTCCTTGAACTTTTCATTTTCAGTCAGTTGGCTGACCTGTTATTGTGGGTGTAGATAAGGATCTACTCCTCTAACAACTACAGCTGCAGCTCCACTCCTCCAGCAGTCTGGGTAGTTAACTTTGGTTGGATAGGTATACATTGTTCATGTGACTTTACCTGTGGTAGTGATAGCTGAACTATATGACAGAATGACATTTCTTTTTTGCACAGGTTTTTTAATTCTCTTTTTATTTATTACTGCTAAGCATTGAATCCAGAGTCTTGTGCATGCTAGACAAGTACTCTATCACTAAGCTACATTTTTATTTTCCATAGAGACAGTCATTATGGTTCATTTTCTATAAGGTAGGTATAAAATCAAACCAAAATTCCTTTTCCTGTGAGCATCATTCTTGAATATTCTGACTGGATGAACCACTGTTGCCCCTGCATCTATATTGTTGTGTATTTCTTGGTCTCTGGATCAGATGAACACCATCTTTAATGTGTCCTCCTCTTCCTAGGTATTTAAGTGGAGTGTCTTTCTGTGGGTTCCTGAGAGCATGGCAATAGTTCCCTCTGCCCCCTACTGAGCTGAGCTAGGTCAGGCTGTAGAGCACCTGGGTGTAAATCACTTCCCTTCATTGTCTTGAAGGACTTGTTTCATTGTTAGTAGCATTGCTCTGTCCAAGTTCAAGGCCATTCCAACCTTTAACTCTTCACTAAATACAGTTTTCCTTTCTCTGAAAGCATTTTGAAGCTTCATATTCTTCCCCATTTTCTAAAATCTCAAGAATATTATTTGCTGTGAGTCTACTTGAGTACTTTAATGAGCTTTCACCTTGGAGAGCCATTCCTTGTAGCTGGGTGACGTTTCTTTGAGTTGATTTTGGGAAGTCAATTTCCTGTGTTCTATGTTTTGCTCTCTTTCTACGACTTATGTCTTTGAGATGCCATGCCTCTTGGACTGACTCTGATTCCTTATGATTGTTCTCAGTGGTTCAATTTTCTTGTCTCTGTTTCCCCAAATTTCTGATCCATGGCCTCACGTTTGCATTTTGATAATCTCCATTGTTTTTTCTTTCTTTTATATCCTGAGTTTCCAAAAGCTCTATTTCTGCTCTTTGAAAATTCCTCTGTTGTTTCTTATTTTGTAGATGTCACATGCTGTTGATTAGAAAACACTAATGATGAGTTTGGTTTTTATTTAATTAATTTTTCAGTGGTGGGAATTGAACCCAGGACCTTACATACTCTAGGTAAGTGCTATGCCACTGACCTACTAATTAGTGATAGTTTTAGTGATAGTTTGCTTCTGTCTTTTCTCTACTCAGCCTCCCTTTGCTTCAAGTAGGTCTGCTTTGTGTTTGTTTATATAAGGAAAGAGCTCTTGACACCAACCATACTAAGTCTTTCTTGTTAATCAAAAGCCCTAGTAAAACATTTATCTATTCTCTTGACTGAAGGGTACACAGCTGGCTGCCATTTTTCTACAAGCTGAGAAGAAGGAATGCTATTAATTGACTAACATGGTTTTTGAATAGTTAAATCAGTTATTAAAAACAAATTTCATGTTTCAAAGTGATGCGCTCTTTCTCTTTCTCCCATAGTGAATTTTCTTCATGTTTTAAGAAGAAAGCTTAGGAAAGAACATAAAATCACATATACTTGTATGTTCACTACATGTCAAAGAGCTGTGCATAATAATTCACTGCAGAAAACCTGGAAATTTTTTTCAAAAAAAAGTATAAGATGATCTTTAAAATGTTCTGTACTTTCAGCATTATAGACGTCTGACAGCTTGATCCATGGAGTACATATGTACTGAACTAATATACCTCTGTGCTTAGATTTATTTCAAATTACTATTTTTAAATAGATCCAATTTTTAAAGGTTGGTATGTGTATGTGTCTATGTATGGGTGAGAGAGTGTATGTATATCTCATTCCAACTTAGACTAGCGTACATATGCAGCCATTACATACAGCTCATTTTTCAGTAAACCACGCCTGGCTGCACAGTCCTGGCTCTGTTACTTTAGGCTACAAGCTGGGAAAACATTTTATTTGACCTGAAATCTGCAGTTGAGATACAAATGTTGACAATTTCTCTGGTTCTAGGGTGGAATTGTAACAATAACAAGCAATCAGAAAATTCATGCATTTTATTTGTTTCAGAGTTTAAACTGGCCAATTCTCTTTCCAGACAAATGAGAAGGCCTTGGTAAAACACCATTCTTAGAAACCTGGGTTTTTCTAAATATGTGTACATTTTGTGAATCCTACTTTGCCTGTGACCAGGGCAAATTAAATATAGGATTTTATATATAAAAGCCTTTGGGTAGGGGAAAAGTATTATTTCAACAATATACAGCTTCTGAACATAAAATCTAAGCCAAAATACACTCATGTTTCATATCTGTGCTTTCATTGAACAAACATATACTGAAACCCTGCTTCTCCCCTGACACAGTACTTGCTAGTCCCTCTGGAATACCCATCTTTAAAAAAAAAGAAGAAGAAGAAAATACACTATTTGGGAGAAATGAGGAGCTCTAAATATATGGTAAGACCATAGCAGAAACCTGACCAGTGCCACAAATAAGGGTTATAGGAGTAAAAACCTTACTCCATGTAGAAACACTGAGATTAGAAACATGAAGGAGGGCAGGCTTTATACTGCAGAACTAGGTCAGAGTTCAAGCATGACCAGCTACAAAGAAAACCCCTCCTACCCGTGTTCACAATTGATACCAGAGTCCTTGATAGAATTCAGTGTGTATGTCTTTAATGAGGATATAAGGATTTCAGAAGCAGAAAACTAAGTAGGCACAGAGAATACCCACACAGAGCCTATTATAATGATTTTATGGGACATTCTAAAGAAAACCATTGTCTGCTTTCCTAGATCCTACAAAATCCATCCAACACAAACAAAAGACTGTTCCAGGAATGTTAGAGGCAAGAACCCTGACAACTCTAAGAAGAGGTAATATCCGTGCTGGTAAACAAGAGAGCAGATAAACCAGAAGATACTTGTCAGATTAATTTCATTTTTGCAAGGAAACAAGGAGCCTAAATAGTTTCGGAGACACCAATGGATATGTTATTAAAACTTCATCAAGAAAAGACAATTCTCAAACAAACAAAAATTAAGAACAGCTATCTCTACCCAAATGGATGCCTGAGGTTAGGGTGTTTAGTGAGATTGTGTTTGCTTTATAATGGAGAAACCCATTTATCTGGAATAGTTCTGCCCCATTTGGCAGCGCTGTATTTTTTTTTTCTGAAGCCACAAAAGGATCATTAAAGGGCTCCATTGATCCCAGTAAAATTAAGTGTTAGTAGATGCCTTCTCTGCACAGGAGAGAGAGCAGGATTTTAACAGCACAGTGTGGGGCTCCTAACAATGTGTCTGTTGAAATTAAGGATGCATCTTCCAGAGGTAAAGTACAATCCTGTCACTGATCTTCATGTTATAGCAACATCAGAGTCCACTGGAGACCAGGAGCCCCAAGCACTGCCCATGCCATTTTGCTATAACAGTAAATAAAGCATTGGTTTCCCTAAGCACATTTCTAAATCTGTCTTCAGTGATGTCATGAACATTTCACTAGTGGGGCGGGGGTGTTTTTTTAGCTAATGAGACCTTCTGCTTGGCTGAAATGGCCCTCTTCTGAGAGTTAGTTGTCTGTGGGACCTGAGGATCAACTCAGTTTCACATTCAGTTCACGGTCCACACTCAATCAAGCTCACACGAAGTAGTGCCCACTGCAGTGGCATAACCCTGCAGTCACATGCTGATGGCTGGTTTACCCTGCCCCATTCACACTTCATTAGCAGTGTGAGTGTTCACACCCTTTGATGTGAGGACGATGGTGGGTGCTAATGAATATAATCCATCTGTGTGGCTCTGGCAATTTCCATTTCCTATGAAATGCAGTGATCAGCAGAAAACAAAGGAAGAGTCACTCTCTGGAGACATCTGAGAAACATAAAGCAAACAAGACCTGTGTCCAATTGTTCAGGGGCTCTGAAGGGATCAGAGCCTTCCTTAATCAGTGTGAATATTCTTCCTAAGTGTCTGGACATTTATCACCCCCACATAGCCCCACTTACTCAGAAATCATTCAGACTAGGCTTGTTTTTGACAAGGCAGATGGTATGGCTCGTAGACTGCAGAAATACAATTAAGGTTTACAGATTGGCTTCGTGGTCTGAATGGGTAATTATCTATTTTCTTTCCATTAAGTCTTAAAAACTCATCCAGATTCTACATCCCTCATCCCACTCTTGAGTTTGAGCCTCCATATGATGAGAGACATATCATGAGAGAACAAAAGAGAAGAAATATATCGTCCTTTCTCTGGAACACAATAGTGGTGAGGAAAAAAAATCTAAAAGGTAAAATCTACCTTCCACTCACTTAGCTTGCTCAAAGTGACAGACACTTTGAGAGTGGTAGCCAGGACACTGGGAAAGAAGCTCACTATATAACTTCTTCAGAGAGGTTTGTCCTAACCAATTCTCTACCGAGTGATGCTTTTGATTGCACTATAACCTATCCTTCAAGAACTTATGGTCTTAAATATTATTTATCAATGTAAGACATTTATCAATGAGTGTGTAGATTGATGAAGTGGCTATTAACAGATTTAAAAAAGCATATTGATTAAATTGACTTTGCATTCAATAATGCTACATAGCAACAGTGCATGGGACACATGCCCTGTATTTCCTTCATGTTTCATTAAGACTGTGTCAAAATAGATTACAGTCCTTGTATTCTTATCATGAAAAGGGAAATTATTATAAATTTGCCAATACAAAATATTCATAGCATCAAAACTCTTTATTGTTGTAATGTCTCCAGTGTTCATCCCACAGTCTCATCAGTGGTATTCAGGAAAGCCTGCAGATACAACTCAGTGGCCATGCATTTGCCTAGCACATGTGAGACCCCAGCACCACAAGTAGATCATAAAGCCTTGTAAGTGCCATGCTATTGGGGTTTACGGCTGGTATACATGTTGTTGTTTTCATCTGGAGATGATGGCTGCCTTATGTTAATTTCTCAGCTGGGGTCTCAAAGCTTTCCTACCCAGTGCGGCTGCATTTCAGGTACTGATTGTGTACCTCTTTTTGTGGTTTCCAACTCATTTTAATGGATTTTATATGTGTCCACATATGTATCTCTCTGTGTAATTCTCATGCTTTTTCTTTCTTTCTATTTTTGTTGTTTCTTTTGTTTTGTTTTATTCTGGTTTGTTTTATATTTATCTGTTTGTTTTATAAAGAAAGAGGAGAAAAAAGGATAAAATTGGGTGGGTGGGGAGGTGAGGAGGAGATGGGAGAAGAGGGAATGAAAACTATGATTAGAATATATTATATAAAAAACTGTATTTTCAATAAAGGTTGTCATATTATGTATTTTGTCACAGAAAGGACACAACCATGACAGGGTTGTGTGACCCTCCAAGGAGCTAAAGAGAAGTTTCTGTCTGGTCTGAGTCATTGATGGCCAGGCTTGGGGGCCAAGTCAGACCTTACATGATGGGTAAACTCCATTCTTTCTGGAGATAAATATAGATATATCGATGAGACATAGATACATAGATGATGTGTAGATACATAAATATATAAATATATAGATATATAGATACATAACTGGTTATATAGATATATAGATAGGAAAAGAAAAGATATATATATGTGTGTGTATATATATATACACACACATATATTTAAATATATATATATACACACACATATATTTATATGACCTGTTTTCTTCTTTTCTTTGGCTCTGGACCATGGTCAGCAGCAGTTTTAGATCCAGAGTGGAGAACTGAGATGAAACAAATTATTGTGTGCCCCCCACAACTATTGTACCTGTGTTTATTAGAGCCCACCATAACGAAGGCAAATGCAGTATGCTGTCACTCAATCACTCAATCGTTTACAACCAGAGTGGGATATATGCTTAGGCTAATTTAAATCCAGTGGAAAGTGAGAGGAATTTGTGTAATTTCCTTGTAAAGTGCTACCTTTGATTGTACTATAAACGATCAGTTGTTCGTCAAGGTAATCCAATGCATCAATACACGGGAAACCTGGTGAAATCTGCAGTTTATCTATTATCCCAGTAAAGACAAAGTTCCTCAAAGAAAAAGCATCTAGCCAGAGAGCCCAGAAAGCAGCTTTCGGAAAGTCTGTTAATGTAGTTGTTTCCTCTCCGTTAAAATATTACCTCTTGGAGGGATCAGAGAGGTCTGTAAGACACAGGAAGCTAAAGAAACACAGGCAGTAGCTCAGAAAGTTGCAAGGTTCAGAAAGGCTCTTCCCAGAATTTAAAAAAAAAAAAGAAAGAAAGAATTAATGACCTGCTGGGGTGAGGAGGCTATCCTTGGTGAGGCTGCCTGTAGGTTGCACAGGGAGCTTCCAGGATGCAGCTTTCAGGAGTTGTCAGCCATGACCCAGGAACCTTGCAAGTAACCTCTCACTATGTCCTGTAAGTATCCCCACTAGCCCAATGGCTTGCCAAGCTAGTCCTGGATGGGAGCTGTTCTCCCATCTGCCATCAGTGCCCCATCTGGGATAACAGACGTCTGCTCATGTCTTTCCAGGAAAAGTCACACTGCCTAGTCAGAAACAGCCCTGGGAAGCTAGTGTGAATATAAAAGGAATCTGTGAGGGAGAGCAATAGAGTAAGATGAGAGGGAGGCATGGGGTTTTTATTATTTTTCTCCATCCTGTGATGAAATACCTTATGTAACAGCTTTTTATTGAAAATAAATTTTTTCGTACAATATATCCTGATAATAGTTCCCTCTCCCTCATCTCCTCCCAGGTCCTCCCCACCCTGCCAACTCCATGCTTTCTCTCTCTCTCTCTGTCTCTCTCTGTCTCTCTCTCTTTCAATAACAAATAGATAAATTAAAAAACAATAAAACAAAACAAACAATGACAAAAGAAATAAAGAAAAAGCATGAGAAACACAAAGAGAGATATATACGTGTGCACACACAAAACCCATTAAAAACAAAAAATTGAAAATCATAATATGTAGGCAAAAGATACCTAAAAAGAGGGAGGAGTGAGGAAGAAGAAACAAAGCATTATGAGACAAGAAAAAAATCTTCAAAACTACCACTGAGTTCATTTTGTGTTGGCCCTCTATTGCTGGGTACAGGGCCTGTCCATAAATGTGGTTTGTATACCCAGTGTGACTCCATTGGAGAAAAAATATTTTTTCCTTCCCAAGCTGTTGACACTTGGGAGATAGTTTCTGGGTTAGTGATTGGGGCTCATGTTCACTTCCTTTCTCCATGTTAGGACTGTGCATTTGAACCTGTGTAGGCTGAACTTGTGCGGCCTTGTGTATACTGCCACAGCCTCTGTGGGTTTGTATATATATTAGCCCTGTTGTGGCTGAAAGGCCTTGTTTCCTTGGTGTTCTTCATTCACACTGGCTCTTATGATCTTTTTGCCTTCCCTTCCACACATCTCTCTGAGCCCTGAGAGAAAGGATTTAATTGGAGACATTCCATTTAGAACTGAGTGTGCTAGGGTCTCTCACTCTCCGTGCACTGTTGTAGGTCTCTGTATTAGTTCCTATCTCCTATAAGATGACACTTCTTTGATGGTTTCTTCTTTGAGAAACTGATCTTATTTGTACAGAACAGCCATTAGGAGGCTGGGGCTGCAGTGAGTAGAGGCTGGTGGAAGGGAGAAGGGCTGAGGGAGAAGATGGAGATTCTTGAAGAGGAGTTTTCAACAGAGCATATCATCATGGTCAAATATATCAAACATGATTAGCTATCAACAGACCTCAATTATCTCTCATTTAAAGGTTCAAAAGTAGCTCTGTGGAGCACAGCAGGGCTCATGTATGTTAGGCCCATCCTCCCAGCCAACTAGTAACATCTCTTGACAGGTAGCTGTGGTTCAAGGGTCCATGTGCTTATGCTCTACCCAGGCTGCAGGCTATTTGAAAGCTATCTTGAGGCACTGAGAAGAAATTAATTTGTTATCTAACTCTAGGTTTTACAATAAAAGGAAGCAGAAAGAGAAAGCAAATGTGTAATTTTTCCTGAACCACAGTGGAATACTAGCCAAAGTTCTTCAGAGGCACTGTGAATCTTTGATATTTGGGGATGACCATCACAAAAGTCCATAAGTTCACCTTATCTACAGATTAATCATCATCACTATCAAATCCAGCTCTGCAAAATTACCTCTTCCTCTGTGTATGTGAAGGAGATGGGTATATGGTTGAACATACCAACGTCCATATATCCTCTAATAACTTAAATGTCTGAGGCTGTTACAAGAATAGAAATGGCCTCTGCTTTTGCCTTTGGGATTCCTTATGGCATGGCACCAACCCAAAGACCTTTACCCTTCACTGACAATACTGACTTTAGAGAACCTGAAATAATCTGCAGAGACCCAGGTGCCCAAAGACACACAGAACTTGCTTCAATGGGTATCACGCATCTACATGCCCACACTTGTTTTAACATTCTCTGGGAAAATATAATGTACAGCCATGATGAAAACTGTCACTATCATCCCAAGAGTCTGACCCTGTCTTTAAGATGCTTTGGAAGAGTGAGCTTGGAGCTCCAGATTGTCCTTTCGGGACCTTTTCCAACATCCAAAATGAAGCTGGATCTAGTCTTCAATGTTTTAATCATGTGTTGTCCTTATGGTCTCTGATAGAACATGCATTTTGTTCATTTGTAGCAGTGAGTTTTGGCCACACCACTTTGTGTTCCCAGAGGACTGCACATATGTACCAGCCCAGGAGCTATCTTTAGATCCTCAAATGAAAGACACACACACATTAACTTATTTTTTAAATGCCGTGGCTAACTCAAGGGCTGAGCACTCCTAAACCTCCCCCTACTACCCAAGGCCCAATTGAAGAAGGATCCAGTGGTCACTTACCTGAACTCTCACATGGCTGGTTGGCTTTATCTCCTGTTGCTCCTAGTCCTCACAACTCTAAGGGTCCTGCCCCATCTCCCTTTGCCCAACTGTTGGCCACTGACATCTTTATTGATCAATCAAAAAATAATTGCGGACAAGGACCTTTAGCATTTGGACACACAGATTGAATCAAAGCATTAGAACCACTCCCCAACATATATGTAATTCTCTTTATCTATTTCCTGCCCCTGTACTATTTACACTACTGTCTTGCTCTCCAAGTTCTAAGATTCTGGCCCAGACTAACCAGCACTCTTAATCTTACTGGAAAAAAAATTTAAACAGTTGAAGTGAGTTTTTAGGAAAGTAAACTTTAAAACAGTAAAATTTAAAAAATGGAATCAGGAACCTGGTAGAGCTGTGTTGATGAAGGCAGGTGGACCACGGTGTTAGCACTCACACTCATGAAACAGAGCAATCCTTCCACCGCCACAAGTGCTTGCTCTAAGGCACTGGTTCTCAACCTATAGATCCTGACACCTTTTGATATCAAACAACCCATTCACAGGAGTTACCTAAAATCATTGGAAAATACAGATATTTACATTATGGTTCATAATAGTAGCAAAGTTACAGTTATGAAATAGCAATAAAATTAATTTTATGGTTGGTGCTCACTATACCATGAGGTTCTGTACTAGACAGTTGCAGCATCAGGAAGGTTGACAAGTGCCACTCCAAGGAGTCAGGGGTTCTATGTAACCATGTGGCCTTCTTATCACAGCACACCCTGTTAGGTAGAGAGCATTGTGTCTCTCACTGCTGTGTGTAACCCAGTCCTCCCCTGCTTATGCTAGGTAAAGGAACCATTGCCACAGAAAATAATATGATCCCAGAACTTCCCTCCTTCTTGCAGGCGTGCTTAAACAGGACAGCTCTGAATGTAGCCCAACACATGTATAGACCACAACACAATGCCACCATGTCAAGCGGTTGGATATCTCTGGGCAGCTGTGGTCCCATGGACAGCAGGGCTAGCTTGCATGGGACTGTCCGCACAGATACCTTGTTTCTGCCTACTCTCTACCTTGTTTTACTTAGCTACCCAACAGGAAACAGCCAGTTGGAGTCCACGGAGAGTCATTTTAGCACTTCAGAATTCCACTTAAAAGTGTGAGGATTTCTCCCTAAGTTCTGCCAAGTGTGTGCCTGTCACCTCCTCTTGGCATGCTCCATCCCTAACATCGTCACTGAGCTGATTCCTATTATCACCATGTAATTAGAGAACAAAACTATAAAGTAATATTTAACATGTCTTGTTTAGTAAATCCCTGTAATAAATTGCCTCATTGGTCCACAACCAGTCAAATCACATCCCTACAAACAGAAAAAAGATGCGAGCTGCACTTGAATGTTTAAATGCTGAGTCCCAAGGGTTACCACTATTCCAAGCCCTAAAGAGGCCTATACATCTCTTGGACCTGGCATTAAGCCAGATTCTCACTATGTTTGTTTTTGTTTAGCAAATAGCACATAACCTGGGTAGAATGTTCTGTGTTAATTATTTTGAGTTTCTACTGTCTGTGTGTTAGTCAGCTTTCCATATCATAATGAAATAGCTAAGGTAATTAATAACTTACAAAAAGAAAGGGTTTGTTTTGGTTCAGAATTGGAGACTCTTCCCCAAGATCCCATGATTACTTGCTTTGGGCCTCTAGTGGGTATGCTATGTGACATTAACTAGAAATACATACTGGAACCAGCTACTTACTTGACAGACAGGAGCCAAAACAAAAAGAAATACACTAAGATCCCAGACTCCTTTAAGAGCAACTTAGTGGAGAACTAATAACTTCCCACAAAGCCTGTCTCATAATGATTCTACCAACCCTCGGTAGTACTACCCTGGGCACCAAGCTTGTATCATATGGATCTTTGAGGACTCATACACAAACCACAGCAACCTTAGAAACTCAAAGATTCACTACCCTCATCTCCACTTCTCCTGGAGACCTCATTTCAAACACAGGTATAAAATTTAAGGGCAAAATACCTGTCCAAGGTAATTTGCTTCTGTTTTTGCAGGACACTCCCAGGGCCTTGGAATGTTATGATAGAACAGTATGTCTAACAACAACCTAAGACAAAGTACATGTATGGAACTACACAAAATTCACCCAAGAGAAAAAAAGCAAGAGCTGGCAGTTGAACCTACTATATAGCACAAGTAAGCCACCATCACTTACGTTTGTCAGAAACACAAAGGCATTCTCTATGGAGAGAATGAGAAGTTTCATATGAACCCACATGAAATGTTATTGACATGGGGAAGCTGGAGATGACCAAGTGGAAGCCCAGTATCCTGTATTGTTGGTCTTCATGGCATATTGAGCTTTCTTTGCTTCATGTGAAATTGGGAACCAGGACATCATTTAAAGAATCTAGTACTTATTAATGAAGTCCTAACCATTCTTTTGAAACTTGTGATCTGTCTGTTGACCATTGTGTATTCAATCCCTCAGTATTTAGTAGACCTCAAGCTATGGATTCATGGAGATTGTTTTGTAGGAGTCGGATAGCAAAGACAGAATACTAAGGTATACACAAAGATCATGTCTACCCTCAAATGGGGCACCTGGTTCAGGTTGTTTTCTCTAGAAAGACCTAATGGAAATGCATTTGATCCATTCTTCCAAATGCATTCTTTAGACTAATTGAGTCAAGGTTACCACAGAAGCATGGTTCTCTGAACTCTGATCCGGGACCCTGGGGCCCCTTTGGGTTCCCTGTTATTCCTAAAAAGTGGCTGTGTTATTGGGTAGTAAATTTATAAGTTACACTCCATTTTTATATGCCCTGAACTGGAAGAGAGGAAGGCAGACTCGAGAGGAGTCTCAGAAGCTTAGGAAGGAAGTCAGAGGCTTCCAGAAAGTTCAAGATCTAGTCATTCCACAAACAGCGCTTGAGCACACACCAAGGGCAAGGTGGCAAGTAGCAGATACTCTTCCACTGTTGGAATGGAGAGCAGCTGGAAAATGGTGCAGACAGTGAGTCACAGTGCCATAGGGAGATTGCAAAAGATTAATGATGGCCCTAGTATTCAAGAGTTGGAAATCCCGGACATACAGGCCACCAATGAGACCTGGAAGAGAATTTTCAGACAGGTCAAGGAGTTGGGAAGATGGAACAGTAGATAAAAGCACTTGTTGTTCATGCGAGAGGGCTTGAGTTTAAATCTCCAGCAACCATGTAAAAAGCCTGGAGTGGCTACACATCTACACCCACCACCAATGCTGTGTGGTGAAGAGAGAGCATGGGAGAGTGAGAGTTGCGCAGGCGGTAACACTTGTATCAAATCCAGGCCTTTACACCTTAATATGAGTGAACAAAAGGAGTGTGGTTTAGCTGATCAGATAAAGACAGACTAAAGCAGGGTGGGCGGGGGAGCAATTGTCTTGGTTTCTTTTTTCTGTTACTGAGATAAAATGGTAAAAAGTGACATAAGAGAGAAAGGATTTATTCTAGGTCACAGTTCTGCTCAGCTTCTTCAGTCCCCTTTTACAGTTCACCTATCCAGTACCAACCACAGTCTAGGGTCTTCCCACCAAAATGAACACAGCCAAGAGAATCCCCCAGAGGCTCTTCTCTAAGGCGATTCTAGAGTCTGCCAAATTGACAATCAACATTAACTGTCATACTATTATATAAACACTTAGTTCAATTCTTAATCATTATAGTTAAATTCTTAATCATTATGGTTATTTTAAACTGAGTAACTATAGCATAGCACTAAGTACATGTGGGTATATTTTTATACACATAGCTTATAAGTAGTATGTGCTTCTGACACAAAATGCTGGCTTGCCTGTGCCCTACCTTCATAGTTCATGCTCCAGATAATAGGATGTAATTAAGGCTTTGCTTGCAGTGAAAGGGAGCATGATTTGGAACAGGCTGTTCAGAGAGAAAAGAGTTTTCTGCTTTGCCCAGAATGTGGGCTTCTGGATGGTTACAGAAATACACGAGTTTCTATAAAAATTCCGATGGCGACCAAGGCCATCCTGAGTTCCCACTAAGTCTGTCCTTGCTATTATATTTAAAATGTTCCTTAACTAGAGGCAAAATACAGGGCCGTGTTTTGCACACTAAAACAAACTATTTCTCCGTGCAAAATGAGGCAAGTCTCACACATTATTGTCAACCAAGCATTCAGATGTGTTCCCCAGCAGAAGAGAGAAGCAACATCCCTCATGCTGCTTAGAACTCAGCCAAGCCATCGATCGCTCTGCCTCTCAGACTGCTGGTCCCTTTCCAGAGATGCATTAGGGCTCATTACCAGAAACGGGCAGGATTTGTTGAAATTGTTTTACTACAAATCTCCAGGAAAAAAAAAAAAGAACTGAGGCCTAAATCAAATATGAAATAAGATCAGAAAACCTCCTAAGGGTACCCCTGTAAAGTGGTGCTTGTAATTACTTGTGTTTAATACTTGTCCCTTTAAATGCTTCAGTGATGTGGCTGAAAAAGTTGAAGAAACCTTGTGTGTTTGTAAGAGCCAGATAACCCTGGGTTGACATTCCCACTCTGCCACCTATTGACTTTGTGTCCCTGGGGGCCCTCATCCATAGCATGAGAAGCAATCATCAACTCGTCTGGTGAGACCACTGAGAAAATTAAACAGAATGAAGCGCATGGCAGTGTAGTGTGATGTTCACTAAGGCCTAGAAGGCATGGACTGTCTCCTTGCTCATCCTGTACACAGCACTGGGAAATGTTTGTTAGGCGGGTAGATTAGTGAATGCTAGCCGACCTGACACCATTCTTTGATGGTCTTACGTTTCCATGGCTATGTGGCATCCCGTGGTTAGTTTGGTTAACCATGTGTCTGCACATCTCCAAGTGCTTGGTGTTGCTTTCTAATTGTCAGTCGGGGCTGCTTACTTTGGAGTAACAAGGCTGTATGGAGGGGGAGGAGAGGGGACCCCTGAAATCAGAACACCAGAACACCAAATCTTTAGACAACACAAAGCCAGAGGGCCTGGATTTACTCACCCTCTAATCTCAAGAAGAGTCACAGTTTAAGAATGAAACAGATCTTTATTTCAAATTCTGTATATCATCTCAAAAGAGGGTGAAACTTGAAGATCTGAAGCAATAGATTAAGTGTGAGTATTCAGGTCTGAATT